>NC_091321.1:4182220-4229720 GCF_038502225.1 Cherax quadricarinatus
TTCACAGAGGAGACAGAAGGGACTCCAGAAAGACGGAGAGGTGGGGCACACCACCAAGTGCTGGACACAGTGCACACAACCGAGGAAGAAGTGAAGAGGCTTCTGAAGTGAGCTAGATACCTCAAAGGCAATGGGGCCAGATAACATCTCCCCATGGGTATTGAGAGAGGGAGCAGAGGCGCTATGTGTACCCCTAACAACAATATTCAATACATCTATCGAAACAGGGAGATTGCCTGAGGCATGGAAGACAGCAAATGTAGTCCCAATCTTTAAAAAAGGAGACAGACATGAAGCGTTAAACTACAGACCAGTGTCACTGACATGTATAGTATGCAAAATCATGGAGAAGATTATCAGGAGAAGAGTGGTGGAACACCTAGAAGGAATGATCTCATCAACAGCAGCCAGCATGGTTTCAGGGACGGGAAATCCTGTGTCACAAACCTACTGGAGTTCTATGACATGGTGACAGCAGTAAGACAAGAGAGAGAGGGGTGGGTGGATTGCATTTTCTTGGACTGCAAGAAGGCGTTTGACACAGTTCCCCACAAGAGATTGGTGCAAAAACTGGAGGACCAAGCAGGGATAACAGGGAAGGCACTACAATGGATCAGGGAATACTTGTCAGGAAGACAGCAGCGAGTCATGGTACGTGGCGAGGTGTCAGAGTGGGCACCTGTGACCAGCGGGGTCCCGCAGGGGTCAGTCCTAGGACCAGTGCTGTTTCTGGTATTTGTGAACGACATGACGGAAGGAATAGACTCTGAGGTGTCCCTGTTTGCAGATGACGTGAAGTTGATGAGAAGAATACACTCGATCGAAGACCAGGCAGAACTACAAAGGGATCTGGACAGGCTGCAGACCTGGTCCAGCAATTGGCTCCTGGAGTTCAATCCCACCAAGTGCAAAGTCATGAAGATTGGGGAAGGGCAAAGAAGGCCGCAGACGGAGTACAGTCTAGGGGGTCAGAGACTACAAACCTCACTCAAGGAAAAAGATCTTGGGGTGAGTATAACACCAGGCACATCTCCTGAAGCGCACATCAACCAAATAACTGCTGCAGCATATGGGCGCCTAGCAAACCTCAGAACAGCATTCCGACATCTTAATAAGGAATCGTTCAGGACCCTGTACACCGTATACGTTAGGCCCATATTGGAGTATGCGGCACCAGTTTGGAACCCACACCTAGCCAAGCACGTAAAGAAACTAGAGAAAGTGCAAAGGTTTGCAACAAGACTAGTCCCAGAGCTAAGAGGTATGTCCTACGAGGAGAGGTTAAGGGAAATCAACCTGACGACACTGGAGGACAGGAGAGATAGGGGGGACATGATAACGACATACAAAATACTGAGGGGAATTGACAAGGTGGACAAAGACAGGATGTTCCAGAGTTTGGACACAGCAACAAGGGGACACAGTTGGAAGCTAAAGACACAGATGAATCACAGGGATGTTAGGAAGTATTTCTTCAGCCACAGAGTAGTCAGTAAGTGGAATAGTTTGGGAAGCGATGTAGTGGAGGCAGGATCCATACATAGCTTTAAGCAGAGGTATGATAAAGCTCACGGCTCGGGGAGAGTGACCTAGTAGCGATCAGTGAAGAGGCGGGGCCAGGAGCTCGGACTCGACCCCCGCAACCTCAACTAGGTGAGTACAACTAGGTGAGTACACACACACACACACACACCCACACACACACACACACACACACACACACACACACACACACACACACACACACACACACACACACACACACCAACACACGCACCTTTCTAAAGCATATTAATATGTATCATAGCATTAAATGTTAATCACCTACAGACATAACATCAAAACCAATCTGTTACCACTAGATTTTGCTCCGTATTAATGCAGTAATAATGACCTCGTGATTAATTCAACTCTTTTTTTTTGAGTTTCAAATTGTTTTAATCTTTTAAAGCATACGGAAGCCTGTGTGTGTGTGTGTGTGTGTGTGTGTGTGTGTGTGTGTGTGTGTGTGTGTGTGTGTGTGTGTGTGTGCGTCGTGTGTGCGTGTGTGCGTGTGTGCGTGTGTGTGCGTGTGTGTGTGTGTGTGTGTGCGTGTGCGTCGTGTGTGCGTGTGTAAGTGTGTGTATGCGTGTGTAAGTGTGTGTGTGTTGCAACATTATGTTTTGGATGAATAGTGATGAACAGGTGTGATTGTGTTTCGTGCTGGTGGGAGCATTCACGTCTCTCCCACTGAGATAACTCAGTGGAATTCATCACTGCGACAGCTCTCTCTCTCTCTCTCTCTCTCTCTCTCTCTCTCTCTCTCTCTCTCTCTCTCTCTCTCTCTCTCTCTCTCTCTCTCTCTCTCTCTATCTATCTATCTCTATCTCTCCCTCTCTCTCTCATTTTTCTTTTATTGTCACTTTGCTTTGCATATATATGTAATATCTTTCGTAATATGTTTTATTTGATGTTTCAAATCAGATTGCGACAAATTGACTTGTTTTATGCGGAAAACACCCTATTTTATAATAATAATAATAATAATAATAATAATAATAATAATAATAATAATAGTAATAATAATAATAATAATAATAGTAATAATAATAATAATAATAATTATTATTATTATATTATTATTATTATGATTATTATTATTATTATTATTATTTGATGTTGGCCAGTACCTTGATACACTTAAAAAGCTCACAGGTGGAGTAAAGTGCTGGGTAATAACCATGAGAGGCTTACGACTCAGACATTGCCAGAATAGAGGGGCCAGTAACTGAGGTGCTAAAACCCTGGCGATCACCCATCATGCAGGGTCTGGGCAATCTGGCCTCAAAAGAATTATACTACTACTACTCTTCTCTCTCTCTCTCTCTCTCTCTCTCTCTCTCTCTCTCTCTCTCTCTCTCTCTCTCTCTCTCTCTCTCTCTCTCTCTCTCTCTCACTCTCACTCTCTCTTTCACAGTGAGGTTTCAGTGACGGGCGCCCATGAGCTGCGTACCCTGAGACTCCCACAACTATTATTCCAGCACTGCCCACAGATGTCTGTAAGGCAGAAAGTCAGTAAACCAACTAGAAATAATAGGCTATCTACATATTCACACTTTTTAGTGTGAATATGTCCTTAAGACCAAAAGTCTTAAGGCCATGGGAACTTTGTCGTATATTCCTCTTCCTTCTTTCCCAGTCTGGTTGACTCAGCCCTTATACACAACATTCCTACCTTGAATCTTAGTTTCGTTTTTGTTTCTGTATATTCTTGTCTCTACCAATACACTGTCAAACATTTTAATCCTCGGAACACATAAGACTTGACCTTGGATATCTGCTCAACACTTTTTCTGATCAATTTCTTGGACTTTCCTTCGGTCACCTCTTAAGATTTTCTCCTCACTTCACCTGACCTGTCATGGGCATTCAATTCAATTCAATTCAAAGTTTATTCTCTATAAGGATTACAATGCTGAGTTTACAGAATTTGGTTATTGTGTGGTTTACATGTAGTGAAATAATGATTACAGAGTGTACCACGGGCAAGATATGGGTATTTTACTTAAGATTGTCAGTGTCCGAAAAAAATGACGTTTCTGAAACAAAACTGCTGAAAATTGCCTTATAATTGTTGTATTTTTAATATCCCAGCATTGTACGGAAACAAGGTACAAATGATATGAGAGTTCAGCCCGAGGGTATTATTTCGTGTGTGTCTGCACTTATATGTGTTTACATGCGTTTTTCTAAGGGGTTGGGTTCTTTGCTTTCATCAAGTTTTCATGGTAGTCAGTGGCCAGACAAAACGGATGAGAACAATACACAGATAACCCACACATAAGAGACTAAAGCTTACGACGACGTTTCGGTCAGACTTGGACCATTTACAGAGGATGAGAACTTCTGATTTCAACTCACTAGGTAAACACAAAGAAAAAACTCGACAGTTTCCTCCGAGTATAACAGACCATGCACAGTGCAGCACTTTGATCTTCAGCTAAGCTGTCGAAGACGGAAATGCAGCTGACGTCAATGACATATTTATCATGAGAGTTACAGTATTTTAAGTGATTCTTTGACTTCCTGAGAATTCTATTTATTCTACTGAATTTCAAGTAATATAATAATTAGACGACGGGCGTCAGTTATTTTCACTAGTGGGCAACATGAGCATACATCCATGTGTGTGTGTCATCACCTGTTTATGGTTGTATTGGTCGATTCACAGCTCCTGGCCCTGCCTCCGCTGGTCGCTACTAGATCCACTCCCGTCTCCAAGAGTTTTATTGTACCTCTTCCTGTGTGTGTGCGTGTGTGTGTGTATTATCTTAAAACAATGGTAAAGTATAACCTATGCCTAATTAAAAAATAAGGTTTTATTAGCAGTAATAAAAACATTAAAAAGTTTATTAGTACCGCAGAAAGCAGTTTATAAACTTAGAACTAGCATTGATCTGTTTTGATCAAATCAATGAGAAAACTGGAACTGTTCTTAACTATTCTAGACTAAGCTGCTCTTGAAAACTGTTGGGTATATTCAGTAAGAGTAAAACTCATCTCTGACTCCAGCATTACCTCACCTAAGCTTCGATTCACCTCTTAGAACTCACTCCTTAGTGCAGGCTTAGCTAGTTTACGTACGGAGGACCTAGAATCCAGACGAACCGTAAATACCATCCCTAGATCAGTTACATGGATGTGGTACGTGGAGGATAATTTGGTCACTGTACCCACAAGTCTAGAAGTGCGTGCATCCTCGACACTCAGGAACCTACGATTAAATTTGTACTAGAGGAGAAGTGCAACAATTACCATTTCTCGACTCACTTATAAAGTCACTCACTCTTATAAAGTCTACCAAAAGGCAACTTTCAAGATCGATGTTCTACATTTCTTCTCTCACCATGACGCCGGAACTAAAGGAGGGATAGTTATTGGCTGCTTTTTAAGAGCTTGCAGAATTTCCAGTCCGCAGTTGCTCGAATAAGAGAATGCACATACATTACACATTCATTCAGTTCACTACACTTCATACGTAATTGTACGAAACGTGCGATACACATTCTAATCAAGACTTAACAGTCTGGTTGAAGGAAAGCCTCCCAGCTACATCGTTCTACCAGTCAGCGATGTTGCAGCTAACGTCTTTAAAATACTTGACAGAAAGCTTATTAAAATATTCACCAGTTCTTCAACTACTACCTGGTCACAGACCGGGCCGCGGAGGCGTTGATCCCCGAGACCCCTTCCAGGTATACTGTTAAAAACGTAGTGCAGAATCCCAAGAACGACTCTGGCACTAGCGCAGGAGTATCCTCAATACCATGTGGAGGATGTCACAAAATATATGTGGGGGGAAACAGCGAGATCTCTGGATATTAGGATCAGGGAGTACATGAACGCCTGCAACGATGATGACCATAAAAACAACTGTGTCTAACACAGAGACGATGTTGGACACCTCGTGATGTTCAGTGAGGCAAGATTAGTCGTTAAGGATATTACTCATTCTGGAGACCACTTTAACAGGTCCTTGTCAAAACCCAATCCAACCAATATTCTCACAGTCGTACTACTACTACTGTTGCCACTACTACTACTGCTACTTGTAGTACTACTACTATTACTACTACTATTGCTACTTCTACTACTACTACTAATATTACTACTACTATTGCTACTTCTACTACTACAACTGTTACTACTCTCTCACCTGACTCCTGCCACTACATATACTCGTTCATAGTTACTTCTGTATTAGGACTGAAGGAGACACTCGTGGTGAAAGGTTTCCTCTAATAAATGTTCTGAACTGTATGTGTCTTTTTCCACACACAGTATATCACCCACCCTCGCCCTACCTTACACACGATGTAACAACCACCCAAGCACCACCACACGGTGTATCACCTACCCTAGCACCAACACACGGTGTATTACCTACCCTAGCACCACCACCACACGGTATATCACCTACCCTAGCACCACCGCACGGTGTATCACCTACCCTAACACCACCACCCACGGTGTATCACCTACTCTAGCATCACCGCCACACGGTGTATCACCTACCCTAGCACCACCACACGGTGTATCACCTACCCCTAGCATCACCACACGGTGTATCACCTACCCTAGGGCACCACACGGTGTACCACCTACCCTAGCACCACCACACGGTGCGTCACCTACCCTAACACCACCACCCACGGTGTATCACCTACCCTAGCACCACCACCACACGGTGTATCACCTACCCTAGCACCACCACACGGTGTATCACCTACCCTAGCACCACCACCACACGGTGTATCACCTACCCTAGCACCACCACACGGTGTATCACCTACCCTAGGGTACCACACGGTGTACCACCTACCCTAGCACCACCACACGGTGTATCACCTACCCTAGCACCACCACACGGTGTATCACCTACCCCTAGCATCACCACACGGTGTATCACCTACCCTAGGGCACCACACGGTGTACCACCTACCCTAGCACCACCACACGGTGCATCACCTACCCTAGCGCACCACGCGGTGTATCACCTACCCTAGCACCACCACCACACGGTGTATTACCTACCCTAGCACCATCACTACACGGTGTATCAAATATCTTTGCCCTTCCACACATTGTATCGACCATCCTTGCCCTTCCACACAGTGTATCGACCACCCTCGTCCCTCTACACGGTGTATCAACCTCCCTTGCCCCTCCCCACGGTGTATCGACCACCCTCGCCCCTCCACACGGTGTATCGATCACCCTCGCCCCTCCACACGGTGTATCGACCACCCGCGCCCCTCCACACGGTGTATTGACCACCCTTGCCCCTCCACACGGTGTATCGACCACCCTCGCCCCTTCATTAAAAAAGTTAAGCAAATCACCGGAGTGGAAAAAAATATTGCTGGATCACCTCCCTCGGAGACCAATGTTGTGGTGTAGATCCTGGCTGGGGGAGGAGAGGGTCTGGAGTAGGAGGAGGGGGGTATGGAGGGAGGTAGAGTGGGAGGAGGTGGTGTGGAGGGAGAGGAGAGGTTAATGAAGGGGAGGAAAGTGTAAAGATAGGGAGAAGACGATAAAGACAAAGAGAGGGTAAATAAAGGGAGAAGATGGTAAAGCAGGGGAGAAGAGGGTAAAGCAAGGAAGAAGAGTGTACAGCAAAGGAGAAGAGGGTAAAACAAGGGAGAAGAAGGTGAAGCAATGGAGAAGATGGTAAAGAAATTTAGGAGAAAGTAAAGAAACAGTAAACAAGGAAGGAGACAGTAAAGAAATAGGAGATAATAAATAAGACAGGTGGTAATAAGGGAAAAATATGGTGAAGATGGGAGACAGTAATTAGGGGTAGGGGAATGAGAAGAGAAAGAAGATGAAATTAATAGTCAGGGAGGATGTTGTAATCCTTCCAGCATGATGACATAGCAAGACCCAGCAGGACTTGCACTCACCCAGCTGCCTCATCTCACCTTCCAGGATACTTACGTACTCTGGGAGTGGACAGGTGTTTGCTAACACAACAGGTGTTTGCTAACACAACAGGTACTTGCCAACATAACAGAGGTTTGCCAGCATAACAGGTGTTTGCCAAAACAACAGGTATTTGTTAATATGACAAATGTTTGTCAACATAACAGGTGTTTGCAAACACAACATGTGCATGCCAAAATAACAGGTGTTTGCCAATACAATTAATTAATCAGCCAATAAGCTTTATTTCATAATATACAGTACACACCACATTACATACGCAGGTGTTTGGCAATACAGCAGGTGTTTGAGAACACGTGTTTGACAACACAGCTGGAATTTTTAATTCTAAGCAAAAAATTTTGGAATCCATAGGAAAACAGAATCTTGAGAGACAAACAAGAAGGCTTTTTTTCCCTCTTTGTAGCGAGATGTAGAAGAACAACAGAGACGATGCAACCTAACCATCAACACAGCGAAACGTCGTCTTTAGATTAGCTTGTTTTGTATAACCATGGTATTATATACCGAGAAGGATACTAATGAAGGACAATATACGGTTCATGGCATTTCATCAATACGACGTTTCGTGCACTAGGGACTTTCATCAGTTCACACAAATTAATAAAATCTTTAGTGATCGAAACGTCTACTCAATAAAATGAAAAAAAAAAAGTTTTGCAAAAGTTATCTTCACTGTGGTTGGGCAATATGTCATTTAGATCCTCGTCACTAGTGTCTGCCTGAAGAGCCACCAGGCGGGCGGCGCTCGGAGCTGAAGACACGGGTGTGAGATGCTCCACTTTTGTATGAAATTACTGGGGGGTCAAGGATATTTATGGCGGCGGCGGAGGTCTCTGAATAGGCAGTTATGTCGTCAATCTTCTCCATGTCTGAGGGAGGGAGAGAGACGGCACTGCAAGATAGGAAATAGTTGGGTTCTTCAGTGGCTGAGCCTGCAGTGAAAGGCGTTTGGTGAGGAAAAGCTTCTTTACGTGTATATATATATATATATATATATATATATGTATGTATATTAGTGCTTTATTAAACTAATAAGTAGATGTCAACACCTCTTAGCTATTTCCTGTATTCCATCATCTCTTGGATTTTCCTCTTTATTTGATTGATAAAATCAGTGAGAAAGAGCTGGTTTAAGGGGAGGAATTGTGAGACTAAAAAGTCAGATTACGACTGAGGAAAAAAACAGCAGAACGGGTGGAAGAGATGCCCTGCCCCCATCCCCCCACCCCGAGGACACGAGACTGCGAGGAGGTTCAGTTTGTGTGGTGGACGGCAGACATGAAGATACAAGAAGGATATCCATGTTTATTTTCTCTTTTATTTAAGAACATTAGAAAGAAGGAACACTGCAGCAGGTCTACTGGCCCATGCGAGGCAGGTCCAAGTCTCCTACCGGCTTAAGCCAATGCCCCAGCCTTGTCAGGTCAGGTCACATTCACTTAAGGAAGGAGCACACCCACCCGCACCCACTCATTTATTTATCTAACTTATTATTAAAACTACACAATGTTTTAGCCTCTATAACTGTGCTCGGGAGTTTGTTCCACTCATCCACAACTCTATTACCAAACCAGTGCTTTTCTATATCCTTCCTGAATCTGAATTTTTCCAACTTAAAGCCATTGCTGCGAATCCTGTCTGTGTTAGATATTTTTAGCACGCTACTTACATCCCCTTTATTTATTCCTGTTTTCCATTTATACACCTCAATCATATCTCTTCTAATTCTACGCCTTTCTAGAGAGTACAGATTTAGGGCCCTCAGTCTATCCTCATAGGGAAGAATTAGCAAGATTGGATATATCTGCATTCTGCTGCTACATTTCTCTCTTCGATAGTTACATGACTGGAAAAAAAGCTAGCTTTACTGTCATCTCATATTCCATCACTACTGTAAGAGTCGTACAGCCTGTGCTGGGAAACTTCAGCAAGGCGATACGGATATTGACAAACATTCATTAAAGAGTTCAGCAGCAACGGGGCTTATGAAGGTTTCATTCCAGCGGATCTAGAATTACTATTACTTAGGAAGTTGCATTTCTTAGAGTGACAATATCCCTCCCCGACACACACACACACAGTACAGAGGTAGCGGGTATGCGACAATCCGCCTTGTCCGTGATTGTAGGGTTAAAATGGTGTGGTAGCTGGCGAGTAGAAAATGCAGAGCAGTGTAAACTCACGTAGACTAGACCGTGCTTTATTGGCTGTGGGATACACCAAGCAGACGGGAGAGAGGAAAGCCACTGTCAAGACCAGGGAATATGGGTAGGCGTTGACCGTAGGGCAACTGTCGAGAGTGAGGGAGAGGCAAGTAGACACGACCTCACACTAACTCAGTACTGGGCCACCTGGTAAGGTCTAGGAGAAACAGGCCTAGGCGGGGATTTTGAAATTTGTGGTAGGAGTCTCGCCACAACACACACACACACACACACGGAGGTGTGACTCGACCCCTGCAATCACAACTAGGTGAGTACACACACACACAGGCGGGGCCAGGAGCTGAGTCTCGACCCCTGCAACCACAATTAGGTGAGTACACGCACGCACGCACGCACGCACGCACGCACGCACGCACGCACGCACGCACGCACGCACGCACACACACACACACACACACGCACACACACACACACACACACACACACACACACACACACACACACACACACACACACACACACACACACACACACACACACACACGGGATATGAAATTCACAAGGCTATCATAATCATCATTACTACCCAGAGAAAAAAATCTATAATTATAAATGTATACAAAGAAACGCAATGGAAATCCATTGTTGCAACAACTGTGCGAAACCCAGCCTCTATCTCGCGACACAAACACTGCCTCGCCTGTGCCAAGCTCGGCTAGCAAAAGACAAATTAGGGAGTGTTAAACCTCATTATGTATCAGTTCATCAAGGGCAGACTAGCTCACCAAGCGAGGCTGTTGTAAAATAAAACACCGCGAGAAAGAGATGTTGGGAGTTTATTCAACACAGTTGAGGTGAAAAGTAACAGAAGAAGTCAGAGTTTGTAGAGTGGGAGATCCTGGGTGTGGATAATAGCAGGAGTATGTTTGTTGGCTGGGAGATCCTGGGTGTGGATAATAGCAGGAGTATGTTTGTTGGCTGGGAGATCCTAGGTGTGGATAATAGCAGGAGTATGTTTGTTGGCTGGGAGATCCTAGGTGTGGATAATAGCAGGAGTATGTTTGTTGGCTGGGAGATCAGGAGTATGTTCTTTGGCTGGGAGATCCTGGGTGTGGATAATAGCAGGAGTATGTTTGTTGGCTGGGAGATCAGGAGTATGTTTGTTGGCTGGGTGTGGATAATAGCAGGAGTATGTTTGTTGGCTAGGTGTGGATATCCTAGGTGTGGTTAATAGCAGGAGTATGTTTGTTGGCTGGGAGATCCTAGGTGTGGATAATAGCAGGAGTATGTTTGTTGGCTGGGAGATCCTAGGTGTGGATAATAGCAGGAGTATGTTTGTTGGCTGGGAGATCCTAGGTGTGGATAATAGCAGGAGTATGTTTGTTGGCTGGGAGATCCTAGGTGTGGACAATAGCAGGAGTGGTCTGTGTGTTTTCAGGAGTGGTTTGTGTATGTGCAGGTGAGAGATCCTAGGTGTATATAATAGCAGTATTTGAAGCGACCGTCTGGCTACCATTATGCACAGATGAAGGGAGAGAGTGAGAGGGTCTTCGTAAGCTCCAGCACGACGGGTCACTCTGGTATATGAAATAGTTGGTAGACAGGCATGCTGCCGGGGACGGGACACGACCTGACCTATGACAAGCCTTCCAACACCTTCAAAAGAGAGGGGGGAGGGGGGATTTCACAATGTCTAAAAATAGGAGACTCACGCGAGCAAGACGTGTGATTCACAGCTGAGCTGAGAGAGCGAGGTGCATAGAGAGCCTTCATAAGAGTTGTTAAGAATCTTGATGTAACACATGAGTTACTCTGGAATCCACTGACACATCTTTTCCAGATGTCCCAGACGCTACCAGGTGCTACACTACTGAGTTGCTCAAAGATCACCGCTGGTAACCTCCGAGAAGAAAGTTATGACGACGTTTCGGTCCGTTCTGGACCATTCTCAGGTCGAAGCTGCAGTTGTGACTTGAAGATAAAAGCTTGTTCTCTTGTGTGTCTTTTTTCAGCTTGGGAGTATTGTCATAAAAGTTCCGTTGAGCTTGGACAGGACCATCAGTTATATTAGCATTTATAGTTGGCTAGTCTTGAAGTTTATATTGGTAGTGAATATTATTTGTGCAGTCTTCAAAGTTTGGCTAGCATGTCAGTGCGTGAGCACCTCAAGTCGTGTTCATATCTGTTCATGTCATTGTGTGGGCTTGTCAGCGCGTGAGTATGTCAACTGGGAGCTTGAAATCTAATAAAGCTCACTCGGTCTTGTCAGGTATAATAGGGTGATAGCCAGACCCTCCATGATGATGAGTAATAGAGCAAGTTTGTCGCCATCTAAGATACTCCGAGGGACACTTTGCTTCAGTGTAGAAAACAATGACTGCAGCTCACGGCTAGAAGCAGACTCGGATAGGAGTGGCGATCATGAGTGTTCTTACAGGTGAGAGTGGCGATCATGAGTGTTCTTACAGGTGAGAGTGGCGATCATGAGTGTTCTTACAGGTGAGAGTGGCGATCATGAGTGTTCTTACAGGTGAGAGTGGCGATCATGAGTGTTCTTACAGGTGAGAGTGGCGATCATGAGTGTTCTTACAGGTGAGAGTGGCGATCATGAGTGTTCTTACAGGTGAGAGCGGAGATCATGAGTGTTCTTACAGGTGAGAGCGGAGATCATGAGTGTTCTTTCAGGTGAGAGCGGAGATAACAGAACATCGGAGAACAACAGAACGATAAAAGCCGTCCGTCTGTTGAAGATTTTAAGAAAAGCGGTAACTTGCATGTTAAGAGCTTGTTAAAAACTATGAATCTCTCCGTCCTCTCTATATCGATATCAGGAGAAGGAATGGAAATATATACATAAGTTGCTATTAGAGATCCTGGCAGCAGCTACAGGACACACGTGCCCTCCTACACCTGCTTTAACCCCAAGCCAAAACTGACTTTATAACACATAGTACAGAGGAGAAACCTGAGAGGTCTAAATAATATATATATATCGTGGCGAATAGGTAAAGCTGGTCACATAGCAAGAACTCGTTTAAAATTAAGGCCTTTCTAAAATTTTCTTTTATACTTTTAAAGATACATTTTTTTCATTTATGTTAATGTAAAAAATAAAAATTTAGTACCAAAAGTACCTTAGAAAACTTACCTAAAGTTATTATAACAAGCGCAGTTTAATTTAGCTTAATGCAACTAAATATATTTTAGATAAGTTTACAGTAATTTCATAATAAGCAGACACAATTCAATATATTTTTTCGTTAGGTTCAGAATTATTTTTGTGAAATTATTGCATACATAACTTTTCGCTTGCCTTATTTGGCAAGAAGAGCATTGCTGTTTAAGCCGAAATTGCAAGTTTTACCTATTTGATATGACATTGTATATATATATATATATATATGTCGTGCCGAATATGTAAAACTGGTCAATTAGCAAGAACTCATTTAAAATTATGTCCGTTCTAAAATTTGCTCTTATACGTTTAAAGATATATTTTTTTCATTAATGTTAATGTAAAAATTTTTAATTTTGCACCAAAAGAATCTTAGAAAACTTACCTAACCTTGTTATAACAAGAACAGTTTATTTTAGCCTAACCCAACTAAATATATTTTAGATTTGTTTACAATAATTTAACACTAAACGAACACAGTGAAATATATTTCTTTCGTTAGGTTCAGAATGATTTTGGCGAAATTATTACATACACAAGTTTTCACTTGTCCTATCTGGCAAGATGAACGTTGCTATTTAAGCCAAGATCGCAAATTCTGCCTATTCGGCACGACATATATATATATATATATATATATATATATATATATATATATATATATATATATATATATATATATATATATATCTATGTATATATATATATCTATATATATCTATGTATATATATATCTATATATATATATATATATATATATATATATATATAGATATATATCTATATAGATATATATCTATATCTATATATATATATATATCTATATATATATATCTGTATATATATATCTATATATATCTATGTATATATATATCTATATATATCTATGTATATATATATATCTATGTATATATATATATCTATGTATATATATATATCTATGTATATATATATATCTATGTATATATATATCTATGTATATATATATCTATATATATATATCTATATATATATATATATATCTATATATATATATCTATATATATATATATATCTATATATATATCTATATATATATATCTATATATATATATCTATATATATATATCTATATATATATCTATATATATATCTATATATATATCTATATATATATCTATATATATATATCTATATATATATCTATATATATATATATATATCTATATATATATATATATCAATATATATATATCTATATATATATATCTATATATATATATCTATATATATATATATCTATATATATCTATATATATATATCTATATATATATATATATATATATATATATATATATATATATATCTATATATATATATATATATATCTATATATATATATATATATATATATCTATATATATATATATATATATATATCTATATATATATATATCTATATATATCTATATCTATATATATATATATATATATATAAAACCTTTAAGAAAGAACTGAACCTGTCACTAGAGGACCGGCAATGGGATCAGGCAACCTTTCCAGTGCAACTGGAAGGTGTAGGGGTGCGCAGAGCAACGCATGTAGCTTTACCTGCTTTTCTGTCTTCGTGTTTGGCTTCCGGTGGATTAGTCGAGAAGATCGTCTCCGAACGCTCGAGAGACGTGGTAGGAGCTCAAGACCCCAGGTTTACTGAAGCAGCGATGTGGTGGGACACCCTTGCAGACTCCTCCAATAGACCAGCTCCTCCCAGAGAACACAAACAGTCCCACTGGGACAAACCGATCATTGAAAAAAATCGCCAACACAATACTCACCAACGCTTCAGGAAAGGACAAAGCTCGTCTCCTAAACGGTGAAAGCACCAAATTCAGGAGATTTCCTTCTAGTTGTTCCCAATTCCTCCCTGGGCACTCTACTTGACCCACAGGGCATTCGGATTGGTGTTGCTCTTCGCCTAGCCGCCCCCATCCTCACCCAACATAGGTGTATTTGCGGCAGTGCGACGGCTGATCATTCATGGTCTCGTTTGACGGCTGATTATTCATGGTCTCGTATTTATGGTCTTGTGTGTCACATATCAGAAGGGAAGTACACCAGACATGAGGAAGTCAATGACATCATAAAGTGAAGCCTCGCCACAGCCCATTGACCAGCTCAACGGGAACCTCAAGTGCAGAGGTCTGACAGAAGTCAAAAGTGTTCTGATGGAGCCACTTTGCTACACAATGTCACAACTTTAATTTTTTGGACTGGCCTAATATACGTATATACAGTATATATATAAAGTTGTAGATGAATGGTTCAAATAACCGACACGTTGATATGTAAAGTTGAAGAATGAGACAAATGTGCAAGATTATTGCACTTCATTTGGTGTCATTTACAATGATTCTCACTTGGCTGTGTACAACCACAAGCCGTGCCAGGTGGGAGGCAGGCTGTCTAGTTGTTATGCAAAAACTCCCAGCATCAGCCCCTACACATTCATCAGCCCCACACAGTAATCAGTCACACACATTCATCAGCCCCACACAGTAATCAGTCACACACATTCATCAACCCCACACAGTAATCAGTCACACACATTCATCAGCCCCACACAGTAATCAGTCACACACATTCATCAACCCCACACAGTAATCAGTCACACACATTCATCAACCCCACACAGTAATCAGTCACACACATTCATCAACCCCACACAGTAATCAGCTACTTACTCATTGAAAATTTACCGTGAAAAAGGACAAATAAGAAATTCAGTTATGGACTGATCAGGCCCTTGAGCACATTAACAGAGTGCCAACAGTGAGTGGTGGAATCATTGTCATCAAAGACGGAATGCTGCAAGGAATAAATGGCGTGTGATGTATAATAAAAGAGGTAAGATTGCAGAAGTAACCTTCAGAATGTTGAGATTGAACGTGGTGTAGATGTAGATGCTGAATGATGGCACTCTGAGTCAGGATCAACCAGATCAAGGAGAAGTGAAGAGGACTATAAATGATGTTAGTCCAGACGAGCTCACTAAAGAAGTACTAACAGCATTAGAAATTGGTAAGTCACTTGCGGAATCCTTTTGAGTCATTAGACTTGTCGAGAAGTCAGAGGACTTATTGTGCTATAATACTTCTCAATAAAAACACAGAAATTGGTATTATGTACAGGGCTAAATTTCCACCAGCTAGTGGGAAGTTGAAAGAGGTCGAAGCCGAGATCTTCGAAGATTGTTTATGGCATCACAAGGTAGCAGACAACAGACAACTTAACTTAAGTAGCATCTTACAGTATGAATTATTAACAATGCCACTGGTTCTAGCCGGAACCAGCCATAAACTGCATAAAACAGATAAATCACAGTTGGTAGAATTACTGTTAAAGAACATACAGATCTGATCTCGGCTTCTTAATATTAAAACTAAAATATGCTTGGGTACTGATGAAAAAGCACTCAGGCAACTGGAAAACTAGGGAAGGCCAAGAGGGTGATCTGAGCTATGTGTTCTGCAGAAATACCTTAACCACTTTAGGCAAGTGTACTCAAGGATTGATGTACTGTTTGATGACTGCCATGAAGCCTCCATAAAGTCAGCGTCGCGCGCAAAACTTGCAAGGATTAGACCCATCAGACGAGTCATTAGCTCCACACAGGTAAAATTACCTTCAAAGTCATTTGTTGGTTCCTTTAACACCGAAGTTGATATAGCTGCGTTTCTTACTGCGGCATTGATAAACTGAATAAACGGTTTAGAAAACTGGCAGGTTGATAAATGAGACACTTGTGCAACATTTGGGTATCTTCATTCTGGACACGTTTCACCAGTCAATGGCTTCTTCGGTCCAATGCATAGAAAGTCCATCTGTCTTGACTTTTGTCAAGATTGATGGACTAAAAACATCGATTCCAGGATGAGGGACTGATTACCTCAAACTCCTTCTCATCCTCCACCTTTCTGTGCATTGGACTGCAGAAGCCACTGGGTTGCGAAACACTTCCAGAATAAGGATACCCAGACGTTGCAACAGCATCTATTTTTAAAATAAAGTCGAGGAGGTGCCCCAGGAACACAAGCTAGTACCTGGTAGACACTTGGAAAGCGTATTAGATGTCTCTCCATCAAATGAAAGAAACAATGTAAGCCTGAATTCCATACTTAAAAAAGTGCATCTCCGACTGCTTCTCCATGCATGTGATGCCTGCAAGAATTGGCATGAACGGGATCTCACCCAGAACAGAGATGCTGACGTGCTGTTTTAAGAGCTTGGTTTTCGAAACAAGTTTTCACCACAAATCTGTATGTGCACAGGAACAGCCATACCAACGCATGAAATCAGCCTTCCTGATGAAACTGAAAGAAAAGTATAATTGCATTTCATGCTATTGCCGATTGTTATTCGATTAAACAATTGAGAGAAAAGGGGAAGAAAACAGCCTGGACAGTATTTATGCAGGAGCCAGAGCCATTGAATATTCCATGGTGAAAAGAGAATAGACGGCTCCTGATGCCCTCCCCTCAACAAAAGATGCTTTTGGATAAATATAACCAACTTTAACCAAACTTTAATCAAACTTTAACCAACTTTAACCAAAAACTAACGTGAAAGACTTAGGAGTGATGATATCAGAGGATTTCAACAGTGTCGTTATCAAAATCGTGAGTGAAGAGAATGATAGAATGGATAACTCAGTGGCAGTTACCAATGCCTGGTGTGGAAGAAAGCATTGACCTAGTGCTAAATCTGTCCAGTCTAGCAAGCTGTGGATGAACTGATGGCTCTAGTCTCTATTCCAGAAGCATGCAAAGAGCTAGTGAGCTGCTCAGGCAAGTTTGACTACGGAAAGACTAAATAAATGAAGAATGGATATAATTGAAAACTGCTGCATTAGCGAAACACCGTAAAATAAAGCACTGTAAAGCGGGGCTCTCTTGTGGTTTGTTAGGTCTTCATAAGTACACCGTGACTTTTATTCACTATCATCGTCATCATCTACTGTATAGTTACAGGACAGAAAATGTGCACAAAAGCTTGTCGTTGTCATGGTTACTATAACAATACAGTAGATGATGATGACTATGATAGTGAGTAAAATTCACGGTGTACTTATGAAGACCTAGCTCTGTTGCTCACTTAATATATGATAGTGTAAACACATTATCAGTCTTTTATATACATTTCAAAGTGAGAAAAAGGCTAAGGTTCACTTTAGAGCAATATTCGTTTTACGGCAATAGCCCGGAACCTATCCTGCTGTATAAGTGGGGCCCTCCTGTTTTGGTATACTTCACAAGGTATGGTAATACTCTGCAAAAGATTCTAAACTCTTCATATGCAATTACTTATTCCTAAGCTTTACTCTAGGTAAACCGTGTAGCTAATGACTGATATGTTACTACATATCAGTGCTGGGTGCAAGACATAACTTGGGAAAAATACTACCTTGCTTTTTTAACAAGCAAAGTATTTTTGGAAAGTCGTTTCGTGGTTTCTCTCCTGGATTAAAAGTGGTTTGAGGAAGTGGAGGGTGTGGAGAGAATCTTCCGCTTGACTATGCTGGCCTCAACTCTCCAGATATGGGCTTCTTCAGTCCCTCAGCCACAACTTGAGTTTCTTGCAGTTAATATAGACTGTATGAGCTTCTGATATGTCTTTCAATTTCATTTCCTTTTATTCCTTCACTCTTCCTTCACCCACAATCCCTTCTCTTACCCACCTTTTTCATGTTTTCTCTCCTAACGTTCGAAATTTACAATCTCTTCTCTTCTTCCCTCTTCTTACCTCTCTTTCCCTTCTCTTATCATGACCACTTAACATCATTCTTCTTCATTCCTCTCTCTCTCTCTCTCTCTCTCTCTCTCTCTCTCTCTCTCTCTCTCTCTCTCTCTCTTTCGTTTCTTCCTCTTCCCTCTAACCCCCTGCCCCCTATCCTCTTTCCA
Source organism: Cherax quadricarinatus (assembly GCF_038502225.1). Classification (NCBI taxonomy): domain Eukaryota; kingdom Metazoa; phylum Arthropoda; class Malacostraca; order Decapoda; family Parastacidae; genus Cherax; species Cherax quadricarinatus. The sequence continues at coordinate 4,200,983 of NC_091321.1, forward strand.
TTTCTCTTTCCATTTCTCTCACCCTCACCTACATTCTGCCACTCTGTGTTCACTCTACACCAGTCTGACGATAACACCTTTATCACGGAGCCTCCATCCCTTACAAACAACACAATGGCTCTCTCTCTCTCTCTCTCTCTCTCTCTCTCTCTCTCTCTCTCTCTCTCTCTCTCTCTCTCTCTCTCTCTCTCTACACAGGGTTCTACAGGGTTAGGTTTAGGGTTCCTAGCTTTATTTTCGGTCTAAGATCTGTTTCCTTCATTAGCTCACTTAAAAGATTTTTTTTTTTTACCGCTATGAGACATACAGATAAGGAACAGGATGAAGTTGGAGCCACCTGTGGGCCACCTGGAGGTTACCTGGAGGTTATTCCGGGGATTAACGTCCCCGCGGCCCGGTCCATGACCAGGCCTCCCGATGGATCAGGGCCTGATCAACTAGGCTGTTACTGCTGGCCGCTCGCAGTCCAACGTACGAGCCACAGCCCGGCCAACGAGTTCATTTGGTCTTTTTTTTTTTTACACAGGATTTGACAAGGTTAAGGATCCCTAGCTTTATTGACAAGCTATTTACAGGTTATGGATTCCTAACTTTATTGCAAGCTAAGAGCTGTTACCTACATCAGCTCATTTGAAAGCATTGTTATTGTTATGAGACATACAAGTAGGGAACAGGATGAAGTTGGAGCCATCTGTGGGCAAGCATTTTCATGTGATCAACTGACTTTATCTCGTTGACATCATTATGCTGTACGAATGTGTTCCATACTCGAGTCATCCTGGGTATATATGATCTCAGATGGAGTGATGTTCTGGAGAAGGGTAAGCCAGAGTGAAGTTGCTGTTTTCTGCCCGTCTTGTGGCATAAAAGCTTGTTTCACGCTGTCCTCGAAGTGGATCCAAGTGTGGTACTTTGACAATATTGGCCTTGTACATAACAGTAAGGCCACCCACATCCCTCCTGTGTTGAAGGCTCTGCTGAAATGACAGATCTATCCAGGATGGGTCCAGGCGAGAGATGAGACGTCTTGCTCTGTTCTCTGTTTCTCTCTCTCTCTCTCTCTCTCTCTCTCTCTCTCTCTCTCTCTCTCTCTCTCTCTCTCATCATCATTGTCCCTTTCGTCCTGTTCTCTTCCCTCTTCTGTATCTCCTCCCTCTCCCTTCTTCTCTTCCCTCTCCTTTTTCTCTCTGTCCCCTCTTCACTTTCTCTCTTTTACTTCTTTTCCCTCTTCAATTTTCCCCCCTCTTCCTCTGCCCTCTCCCCTCGTCAGCGCCACTCCTCCCTACTTCCCCTCACAGGCAATTGACGCAGTCATCTGAGGGGAGATAGCGAGGCTGGCCAAACCTATTTCCTGCCCATCTATTCCATTATTTCTCCTTCATTTCTTTGCTTATTTCTCTTTGGAGAGTCTCTCCCTCTCTCCCTGTCTGCCTGCCTGTCTGTCTGTATGTTCGGACTAAAAGGTGTTCTGATATCTGCCTCTCATATACACCACTTTCTCTCTCTGGCTTTGACTTACACACACACACACACACACACACGGGGCCAAGAGCTGAGTCTCGACTCCTGCAACAACAATTAGGTGAGTACACACACACACACACACACACACACACACACACACACACACACACACACACACACACACGAAGCATTCGAAGTGAAAAGTGGTATAACAACACGAAACTCAGAGCCTAGAGGTGCAACATAAATGCAGTTGCAAAAAGAATATTAGTCTGAGAAGACTGGAACACGCTGCCTTCTGAAGTTTCAAGTCACAACTAGAACAGTCGTTGTAGCACCGGACGGACAAGCACTTCTCATGTATTAGATTTAACTGAAAAAAAATGGGGGACTTCTATTATACAATATCATTCTTATCTTTCATACTTCTCCATCCTTCATTCACTCTGTCCCTTCATCTCCCTCCCTGCTTCCCATAACCCCCTCTCTCCCTCCCACTCTCCCACGCCTCTCTCTCTTACCTCCCATTCTTCTCGCCCTCCTTCCCTTCTCTTCTCTATTTTATTAGGTAGGAATTTTCATTGTCTTGCTCCTCAGCATCTCTTCTAGTTTCTGTTTTCTTTGTTTCCTTCTAGTTTCCTTTATTTATCTTTATTTTTTTTTGACGGACGAACTGAAAACTGGATGGATGGACAGACAAACAGCTCGATGGATAGACGGACAGACAGTTCGATGGATGGACAAACAGGCTGCTGGATGGATGGACAGACACTCTGCTGGATGGATGGACAGACACTGCTGGATGGATGGACAGACACTCTGCTGGATGGATGGACAGACACTCTGCTGGATGGATGGACAGACGCTCTGCTGGATGGATGGACAGACACTCTGCTGGATGGATGGACAGACACTCTGCTGGATGGATGGACAGACGCTCTGCTGGATGGATGGACAGACACTCTGCTGGATGGATGGACAGACGCTCTGCTGGATGGATGGACAGACACTCTGCTGGATGGATGGACAGACACTCAGCTGGATGGATGGACAGACGCTCTGCTGGATGGATGGACAGACACTCTGCTGGATGGATGGACAGACACTCAGCTGGATGGATGGACAGACGCTCTGCTGGATGGATGGACAGACACTCTGCTGGATGGATGGACAGACACTCAGCTGGATGGATGGACAGACGCTCTGCTGGATGGATGGACAGACACTCTGCTGGATGGATGGACAGACACTCAGCTGGATGGATGGACAGACGCTCTGCTGGATGGATGGACAGACACTCTGCTGGATGGATGGACAGACACTCAGCTGGATGGATGGACAGACACTGCTGGATGGATGGACAAACACTCAGCTGGATGGATGGACAGACGCTCTGCTGGATGGATGGACAGACACTCTGCTGGATGGATGGACAGACACTCAGCTGGATGGATGGACAGACGCTCTGCTGGATGGATGGACAGACACTCTGCTGGATGGATGGACAGACACTCAGCTGGATGGATGGAGAGACTGCTGGATGGTTGGAGAGACAGCTAGATGGATGGACAAACAAACAGCTGGATGGATAAACAGTCAGTCAGTTGGATGGATGGACAGAGAGCTGGACAAGTTGTCCCACTCCTCGGGTATAACAATCAATCTCCACGTATCTATCATCAATTTTGGTAATAGACCCCAGTAATTACGATCAATCGGCACCTTGGTTAATTACCCCGCTGATCCACTACTCACTATCACTTAATCAACCACACTTATCCTTATTAAATACATAACAATGTTCTTATATTAAAGAGATAATGAAGGGAGAATTGGGATGAAGGGAGAATTGGGATGAAGGGAGACAACGAATATACAAACTTATTAAACAATTTTATATATATATATATTGTATATATATATATATATATATATATATATATATATATATATATATATATATATATATATTATGCATCTAAGCATTCCTCATCACCTTCCAGCTCTCTGACTCCCTATTGAGTCTTTCCCCTGCTCGTTCATTCCCAGTTCGTTTAAAATCTCTTGTGCTCCACTTTCATCTAATGTAACTAATCAAGTATGTCCTGGTGCATACAGTGAGGTGTTAGATCAGTGAGGTTGGTCTCAGGGATGCACAGGTGGACATCTTGATACATAGTCACTGATAAGCTTATAGTCAGTGGTCACGTTTAACACAGGTCAGTAGAAAACCAAAAACATGTTGACAAAGAAACATGAAAAAGTAGATAAAGGGACGTAGGCAAAGAAACGTAGACAAAGAGACGTATTCAAAGACGTAGCTAAAGGAACATGGACAGGGCAAAGAGACATTGGTAAACAGACGTAGATGAAGGGATGTAGACAGAGACGTAGACCAAGTCAGTAAAGACGACGTTTCGTACAGTGATAGCTTTATCAGCTTAATTATCCAACACGTTTTGGCAGCAACCAGAATAGCCCAATTTCTCGTTCATATTTCAACGTAGCCTATTTTTTACTGGCCATTTTCTTGCCAGAGTTATCGCTAAGTTTTTTTTTTTTATAATTTTCTCTAACTATCGTGATTTTAAATAAAGAAAATAACATTCGTTAGTTCGCAGTGAACATCAAGTTTAGGTTCCGGTCTGAGCTCAGGCAGTATTTTAATTTTTAAAATGTAATCAAGCCATCTGTTCACAGGAAAAACTGGGTATTTCTTAAGCAAATTTTTATCTTGAGAGTTATCAGCCCCACACACAAAAAAAATGTGGTCTTGTGAGTATTTATGTAAATGCTTTTATGCTCATTTACATAATTTTAGAAAAATTATCTACAATGATTTGGGTCGAGGATCAGTCCTTAAGGGACTAATCCTCGACTTGTTAGGTTAAGACTCTTACATCCTTCACGACTCTCAGCCCCTCGCTGCTTCCTGCGGTAGCAGTGAGCACCCTCGCACCATTTCTTGCGTAATTTTCCGGACGCGATTCCCCACGTCAGTTTATTTAATAAAGTAATCTCTCCTATTAAGCTTCTCTGTATTTTGCAAATGCTACTGAAAAAGGTTCATCCAAAATTGAAAACCGGGTAAAGAGGCATTTCTAGCAGTGTTATTCTGTTTTGAATACATTGTTTCAGTTAAATTTACAAAAAAATCACATTATATAACTTGCACGTGACACGAAATTAGGAAAACATAACGTAACTGTGACAGAATATTGACTTGTTCAGCGGGACTGTCGAGGCTTATCAGTACCACAAAATGACTGCCAATGTTGACTGTAGCAAGCTCAATAGGGTTTCCTTTGGAAAGAACCAGTGAATGAATAGATTTTACCTTAGATTTCGCGCTTATAAGAACGTTAACAGAGTCCCGTTGACCGGATTCAATCACTCGTGCTTGTTCGTGTGCTTCTGTGTTATCTGGTTTCGATAAATAAGTTGCGTAGTAGCGCATTTTAGGAATAATGTAAAACTGTATTACGAAACAGCCGCCTGAGAGTGGCCATTAGCAGTGGCCTCACGAGCACTAAACAGAGTGCAAATGAAACAGACAAACCAAAGTGTTTATTAGCTTTCATTACATATAAATTTCAAGTAAAAAAATAATTACCAGAAATTATATTGTTAGACATCAGTTTGAGGAAGCTGTACAAATTTGGCATTAACAATACATAAATGATGAAGATAAACTGAAAATGTTGCTGAGATGGGCAAAACAAAATCTATTTTTCACAGTGACTCAAAAACTGTGAAGAGATACTTAAAACTCATGACTTGGTTTCCTTTAGGAAACAGAGACTAAGAGACGATGTTATAAAAATATTAAGATACTAAACAAACTTGACACATTGATAAATTAAAACTGTATTTTAGATTAAGGTGATATAACATGAAACGACTTTATGAAACTTCAAGACAAGAGATGCAGCACAAAAGTTGGTAAAGTGTTTTTATTTTCGTTGATACAATTGATCACTGTCCTCTGAAGATATAGTTGGCACAACTTACAACCATTTAAGAACTAGCTGGACTTACGGTTTGCAGATGAAATTCGACTAATCACAGTGTAAAGGATAATGACATATCTCCTTCCTAAGGTTAGCTGAAGTGATCTTTTATAGGGCATAGTAGTTATAGTAACAGTATAAACTATCGTAGTAGGAATAAGAACAGCCATAGTAGTAGTAGTAGTAGTAGTTGTTGCTCTTGTAGTCGTAGTAGTTGTTGATGTAGTAGTAGTAGTAGTTGTTGCTGCTGTAGTAGTAGTAATAGTTGTTGTAGTAGTTGTTACACTAGTAATAATAGCGGTTGTTGTTGCTGTAATAGTCGTAAGTTCTTTTCCATTAAATCCCCATGTGTTAGGTAAGACACATATGCAACAGTTAGGTATCTTTATTTTGAAACGTTTCGCCTACACAGTAGGCTTCTTCAGTCAAGTACAGAAAAGTTGATAGAAGCAGAAGATACTTGAAGACGATGTAATCAGTCCATCACCCTTAAAGTTTTGAGGTGGTCAGTCCCTCAGTCTGGAGAAGAGCATTGTTCCGTTGTCTGAAACAATATGAAGTTGAAGTGACAGAATCGGGCCTTATATAGTCCCAGGAGGTGAGACGTAGGTTGATTTGGGAGGGCAGGTCCTTCTCAACCCCAGCCGTTCTCACTAGTAGAGGTTGTCGAAGTAGATGGTCTGTACCAAGATACCCTTGTGTTGCAGTGTCTGACAGAATGAACATTAAAATGGTATAAAATACCGACAGATTGTTAGGTAAGACACATATGCAACAGTTAGGTATCTTTATTTTGAAACGTTTCGCCTACACAGTAGGCTTCTTCAGTCAAGTACAGAAAAGTTGATAGAAGCAGAAGATACTTGAAGACGATGTAATCAGTCCATCACCCTTAAAGTTTTGAGGTGGTCAGTCCCTCAGTCTGGAGAAGAGCATTGTTCCGTTGTCTGAAACAATATGAAGTTGAAGTGACAGAATCGGGCCTTATACAACGGAACAATGCTCTTCTCCAGACTGAGGGACTGACCACCTCAAAACTTTAAGGGTGATGGACTGATTACATCGTCTTCAAGTATCTTCTGCTTCTATCAACTTTTCTGTACTTGACTGAAGAAGCCTACTGTGTAGGCGAAACGTTTCAAAATAAAGATACCTAACTGTTGCATATGTGTCTTACCTAACAATCTGTCGGTATTTTATACCATTTTAATGTTCAAATCCCCATGTACATTTCTCTCTCAATATTTCATGGGCGGCAGTGTTGCCTTCAGAAATGGAGAGTGGGGAGGGAGCCTTCTGCCTTACTACCCAGACCTCAGCTGTCTAGACAGCAGTGGAGACAGCTAGACTGAGTTCAGGTCCTCTCAGCAGAGAATGTCTTGTTTCTCTCCTTCTCTAGTTTTCTCTTTTTTTATCTTTTTATTTTTTTATCGTTACCTCTCTCTCTCTCTCTCTCTCTCTCTCTCTCTCTCTCTCTCTCTCTCTCTCTCTCTCTCTCTCTCTCTCTCTCTCTCTCTCTCTCTCTCTCTCTCTTAGCCTCCTCTCCTCTTATTCTTCATGGTTTTCCTTCCCCCTGTTCCATCACAATCTGTACGAAACAGAAAGGAACCAATTTTCGATCAACCTCCCGTCGCTTTATTGATCGAAGGAAAGCTCATCTTCCTCTCCCCCCTGCCTTCCTTCCTTCCTTCCTCTGCCCTCCCACTCCTTCCCCTGCCCCTTCTTCCCCAGCTATCCCCCACTCCCATGCCCTAACCCCCTGCCATCCTTCTCCTCTCAAAGGACCCTCCCCCCCCCCTCCATCGTTTGGTCCTCCCACCCCTACTCTCTCTCTTTGTGCTCCTCCATCTTCCTTGCTATTCTCCATCCCTCCCTCCCTCCCTCCCTCCCTCCCTCCCTCCCTCCCTCTCTCCCTCCAACTTATCTCCTCATCTTTTCCCCTCCTCCATGTTCACCTCTTTCTTCTCTGCCTCATCCCCCCTTCCCCTTCTTATATTTCATATTCCATATATTTCTCTTACTTTCTACTCTCCTATTTCTGTATTTCTTCTTCTCTTCCTTCCTTCCTTGCCTTCTCCTGGCTCTCTTTTTATTACTCTCTTCTTCCAACAAAATATGTAAGAGCATCATTTATATCTTGTCTCCTCTCATTTCCATTTTCTTCTCTCTTCTCTCTTTTCCATCCCATCTGTCCCCTCTTTTCTTTCCTCTCCCTCTTCCCTCTCCCTCACTTTCTCTTCTCTGTTCTCTTCCAGTCTCCCCTTCGGTCATTGTTCCCCCACCCCTCTCCTCTCCTCTCCTCTCCTACTCTTCACCCTCCTTCACTCTCCTCCAACTCTCTCTCTTCTTTCTACCACATTTCTCTTCTGTCATTTCTACTTCACTTGTCTTCCGTCAATCTTAATCTTCCCTCTTCTCCCACTTCTTTTCCTTCATCTTCACTATTCTTTCACTCCTCTCGCCTATTCTCGTTCCCTTCTCTCTCTCTCTCTCTCTCTCTCTCTCTCTCTCTCTCTCTCTCTCTCTCTCTCTCTCTCTCTCTCTCTCTCTTTCTCTCTCTCTCTCTCTCTCTTTCTCTCTTTTTTCTCCCCTCTGGATATATATCGAGAGAGAGAGAGAGAGAGAGAGAGAGAGGGAGTAATAAGAAGTTGATTATGTGGATGAGCGCAAATTCTTTCCCTCTTGTCCCCTCCTTCTCCTCCTCCTCCTCCTCCTCCTCCTCCTCCTCCTCCTCCTCCTCCTCCTCCTCCTCCTTCTCCTCCCTTCTCCCTCCTCCCTCCCCCCAGACCTCCTCTGGGAACATAACTGAGGCTCATCCTTCTTCCTCGTCCTCCTATAAATCCTCCCCCTCTTTCCCCTTACATTCTTGCACCTCCCAAATCTTTCAGTGGGCTGCAGAAAACAATATGAAGTTCAACGATGAGAAATTTCAATTACTCAGATATGGTAAACATGAGGAAAATTAAATCTTCATCAGAGTACAAAACAAATTCTGGCCACAAAATAGAGCGAAACACCAACGTCAAAGACCTGGGAGTGATTATGTCGGAGGATCTCACCTTCAAGGACCATAACATTGTATCAATCGCATCTGCTAGAAAAATGACAGGATGGATAATGAGAACCTTCAAAAACTAGGGAGGCCAAGCCCATGATGACACTCTTCAGGTCACTTGTTCTATCTAGGCTGGAATATTGCTGCACACTAACAGCACCTTTCAAGGCAGGTGAAATTGCCGACCTAGAAAATGTACAGAGAACTTTCACGGCGCGCATAACGGAGATAAAACACCTCAATTATTGGGAGCGCTTGAGGTTCCTAAACCTGTATTCCCTGGAACGCAGGAGGGAAAGATACATGATTATATACACCTGGAAAATCCTAGAGGGACTAGTACCGAACTTGCACACGAAAATCACTCACTACGAAAGCAAAAGACTTGGCAGACGATGCACCATCCCCCCAATGAAAAGCAGGGGTGTCACTAGCACGTTAAGAGACCATACAATAAGTGTCAGGGGCCCGAGACTGTTCAACTGCCTCCCAGCACACATAAGGGGGATTACCAACAGACCCCTGGCAGTCTTCAAGCTGGCACTGGACAAGCACCTAAAGTCAGTTCCGGATCAGCCGGGCTGTGGCTCGTACGTTGGTTTGCGTGCAGCCAGCAGCAACAGCCTGGTTGATCAGGCTCTGATCCACCAGGAGGCCTGGTCTCAGACCGGGCCGCGGGGGCGTTGACCCCCGGAACTCTCTCTCCAGGTAAACTCCCCTCGTATTCCTCTCACTTTTCAGACTAACCTAATAATATTAATAATAACAATAATAATTATAAATACAGGAATGAGTAATAATAATAAATATAAAATAAGCAGTAATTAAAATAATAATAATAATCATAATAATAATAATAATAATACACAGTGTTAATAAACACAAACAAAAACAATTTAATATAATAAATATAAATAATAAATATAAATAATAATAAATAAAAAAAATATAATTAATAATAATATAAATAATAGTAAACAAAAATAACAAATAAAAATATAATAAATAATAATAAATATAATAATAATGCTAGTAATAATAATTCCCCCTACAATGCAGGATACTTTCCCCTCTTCCATTAATTTCCCCTCGCATTCCCACTAATAAATTCTCTTCATTCCTCTCCCCCAACATCCTAAATTCCCCTCCTTTATTCATGTTCCCCTCCTAACACTCCCCTCAACTCCCCTTCCCCTCACTGCAGATCTAGAGAGTGTACAGAGAACCTTTACTGCACATATAAGCTCCATCAAACACCTCAACTACTGGGAGCGCTTGGAAGCACTTGACTTGTACTCACTAGAACGCAGGCGAGAGAGATATATCATAATCTACACTTGGAAAATCTTGGAAGGAATTGTCCCGAATCTGCACACACAAATTACTCCCTACGAAACTAAAAGACTGTGCAGGCGATGCAAAATACCCCCAATGAAAAGTAGGGGCGCCAATGGTACACTAAGAGAAACCACTATAAGTGTCCGGGGCCCAAGACTGTTCAACAGCCTCACACCATGCTTAAGGGGAATTACCAATAGGCCCTTGGGTGCCTTCAAGAGGAGGCTGGACGGATACTTGAAGTCGGTGCCGGATCAGCCGGGCTGTGGTTCGTACGTTGGACTACGTGCGGCCAACAGTAACAGCCTGGTTGATCATACCCTGAGGCACCGGGAAGCCTGATCATACCTGGAGGTTACCTGGAGGTTATTCCGGGGATCAACGCCCTCGCGGCCCGGTCCACGACCAGGCCTCCCGATGGATCAGGGCCTGATCAACTAGGCTGTTACTGCTGGCCGCACGCAGTCCGACGTACGAGCCACAGCCCGGCTGATCCGGCACTGACTTTAGGTATCTGTCCAGCTCTCTCTTGAAGGCAGCCAGGGGTTTATTGGCAATTCCCCTAATGCTTGATGGGAGGCTGTTGAACAGTTTTGGGCCCCGGACACTTACGGTGTTTTCTCTTAGTGTACCAATGGCGCCCCTACTTTTTATTGGCGGCATTTTGCATCGCCTGCCCAGTCTTTTACTTTCGTAGGGAGTGATTTCTGTGTGCAGATTTGGGACCATTCCTTCCAAGATTTTCCAAGTGTAGATTATGATATATCTCTCCCTCCTCTCCTCCCTCTCTCCTCCCTCCCTCCCTCCCTCCTGGATCGGTCAGCGGGGGCGTTGATCCCCGGAATACCCTTTAGGCAGGTAGACCTTAACTCCCCCTCCCTTCACTCACCTCAACTCCCAATCCCCTCACTCACCTTAACTCCCCCTCCCCTCGTTCACCTTAACTCCCCTTCCCCTCACTCACTTCAACTCCCCTTCCCCTCACTCACCTCAACTCCCCCTTCCCTCACTCACCAACTCCCCCTCCCCTCGTTCACCATAACATCCCCTTCGACTGAACTCCCCCTCCCCTCGCTCGCCTTAACTTCCCCTTCCCCTCACTCACCTCAACTCCTCCCCTCACTCACCTCAACTCCCCTCCCCTCCCCTCCCCTCACTCACCTCAACTCCCCTCCCCTCCCCTCACTCACCTCAACTCCCCTCACTCGCCTTAACTTCCCCTCCCTTCACTCGCCTTAACTTCCCCTCCCTTCACTCACCTCAACTCTTCCTCCCCTCACTCACCTCAACTCCCCCCTCTCACTCACCTCAACTCCCCCTCTCCTCACTCACCTTAACTCCTTCTCTCCTTGTTCACCTTAACTCCCCCTCCCATCACCTCAGCTCCCCCTCCCCTCACTCACCTCAACTCCCCTTCCCCTCACCTCAGTTCTTCCACCCCTCACTCACCTCAACTCTTCCTCCCCTCACTCACCTCAACTCCCCCTCCCCTCACCTCAACTCCCCCTTTCCTCACTCACCTCAACTCCCCTCCCCCTCACTCACCTCAACACCCCCTTCCCTCACTCACCTCAACTCCCCCTCCCCTCACTCACCTTAAAACCCCCTTTCCTCGTTCACCTTAACCTCCTCTCCTCTCACCTCAACTCCCCTTCCCTCACTCACCTCAACTCCTCCCTTCACTCACTTCAACTCCCCCTTCCCTCACTCATCTCAACCTCCCCTCCCTTCAGTCACCTCAACTCCCCCTTCCCTCACTCACCTTAACTTCCCCTCCAATCACCTCAACTCCCCCTCCCCTCACTCATCTCAACTCCCCTTCCCCTCACCTCAACTCCCCCTCCCCCTCAATCACCTTAACCCCCCTCCCCTCGTTCACCTTAACCTCCCCTCCCCTCATCTCCCCATCCCCTCACTCAACTTCCCCTCCCCTCACTCACCTCAACTCCTCCCCTCACTCAACTCAACTCCCTGTCCCCTCACTCACCTCAACTCCCCCTCCCCTCACTCACCTCAGCTCCTCCTCCCCTCACTCACCTCAACCCCCCCTCCCTTCACTCACCTCAACTCCCCCTCCCCTCACTCACCTCAACACCCCGTCCCTTCACTCACCTCAACTCCCCCTCCCCTCACCTCAGCTCCCCCTCCCCTCACTCATCTCAACTCCCCTTCCCCTCACCTCAACTCCCTCTCCCCTCACTCACCTCGACTCCCTCTCCCCTCACTTACCTCAACTCCCCCTCCCCCACATCAACTCCCTCTCAGCTCAACTCCCTCTCCCCTCACTCACCTCAACTTCCCCTCCCCTCACTCACCTATACCCCACTAACTCTCTTAACGTCCCCTGCGCTCGTGGGGTTGCGTTAAACCCGTAAATTCTATTCAGCATTTGAGGAATCGTAGGTAATAAGGTTTGAGCTCTAAATTCCTGGATCAAGAGCCCTTCACCTGACTCAAGCGATCTCCATCCAAGGATGGACGAGAGATGACGTGAAACAATAATGTTTGTTATGTTATCTCTTATCATTTATCATTTATCATCATTAGTTATCATTTACTATCATTTATCATTTGTTATCATTTACCATTACTTTGTATCACATATTATCGTTTTGTCATCAATTGTTATCATTAATCGTCATTTTCTATCATGTGTTATCATTTGTTATCATTTATCATTTACTGTCATTTATCGTTTATCAAGCTGTTATTTGGTAATTTTTTTCAATTGTTATCATGCTGTCTGTTTGGCATCATTTGGGTCCAAGGTGTGGGAGCAGCTGGAGCCAGGGTTAGATGTTACACAGGGCGAGACGTTGTCCCCCGATAAAAAACTCACTTTCGTAACGTATCTTTCTTCCTCGCAACTACAACCACTTCTCTCTCCCCCCACACAAAAAAACCTGTTATCAATATTTTTTTCTTTCTCCTTTTAACTGTTCTCTGTTTCGCGAGTTTTCAGTTTGAGCTCGTTGAGCTCTCCTGTAGCTCTGTGATTGTGGAGTGATAACCTCAGCTCTCCTGTAGCTCTGTGATTGTGGAGTGATAACCTCAGCTGTCCTGTAGCTCTGTGATTGTGGAGTGATAACCTCAGCTCTCCTGTAGCTCTGTGATTGTGGAGTGATAACCTCAGCTGTCCTGTAGCTCTGTGATTGTGGAGTGATAACCTCAGCTCTCCTGTAGCTCTGTGATTGTGGAGTGATAACCTCAGCTCTCCTGTAGCTCTGTGATTGTGGAGTGATAACCTCAGCTCTCCTGTAGCTCTGTGATTGTGGAGTGATAACCTCAGCTCTCCTGTAGCTCTGTGATTGTGGAGTGATAACCTCAGCTCTCCTGTAGCTCTGTGATTGTAGAGTGATAACCTCATCTCTCCTGTAGCTCTGTGATTGTGGAGTGATAACCTCAGCTCTCCTGTAGCTCTGTGACTGTGGAGTGATAACCTCAGCTCTCCTGTAGCTCTGTGATTGTGGAGTGATAACCTCAGCTCTCCTGTAGCTCTGTGACTGTGGAGTGATAACCTCAGCTCTCCTGTAGCTCTGTGATTGTGGAGTGATAACCTCAGCTGTCCTGTAGCTCTGTGATTGTGGAGTGATAACCTCAGCTCTCCTGTAGCTCTGTGATTGTGGAGTGATAACCTCAGCTGTCCTGTAGCTCTGTGATTGTGGAGTGATAACCTCAGCTCTCCTGTAGCTCTGTGATTGTGGAGTGATAACCTCAGCTCTCCTGTAGCTCTGTGATTGTGGAGTGATAACCTCAGCTCTCCTGTAGCTCTGTGATTGTGGAGTGATAACCTCAGCTCTCCTGTAGCTCTGTGATTGTGGAGTGATAACCTCAGCTCTCCTGTAGCTCTGTGATTGTAGAGTGATAACCTCATCTCTCCTGTAGCTCTGTGATTGTGGAGTGATAACCTCAGCTCTCCTGTAGCTCTGTGACTGTGGAGTGATAACCTCAGCTCTCCTGTAGCTCTGTGATTGTGGAGTGATAACCTCAGCTCTCCTGTAGCTCTGTGACTGTGGAGTTATAACCTCAGCTCTCCTGTAGCTCTGTGATTGTGGAGTGATAACCTCAGCTCTCCTGTAGCTCTGTGATTGTGGAGTGATAACCTCAGCTCTCCTGTAGCTCTGTGATTGTGGAGTGATAACCTCAGCTCTCCTGTAGCTCTGTGATTGTGGAGTGATAACCTCAGCTCTCCTGTAGCTCTGTGATTGTGGAGTGATAACCTCAGCTCTCCTGTAGCTCTGTGATTGTGGAGTGATGACCGCAGCTCTCCTGTAGCTCTGTGATTGTGGAGTGATAACCTCAGCTCTCCTGTAGCTCTGTGATTGTGGAGTGATAACCTCAGCTCTCCTGTAGCTCTGTGATTGTGGAGTGATAACCTCAGCTCTCCTGTAGCTCTGTGACTGTGGAGTGATAACCTCAGCTCTCCTGTAGCTCTGTGATTGTGGAGTGATAACCTCAGCTCTCCTGTAGCTCTGTGATTGTGGAGTGATAACCTCAGATCTCTGTCTCAGTGATCCGAGAGAGTTATCGCTCAGATCTATGGGGAAAACCACAGTTTTCTGTCTCAGTGATCCGAGATCGGTATCATCCGAATCCCACAAGGCATGTGCTCCCGTACCTCAGTGATTCAAGATAATGTCTGTCTGGAGTCACGTGTCTAAGCTTCTGGAGTCACGTGTCTAAGCTGAACACAGTATTCATCGTATTTAAGCATGTTGGTGCATATCTCAATATAATATAATATATATAATAATCTCAACAGGTGTTGTCCAGGCGTGTGGCACTGTAAACCAGAAGATAACTCGCTTAGTTTACTCGTAGGTTACCTGTAGTCGCTTCGTCAACCGCGGCTCAGTCTAATACCAGGCGTCGTGGTTGTTGGCTCGATCGATCAGATTGTTGGTGTCTGTAGTCCAACGTAAGCACGACGGCCCAGGTGAAGAGGAACTTATCCAGTTTCCTCTTGAAGACATCTAGGGGCTTGTTGGTGATTCCCCTTGCGCATGGTAGGAGAACTTTGCGGAGTCTTGGTTTCCTTACACTTACTGAGTTCTTTTCCATGTGTCAAAATGTTGCACAGATCATGCAGGATGTCAACCATGTCAATGTCAGTCACCCAAAATGCTGAGAGTGGCCCTCTCTCATGCTGCAAAATGCTGAGAGTGGCCCTCTCTCATTCTGCAGAACATTCATGCAAACTATGATAGAATATATTCACAGAGAGGTATATTTCTCTCATCGTATGTAAATTGAGAGTTATTTCATTCCCATTTTAGGGATTAACATATTTCTTGTCTGATGGAGAAAAAGGTTACGTGCATCTTTTAATGACCCCCTATTGTAGTTGATAGACTTTAAACCCCAGTAATCTAATCAGATAAACGTAGACAGGACTAGAATTCCACGCCATGATTCGAGAACTCCGGTGTGTTGCTAGGTAGCAAGTCTGCTTAGTGGACGAGCCTCCACCACTCATTGTCATAATTAAATTAATAATAAATAATATAATTAGATAAGTTTTACTAAATGGTTATAACTATGACCATAATTATTTAAGGGGTGGACCGGTAAGGTCTCGGTCAGATGACCAAAAACTCCAACGGCGGGTCATCATCTGACTAAGACCTGCGTCAGGAAACACTTGTCCTGTTTCCTGACGAACCTTACCTAACTCAATTGTGATAATGATCCACACGGCATTACCGCTCCGCATAAAGTATAGTAATCCTGTATAACTCAGTTTTCATGGTTCAAACAAATTTCCTAAATTTGCTTGTAATAGACAAGTGAACTATAGACATAAATCCAGATGTACTCCTGTTAACCCTTTTGGCTGCATAATAAACTAACCACTTAGGTGGCAAAAATCTAATCTCGGTCTTCACTACAGCATTGTGAGCTCATGCTCTGAACACATTGTATCAATCACCTTTGAACGATTGTTGAACCCTTTATTAGTGTGAAGTCTACTCCAAGAGGCTGTCTAGTTAAGATCAGTGCATAATACGTCAGTTGGTGGAGATGGACTGCGCAGCTGGTCTGGTTTTTCCTTGGAAGATCTCACTGACTGACTGACTCCTTAACACTGACTCCACATACATACACAACAGCTTGGTCACCAAGCTCTGCTGCCGCAAGCATCTTGCTAGCTCACACACGAGGGTGTTATAAACACTAGTCAGGGACACAAACGAACTCGCATGGAGAACGCATAACAAAAGATAAGGGAACTGCATATATCAGCCTAACACTGATGTTATCTTCGGCAGGCTGCTAGACAGGCTTCCAGTCTGATGCTAATATATACAGAGCTGACTCGCAAAATCGCACTAAAACAATTCTCAACAATTCACGGAACAGTGTCTAGAGCACTGTTCAGCTACTTTAAAACCTGGCTTGTCATGGGGTTCCAATTCTGCCTATCCCGTGGAAACGTTGGAAACGCAGAGACTCGATCCTTCTTAAGGCAAAATATACCTGTACAGTATGGGTATGTATGGTGACCACACTGTATACATTGTGTATATATATAAAGACAATGTAAACTTAAAAGAATCTCATTGCACTGGCGCTGCATGACCCTTCAAGTGCTCGTCAGGGAAATATACCAGTGGTGCTCGTTCCGTGAGTTAACAGAATCCTTCTCGTCTACTGTTTTATTTACGTTGGTGTCATCTTACTCAATGTTGACCTAGAGAGGTGCACAGTGAATATTACCTACCATTGGAACCCTACCTCAACACTTGTGTTGTTGTCAGGAAGGTAACAAGCTTATACTTCATTCTAACAGTTAGTGATTTATTCTTCAGTTTTTGATCAAATTAATGTGTATCAAGACAAATTGTACGGAAGCTGAGTCTGTTAAAGTAGGTACCTTGCATCTCTAGTTACAGCTCCTATTAAATCTTTTGCTTCTCTGGTCACAGCACGTACTGCAGTATGTACCTTGCTTCTCTGGTTAGAGCACTTACTGCAGTAGGTACCTGGCTTTTCTGGCCACAGAACCTACTAAAGTAGGTACCTTGCTTGTCTGGTCACAGCAAATTAAATGTTTTGTTTCTCTGATCACTGCACCTACTGAAGTAGGTACCTTGCTTCTCTGGCCACACCACCTACTCAAGTAGGTACCTTGCTTCTCTGGCCACACCACCTGCTCAAGTAGGTACCTTGCTTGTCTGACCACACCACCTGCTCAAGTAGGTACTTTGCTTCTCTGGCCACAACACCTACTCGAGTAGGTACCACCTACTCAAGTAGGTACCACCTACTCAAGTAGGTACCTTGCTTGTCTGACCACACCACCTACTCAAGTAGGTACCTTTCTTGTCTGACCACACCACCTGCTTAAGTAGGTACCTTGCTTGTCTGACCACACCACCTGCTCAAGTAGGTACCTTGCTTGTCTGACCACACCACCTGCTCAAGTAGGTACCTTGCTTGTCTGACCACACCACCTGCTCAAGTAGGTACTTTGCTTCTCTGGCCACAACACCTACTCGAGTAGGTACCACCTACTCAAGTAGGTACCACCTACTCAAGTAGGTACCTTGCTTGTCTGACCACACCACCTACTCAAGTAGGTACCTTGCTTGTCTGACCACACCACCTACTCAAGTAGGTACCTTGCTTCTCTGGCCACACCACCTGCTCAAGTAGGTACCTTTCTTGTCTGACCACACCACCTACTCAAGTAGGTACCTTTCTTGTCTGACCACACCACCTGCTTAAGTAGGTACCTTGCTTGTCTGACCACACCACCTGCTCAAGTAGGTACCTTGCTTGTCTGACCACACCACCTGCTCAAGTAGGTACCTTGCTTGTCTGACTACACCACCTACTCAAGTAAGTACCTTGCTTCTCTGGCCACACCACATACTCAAGTAGGTACCTTGCTTGTCTGACCACACCACCTACTCAAGTAGGTACCTTGCTTGTCTGGCCACACCACCTACTCAAGTAGGTACCTTGCTTGTCTGACCACACCACCTGCTCAAGTAGGTACCTTGCTTCTCTGACCACACCACCTGCTCAAGTAGGTACCTTGCTTTTCTAGCCACAACACAATACAGAGATCATGTCACCTTGGCAACATTAACACTGTCATGTGTTTCTAATATATCAACTAACGCAAGAAATAGGTGTATATAAGTGTAGGTTTATTTCATAATGAACGTTCTAGCTCAGCACATAAATGAAAAATTGGGATTCCAATTTAGGAAACATTTTTCTTTTCAAAATTCCAGACTAATTCTACACTCTTGCGAAACATTAATGAACTCCTGATAATAATAATAATAATAATAATAATAATAATAATAATAATTTTATTTCGTATAATTCCCATTTTTAGCTATGCAATAATAATATTTACTAGCCACACACACACACACACATATGTATGTATGTATGTATGTATATATATATATATATATATATATATATATATATATATATATATATATATATATATATGTGTGTGTGTGTGTGTGTGTGTGTGTGTGTGTGTGTGTGTGTGTGTGTGTGTGTGTGTGTGTGTGTGCCGAATAGGTTAAACTTGCTATTTTGGCTTAAATAGCAACGCTCTTCTTGCCGAATAAGGCAAGCTAAAATTTGTGTATGCAATCACTTCGCAAAAATCATTCTGAACCTAACGAAAAAAATGTATTTAATTGTGTTTCTTTATTATTAAATTACTGTAAATTTATCTAAAATATTTTCAGTTGGATTAGGCTAAATTAAATTGCTCTTGTTATAATAAGTTTAGGTAAGTTTTTTACGGTTCTTTTGGCACAAAATTATTAATGTTTACATTAACATGAATGAAAAAATATGTCTTAAACGTATAAGAGAAATTTTCAGAAAGGACAATGAGTTCTTGGTAATTGACCATTTTTACCTATTCGGCACGACATATATATACGTATATATATATATATATATATATATATATATATATATATATATATATATATATATATATATATATATATATATATATATATATATGTCGTGCCGAATAGGCAGAACTTGCGATCTTGGCTTAAATAGCAGCGCTCATCTTGCCATATAGGACAAGTGAAAATTTGTGTATGCAATAATTTCGCCAAAATCATTCTTAACATAACGAAAAAAATATATTTCACTGTGTCTGTTTAGTATTAAATTATTGTAAACAAATCTAAAATATATTTAGTTAGGTTAGGCTAAAATAAATTGTTCTTGTTATAATAAGGTTAGGTAAGTTTTCTAAGATTCTTTTGGCGCAAAATTAAAATTTTTTACATTATCATTAATGAAAAAAATGTATTTTTAAACGTATAAGAGAAAATTTTAGAAAGGACTTAATTTTAAATGAGTTCTTGCTAATTGACCAGTTTTACATATTCGGCACGACATTATATATATATATATATATATATATATATATTATATATATATATATATATATATATATATATATATATATATATATATATATATATATATATATATATATATATATATATATATATATATATATATATATATATATATATATATATATATATATATATATATATATATATATATATATATATATATATATATATATATATATATATATATATATGCAAGACAAGCCGCGTCTGCGATTGTTTTGCAATATATATATATATATATATATATATATATATATATATATATATATACATGTATATATATATATTTGTAACCACGAACAAGTGGTATTAATCAGTAACAACACTGCGACTAGCCAAGGACTCGAACCTCTGTCGTTTTGGCCCGCCTCATGGTGAGCGAAAATCACATGACGCTCTAACTCACAGGACCACCTAATCCTACATAGTTTACATTAGGACTGTTCAAAAGCTTCAGTCTAAAAAAGAGGTACGTATAATTGGAGATGTTTCGAAATAAACACTGATTTTTTGAAAGAGTATTTAACCCGGACTTTGGCGAATCCGTCAGTGACTACAGACAGACACTTCAGACGTCAAGCTGATTGAAAATTATGCTGGCTTTTAGTCCCTTCATTTGGTAGTGAAATGCAAAGTCGTATATGTGAGCACGAGTGGAGAGGGGATTGAAGGGAAGGGGGGGGGGAGGAAGGAGCGGTACCTCTACTATTACAATCACCACGACAACCACTCACCATGATAAATGCTGCCTCCACTACCGCCACCTCCACCTGCACCACTATCAGTGTTACTAACAATAGTCAGATTGATGAACTGTTGCAAACCACTTTATCTCCCACCTCCCTTTCCCGCCTCTCTTCCCCGTTAACCCTCCTCCTCCTCCACTTCCCCTTCCGATCTTCTGCCTCCGAGGAAAGTAGGGAGGACGAAGAGAAGGAAGGAGGGCGACAGGGAAGGAAGGAAGGATGAATGAAACACAACGATCATTCACCTCGATGTTCACTCTCAACACCACAGATGTTCAGAGTGTGTGTGTAATCACACATGTTTGAAGTTACAGGAGCAGAGTTGTCCTCAAGGTGAACATTAAAATGGTATAAAATACCGACAGGTTGTTAGGTAAGATACCTAACTGTTGCATATGTGTCTTACCTGTCCTCAAGGTGTCCACTTTTCATCACTCTATCATATAGTTTCTTCTTTCATCAAAATTTGCAGTGAGTGCAGCACTTTACTATCTTCTATCACTATTTGTAAAGAAGCATTTCTCAATGTTCCTTCGCCTCCACTTCTTAATTTATATTCTTGTCCTCTTATCCCAATTGAATATATTACGAAAGGATTTCCGTATCTCTTACATTCTCTAACAACGTTACATGATGTTATAATATCTCTCCCTTCCTCTCCTTCCAGCCAGTGTGTGTATCTCTGATTTTTACGACTCACTTGCCATGGGTTCAAATCCTAACCGTTCCGTGGTTTGTATATTTAATGTTTCCAGTCTTTCAAAAATCGTATATTGTGAGCCCTGGGACCCATTTTTTTAGCTTCTCTATGGTCTTGATCCACCCACATATTTTCTTACGCCTGGACACGACACAACAGCTGCATATTCCAGTTTTGGCTTATTGTGCATTGTAAACAACTTTCAGCCATATTTAAAAGTTTATAGTCAGCCAGTGTTGAGTAAGTTTTGTCGGTTAAGTGGCTAGTTCATTGTGCTTCCCATATCCAACCTGTGGACGGTAGTGGCTAGTTTATTGTGCTTCCCATATCCAACCTGTGGACGGTAGTGGCTAGTTTATTGTGCTTCCCATATCTATACTGTGGACGGTAGTGGCTAGTTTATTGTGCTTCTCATATCCAACCTGTGGACGGTAGTGGCTAGTTTATTGTGCTTCCCATATCTATACTGTGGACGGTAGTGCAAGAACATTACAAAACTCTCCAAAAGAGTTAACTGGAGTGCATGTGCATATATATGCACAATTTATATTTCATCTGTTACAGCGTAACACCGCAAACAGCACGGGGTCAACATAACACCACAGGCATCACGGGGTCAACATAATACCACAGACAGCACGGGGTCAGCATAACACCATAGGCAGCACGGGGTCAACATAACACCACGGGCAGCACGGGGTCAACATAACACCACAAGCAGCACGGGGTCAGCATAACATCACAGACAGCACGGGGTCAACATAACACCACAGGCAGCACGGGGTCAACATAACACCACAGGCATCACGGGGTCAGCATAACACAACAGACAGCACGGGGTCAGCATAACACTATAGGCAGGACGGGGTCAACATAACACCACAGGCAGCACGGGGTCAACATAACACCGCAGACAGCACGGGGTCAGCATAACACCACAAACAGCACGGAGTCAATATAACACCACAGGAAGCATTGGGTCAACATAACACCATATACAGCACGGGGTCAACATAACACCACAGGCAGCACGGGGTCAACATAACATCGCAGACAGCACGGGGTCAGCATAACACCATAGACAGCACGGAGTCAATATAACACCACAGGAATCATTGGGTCAACATAACACCATAGACAGCACGGGGTCAACATAACACCATAGACAGCACGGGGTCAACATAACACCATAGACAGCACGGGGTCAACATAACACCATAGACAGCACGGGGTCAACATAACACCATAAACCACGGGGTCAACATAACACCATAGACAGCACGGGGTCAACATAACACCATAGACAGCACGGGGTCAACATAACACCATAAACAGCACGGGGTCAACATAACACCATAGACAGCACGGGGTCAACATAACACCATAGACAGCACGGGGTCAACATAACACCATAGACAGCACGGGGTCAACATAACACCATAGACAGCACGGGGTCAACATAACACCATAGAAAGCACGGGGTCAACATAACACCATAGACAGCACGGGGTCAACATAACACCATAGACAGCACGGGGTCAACATAACACCATAGACAGCACGGGGTCAACATAACACCATAAACAGCACGGGGTCAACATAACACCATAGACAGCACGGGGTCAACATAACACCATAGACAGCACGGGGTCAACATAACACCATAGACAGCACGGGGTCAACATAACACCATAGACAGCACGGGGTCAACATAACACCATAGACAGCACGGGGTCAACATAACACCATAGACAGCACGGGGTCAACATAACACCATAGACAGCTGCGTTTCAAAGAAGTAAACGAAAAAGGTAACTTCCCTGTGACGTTTTTAAGACGTATTTTTTTTCTAATTTACTCCTCCAAGACGCTTCTGAGACGTAATAGTTTTATACATACTTCCACAAAACGGTCAGAGAGAGCTGTATGTGTGTGTGTGTGTGTGTGTGTGTGTGTGTGTGTGTGTGTGTGTGTGTGTGTGTGTGTGTGTGTGTGTGTGTGTGTGTGTGTGTGTGTGTGTGTGTGTGTGTGTGTGTGTGTGTGTGTGTGTGCACGTGTGTGCGCGCGCGCAAGTATGCTGGAATATACCTGAGGCACATCATGTAATATTTACACTGTGGTTTTGTTTATTTTACTGACTGAAGATTCCAAGGATTCTCAAGGAATTTTGTGGCCGTGTGTTGTTCTTTAATATAGTGTAGAAGATGAGGTGGTGTGTGTGTGTGTAATTTTGCTTTTGTCTGACAGGTCAGACATAGGGTGGTGATGAGCGCACGGTTGACCGAGCCTGTACTGCTATATTCGTTGAATGTGCCACTGCGTTTAGCGGTCCATGTAATTAAATAATATAAATGTAATAGTTTATTGATATAACTTTGATACTCTGATTGTAGATTTCGAGAGTTCGTATTCCTGCGGTCTGGTCCTGGGCCAGGCTTGTCTAGCACTTAGCTAGTCAACCAGGCTGTTGCTGCTGGCGGCCAGCTGGCCCACATGTCTGTCACAGCCTGGTTGATCTGGCACTTGGTAGGGGATGCTTTTCAGGTTTTCTCCTGAAAACTTTGACACTTGTCCCAGCAGTGTTTCTGATACCTTGTTTTAGAGTGTTAAACAATCTGGGACCACAAATGTTGATATAACATTCTCTTATTGTGTCCACGGCGACCCTCCTTTTCACTGGTTCATTTTACATCTTCGCCCATGTCCCTCACTCCAGTATATTGTTATGACAATGTGCAGATTTGGGAACAGGCCCTCAAGTGCTTTCCACTTATATATTATCATGTTTCTTTCTGTCTACTACGGTACAGTGAGTATAAATTTAGACTTTCAGGCGTTACCAGTAATTTAAATGCTTTATTGGTTCTGTGCGGGCCGTAAATTATCTGTATCTCTTCTAGCTGTGGTATTTTTCCTGACCTGAAGGGAGCCGTGAACACTGAACAATATTCTAAACGAGATATGATAAGCAATTTGAAAAGTGTCATCATTGGTAAAATTTCCCCAGTTTTGAAAGTTCTCATTATCCACCCCATTATTTTCCTGGCTGTTATGACATTTGTCTTATTTTGCTTTGAAAAGAAAGGTCAGCCGATATAATTACTCTTAGATTTTTTTTACATGTTATTCGATCTGTTTGGTGATCCCCTTAAGTTTTGTATACAGTGTCTCTTGTGTATTTCATTCTTTCCATATCTAAGCAGCTGGAAATTGTTACTATTGAACGCCTTGTTGCTCTTTGCTGCCACTGGAAGACTTTGTTTATATCTTCTAGATTTTTTCCGTGAATTCTACCGAGGTGATTTTTATGCTTACTTTGGTACCATCGGCCAGTGAAGATGTGAAATTGTGGCGAGTGTTTTATCTATTTCCGTTATGAGGATAAGAAACAGTAAAGGCACTAGGATCATGCCTTAGAGTACTAAGATTTTTACTTTCCCAATACTGAATTTTGCTCTGTTTAATACTACTCTTTGTGCTCTGTCTGTCAGAAAGTAGAATATTCATTTGCCAACTTTCCCTAATATTTCTATCGCTCTCATTTTGTGTGCAACTAGTACACTATAATGCACGTATCTTTTCATCTAGGCATTTACTGATAGGAGCAACTGTGTATATATACGGAGAAGTGCATTTCAGCGTATATACGTTGAGGGTTTACTTTAATTCCTCTTTTAGTTGATTAAAGTATTCTTGACTGGTGGTGAACAGGTGAGGTGCAGTCTTAATGGCCCTCGTGTAGTAGATGTACGTCAAACCTTATTAACCAACCAAATTTCTGATGTAAAGTCACTGATACACTTTGCATATATTCTTGATGTGGGTGTGCTGAGAGCAATATTACACGTAAAGTGTAGGTCCATATATCTAAATATATATGAACCTAGTGTTCAACTTTAGTCCCAACAGGAAAATATTGTGGTATTAATAATACGCAATACCAACAAGGCTGTGGGACTGATCACCTCACATCTACATCTCCACGACCTATTGCTGTCTCCTCTGTATCTCGACGGAAGGAGCCAACTGAGCATGCGACACGTCTGATCAGTAAAGATACTAAACTGCTGCACATGTCTCACTCGTCTACCGATTAGAGTAATTTTGACCGGTGATTAACAGGTGACATGTAGCCTTAATCACCCTCGTGTAGTCGATAGACTTCAAACCAAAAACTTCCGATACCATCTGAAGTAAAAAAAAAAAAAATCTAGCTGAGCTGAATTAAATTAGTTTAATTATGTTTGACAATTAAAGTTTCTCTCCTATTGTGAGTAAAAAAAAATTTTTTTTCAAAAAATATTTTTTTTCTGTGATGGATTTTTTTTTTTTTTTTTGGTCTACATGAAATTAATTTTTATGCATAATAGTTTGCAGCTTTGTTTTTTGTTTTTTGACTTAGTGGTAAATTGTATCCAGTTGTGAGTAGCTGCGATATCCACTCCCCCCTCCCCCCACTCTTCCCTCCCCTCCGCCTCATCCCTACCCCCTCTTGCTTATCCTCCTCCCCACCCACTTCTTACCTGCTCACTTCCCCACCCACTTCCCCACTTCTTCCCCGCTCACTTTCCCACCCACTTCCTCACTTCTTTCCCACCCACTTCCCAGCTCACTTCCTCACTTCTTCCCATCCACTTCTTCCCCGCTCACTTCCCCACCCACTTCCTCACTTCTTCCCCGCCCACTTCTTCCCCGTCCACTTCCTCACTTCTTCCCATCCCACTTCTTCCCCGTCCACTTCCTTCCCGCCCACTTCTTCCAGCCCACTGTCTCCCCACCCACTTCCTCCCCACCCACTTCTTCTTCACTCCTTCCCCACGCACTTGCTCCCCGCCCACTTCCCGCCATCTCCACAAAGTCATGGTTTATGAATGCCTTACAGAAAGAGTCCAGAGTTTGCCTCAAAGTTTTCTCGTATTTGCAAGTAAAGTGGCAGAGCCTGTGTTGTGGTGGTGGTTGTGGTGAAGTGGTGGTAGCTGTGGTTGTGGTGAAGTGGTGGTAGTTGTGGTGAAGTGTTGGTAGTTGTGGTGGTGGTTGTGGTGAAGTGGTGGTGGTTGCAGTGAAATGGTGATTGTTGTGGTGAAGTGGTGGTGGTGAAATGACTGCGTCTGTGTGTGTGTGAGCGACGGAAAAGATCAGGTTGATAGCAGTAAAATCACTGGCAGCGGTCAGTGTCTAGTTCAGTGATGATAATGCAGGATAATGAGAGTGGAAGAAGGGAGAGTGAAGGCTGGAGGCAGCAGTAAGTGTGGCACAGCGCAGCGCACCGCAACCTTGTGAAGAATCTTACTGAAAAATTGCTAGGTGATAAAGTTACTCGGGAAGAAGTTATTCTGAGTACGTCACTGAACCTATCAAATGGTGGTGGTAGTGGTAGTAGTTGTGGTGGTGGCGGTGGTGGTAGTGGTGGTGGTGGTGGTAGTAGTAGTGGTGGTGGTAGTGGTGGTAGTACTGGTTGTGGTGGTGGTAGTGGTTGTGGTGGTTGTGGTGGTGGTGGTAGGGGTAGTGGTTGTGGTGGTGGTGATAGTGTTGGTGGTAGTACTGGTTGTGGTGGTGGTGGTGGTAGGGGTGGTGGTGGTGGTAGTAGTAGTGGTGGTGGTAGTGGTGGTAGTACTGGTGGTGGTGGTGGTAGTGGTTGTGGTGGTAGTGGTGGTTGTGGTGGTAGGGGTGGTGGTAGTGGTTGTGGTGGTGGTGATAGTGGTGGTGGTAGTACTGGTTGTGGTGGTGGTGGTGGTAGGGGTGGTGGTAGTGGTTGTGGTAGTGGTGGTGGTAGTACTGGTTGTGGTGATGGTGGTAGGGGTGGTAGTAGTGGTTGTGGTGGTAGTGATAGTACTGGTTGTGGTGGTGGTAGTGCTGGCCTAAAACACTGGTCCCAACAGCACAACTACACTGTCTGGCCAGTTTATTTAGCTGTGTCTGGTGACATAGTAAGCAGTCTTGGGGTGACTGACTACCTCAGCTTCCTGGAGGTGGAGTGACAGCCAGGGAGAGTTAGGTTTGCTTTAATTATAACTTAATTGGAAGTATTTTTTATTATTGTTAATATTGGGCTTTGTGAGTGTCAGTTTGCCATTTATTTTTGCCAGTTTTATTAAATTAGATTTAAAAAAAATAAAAATAAAATATATTTTTTCTTAAGAAATAAAATGTAAATAAAAGAAAACTGAAAAAAATAATTCCCGTTTCTGTGCCTTTTTTTTATTTTCAAGTTTAACGAGGTCAGACTTTCCTATTTTACAAACATTCTCACCAACATTTCCTTTCACTTTCTCACAAATTTTCATTTATTGCTCGATAACGCTTTATTCGATCGGCTTCAAAATTTCAATGCCGGTGTAATGTATCTTGGGCGAGATTTATGGGACTATCTGCATGCCTGGGTGCATAGGGCAACCAGGCATGCAAGTAGTCCCATGAATCTCATTCTTGGTAGTCCCATGAATCTCATTCTTGGTAGTCCCATGAATCTCATTTTGTGTCCAGGTGATAGATGGTAACAGGGGCTCTGATCGCCTTCAGAATTTGTACAGTGGTGTTTCCTACTGAGAAAGAGGTTGGTGTATTTAAGCGTTGATGTCATTTTGCTACTCTAATCTCGAAATGGTATAGTATGATTATTTTGGCATAAACCTTCATGTTAGATGCCGACAAACCGGTTTAGAGAGACACCTGAGCAAACACCAGGACACGTTATTATTTTACAATTTTTTCAGTTGAAGAAAATTGGATATTAGTTTCCATGTGATGACTTGTGAATGCCTCCAATCTTCAATGCTAATATTTAAATATTTAAACAACTTATGCATCCACTCTGTATCATATCAGTCACGTGCCTTGAGGCACAGGGGACTGGTCTTATGAAATACTGGGACACCTTTTTCGGATCACGCAGTGACCGAAATACAACTAGTTATCGTGTGGAAGAGCTACACCAGTAGGTTTGATCCAAACAAAGAAAAAAAATATATATTATATATATATATATATATATATATATATATATATATATATATATATATATATATATATATATATATATATATATATATATATATGTCGTGCCGAATATGTAAAACTGGTCAATTAGCAAGAACTCATCTAAAATTAAGTTCTTTCTAAAATTTTCTCTTATAAGTTTAAAGATATATTTTTTCATTAATGTTAATGTAAAAATTTTTAATTTTGCACCAAAACAATCTTAGAAAACTTACCTAATCTTATTATAACAAGAACAATTTATTTTAGCCTAACCCAAATAAATATATTTTAGATTTGTTTACAGTAATTTAATACTAAACAAACACAGTGAAATATATTTTTTTCGTTAGGTTTAGAATGATTTTGGCGAAATTATTGCATACACAAATTTTCACTTGTCCTATATGGCAAGATGAGCGTTGCTATTTAAGCCAAGATCGCAAGTTCTGCCTATTCGGCACGACATATATATATATATATATATATATATATATATATATATATATATATATATATATATATATATATATATATATATATAAAAAGAGAGAGAAATGAAAACAAGAACCCACACGTCGTAATTTATGTAGCATGTGAAGTAAAAAAAAAAAAAAAAAAAAAAAAAAAAAAAAACGCGGGGCAGGATTGTATGAGTGAGAAGCGCAAGGTTGAGGCTGTATATGTATGGTATATAATATCGACAAGATGAGGAATTAGACACATGTTTAGTGTTTGGGTATCTTTATTTGTAGACGTTTCACCATCCAGTGGCTTTATCAATACAAATTCAGACATAATGGGAAGACAGTAGAGCTATATACAAAAGACGAGGTAATCAGTCCCTCAGTCTTGCAGTTAGTGAAGAACACTGTAGTCTTGAAGACTGCAGTGTTCTTCTGCTCTACTGTCTTTCCATTATGTCCTTGAATTTGTATTGATAAAGCCACTGGATGGCGTCTACAATAAAGATACCCAGATGATGTACATGTATCAGATTCCTCATCAAGGCTGAAGCTAAATGTCTCACG
>NC_091321.1:4234720-4254720 GCF_038502225.1 Cherax quadricarinatus
GGCAAGGTTAGGTTAGGTAAGGTTAGGTTAGGTTATGTTAGGTTAGGTTAGGTTAGGTTAGGTTAGGTTAGGTTAGGTAAGATTACGTTAGATTAGGTTAGGTTAGGTAAGGTTAGGTTAGGTTAAATTAGGTAAGGTTAGGTTAGGTTAGGTAAGGTTACGTTACGTTAGGTTAAGTAAAGTTAGGTTACGTTAGGTTAGGTAAAGTTAGGTTAGGTTAGGGAAGGCTAGCCAGGAAACAGAACAAATGCTTCCTGACGCGAATCTTAGTTTCCTCTTGGGTTTTGTTGTCTCTCTGAGTTCAGTTTTTTTTTTTTTTCTTTACCTCGTATGTCAGCATTCTGAAAATAGCTGTGCTAGTCACTAAGCACTGGCCAACCCTTTCGACAGTTTGATCATGTGTGAGCTCAACACTGGTGCTGTTTACAGCACCAAAATAACTGAGTATTCTACAGTTCTTAGATTCGCCAGTCTCGCATGTCGCTGAGTTATTCAGTTGGTGTGCGTCTCGGCTGACTTGCTTGCTCTTCTACCGATTCCTCCATCCTTCTCCTTGTGTGCCTCTCAACATTTTTTTTCTAGATGGTATTCAGCCTTTTATCTTCTAGATTATATTCAGTGTCTGGTCTTTTTTTCTGCGGTCTTTCTAGATTCCCTGACGTCGGTCTCTCCTCTCCCCTTCATATGAGTTTCAGAATCTTGCCTGTCCACTAACACTGATATTTATATTATTAAATTACCTTTGGCTGGTACTGATACTGATGTACCGTGGCGCCCCGCTCATCACAGTCGCCCATTATGACACTGTCCATCACTCTGTGTTTTCTGACATCCCGACCAGTTTCACCAGCTTGTGACTTAACCTCTGGTATGGTACTGTGTCAAGACCTTTCTTGCACTTCAAAATAATGTAATCTGCTTTTCCCTTTCTTCCATGTTTTATCACCACTACTCTACTCTAGAGACTCGGAAGGTTTGTGAGACAGTCTTACATTCCTGAGCCCGTAATGGATGTCTCTTATAAATCTGAATCAAGGCGTTCCATAACTTTTCTCATTATTATGTACCTTAGTAAACGTGTCAAGAATGCCAGACTATACTTTAGAGCTGCCTGCCTACCATCCTCATAGAAAATCAGTATGATGTTTACTATTTTCTAGAATTTTTGTAGATGCTCTATTTCCAGTAACTTGATTTTTTTTTCCATCCTGACACAGTATATTTGAACTGTCAGTATATATGTTGAGACATTGTCAGATTCCAGTCCGGTTCACTGAGCCTCTCCTCGTCTTTTTCTCTTGTTGTGGTGATGCTAGTTTCTGTTGTCCTTCCTTCTACACGGTGTTGTCTGATCTGGCCTTATTCCCTCAAAGAATATTTGGATTATTTATTGTATCGCTCGCATGCTACTGTGGCATCTTTCTTGAGTCCTCCTCCATCAGTCTGGTCAGCTGGTTCTTCACAGTCTGCAACGATCGCTCCAGACCATGAAGCTGAACTCTTCTCCAGGCTGAGAGACTGACCACCTCAAATACTTTTTCTCCAAGGTTGATGGACTGATTATATCACTTTATTTCATTGTTACTGCTCCCTTTGTATTTGATTGAAGAAGCCTACTGTGTAGGCGAAACGTTTCATCAATAAAGATACCTAACTATTGCACATGTATCTTAATCTTCAACTTGTCGGTATTTTATAATATGTTCAGCAAAACCTAGTTCCTTGCAGTGTCAGTGTTGTCTTTGGTCAGCTTCCAGTTTTCTTGTGTTCTTTGTCTCCTGTAGCTTTTCTACGCTCCGCCGCCTCTTCTATTCGCGCCTTCCTTGCAGTTCTGTTCTCCACCCTGGCCCCTCACAATCACCCAGGCTTCCCCCCCCACCCCCCAATGCCTCTTTCAACACTACACCCTCCTCCTCCTTCTCCTCCAACACCACTCTCGCAATCTCCACCATACCCACCTCCACCACTCCCCTGGTATTTTCGTCTTTGTCAGGGCCACACGTAAAACCGTGCTCGGACGCGGCGGTGCTGCGGCGCTGCTGCGGCTCTGCTGCGACACTGCTGTGGCGCTGCTGCGACACTGCTGCGGCGCCCAGTTCTCACTCTTAGTCCCAAACCTATTTTCCTCTCTTTTCTTACTCTCTCAAAATCGTCTCAAAATAACATTCCATGTAGCAGAGAATCGGCGAGATGGGGGAGAGGGGGTGGGGAGTGCTGGGACGAGGGAGGTGGGACGGGTGGGTGGGTAGGGAGGTGAGTCAGGAGTAGGGGTGGGGTTATGGGTGAGGTGGAGATGGGTAGGTGATGGGGGAAAGGGGAAGTAGGGGATTAAAGGTGGGAGGAGACGATGGGGTGAGGAAGAGTGTGATAAGGGGGAGGATGACGATAGGGTAAGGAAGGGGGAGTGAGATGGGATATAATGAAAGAGGGGAACGGGGGAGGTTACCTGGAGGTTATTCCGGGGATCAACGCCCCCGCGGCCCGGTCCATGACCAGGCCTCCCGATGGATCAGGGCCTGATCAACTAGGCTGTTACTGCTGGCCGCACGCAGTCCAACGTACGAGCCACAGCCCGGCTGATCCGGCACTGACTTTAGGTATCTGTCCAGCTCTCTCTTGAAGGCAGCCAGGGGTTTATTGGCAATTCCCCTAATGCTTGATGGGAGGCTGTTGAACAGTTTTGGGCCCCGGACACTTACGGTGTTTTCCCTTAGTGTACCATTGGCGCCCCTACTTTTTATTGGGGGCATTTTGCATCGCCTGCCCAGTCTTTTACTTTCGTAGGGAGTGATTTCTGTGTGCAGATTTGGGACCATTCCTTCCAAGATTTTCCAAGTGTAGATTATGATATATCTCTCCCTCCTGCGTTCCAACGAGTACAAGTCAAGTGCTTCCAAGCGTTCCCAGTAGTTAAGGTGCTTGACAGAACTTATACGTGCAGTAAAGGATCTCTGTACACTCTCTAGATCTGCGATTTCACCTGCTTTGTATGGAGATGTTAATGTACAGCAGTATTCCAGCCTAGAGAGAACAAGTGATTTGAAAAGGATCATCATGGGCTTGACATCTCTCGTTTTGAAAGTTCTCATTATCCATCCTATCATTTTCTTTGCACGTGCGATCGTGGCACTGTTGTGATCCTTAGAAGTGAGATCCTCAGACATTACTACTCCCAGGTCCCTTACATTATTTTTCCGCTCTATTGTATGGCCGGAGTCAGTAGTATACTCTGTTCTAGTTATTATCTCCTCCAGTTTTCCATAACAGAGTAGTTGGAATTTGTCCTCATTGAACATCATATTGTTTACCGTTGCCCACTGGAAAACTTTGTTTATATTTTCTTGGAGGTTAACCGCGTCCTCAGCAGATGACAGCCTCATGCTGTGGTGTATATCTCTGTGGTGCTGTGGTGTATATCTCTGTTTATGTCTGATATGAGGATAAGGAATAAGATGGGGGCGAGTACTGTGCCTTGTGGAACAGAGCTCTTCACTATGGCAGCCTCCGATTTAACTCTGTTGACCACTGCTCTTTGTGTTCGATTTGTTAGGAAGTTGAAGATCCATCTCCCCACTTTCCCAGTTATTCCTTTAGCACGTATTTTATGGGCTATTACGCCATGATCGCATTTGTCAAATGCTTTTGCAAAGTCTGTGTATATTACATCTGCATTCTGATTTTCTTCCAGTGCATCCAAGGCCATGTCATAGTGATCCAGTAGTTGTGAGAGGCAGGAGCGACCTGCCCTGAACCCATGTTGCCCTGGATTGTGCAGATTTTGGGAATCCAGGTGATTTGCAATCCTGCTTCTTAGCACTCTTTCAAAGATTTTTATGATGTGGGACGTCAGAGCTATTGGTCTATAGTTCTTAGCTAATGCTTTGCTGCCACCTTTATGGAGTGGGGCTATATCCGTTGTTTTAAGTGACTGTGGAATTTCACCCATGTCCAAGCTCCTCCTCCATAGTGTACTTAGGGCACGCGAGAGGGGTTTCTTGCAGTTCTTAATGAAAACAGAGTTCCACGAGTCTGGGCCCGGGGCTGAGTGCATAGGCATGTTGTCAATGGCTTTTTCGAAATCTATCGGAGTTAGGGTAATGTCGGAAATCTGGCATACATTTATGGAGTTTTGAGGCTCATTCATGAAGAAATCATTTGGGTCGTCGATCCTCAGACCGATTAGTGGTTCACTAAACACAGAGTCGTACTGGGATTTCAATATTTCACTCATTTCCTTGTTGTCATCTGTGTAAGTCCCATCCTGTCTGAGTAAGGGCCCGATACTAGATGTGGTATTTGCCTTGTTTTTGGCATATGAAAAGAAATATTTTGAATTTCTTTCAATTTCACTAATAGCTTTAAGCTCCTCCTGCCTCTCCTGGTTCCTGTAAGAGTCATTTAGCTTAAGTTCGATAGTTTCCACTTCCCTGGTCAGCGCCTCTTTTCGTGTATCAGATATTCTAGCACTCCTGAGGAGCTCAGTGACTCTTCGTCGTCTTCTGTAGAGGGAGCGTCTTTTTCTCTCCTGTTTACTCCTGCTCTTCTTCTTTCTTAGGGGAATATGCCTAGAACATGCTTCGGCTACCAGGAAGTTGATCCTTTCAAGGCACTGGTTTGGATCCATGTCATTTAAGACATCTTCCCAACATGTTTCGTTTAGGACATGGTTTACCTGGTCCCAGTTGATGTTCTTGTTGTTGAAATTGTATTTTGTGAAGACACCTTCATAGGTACATGCATTCTGCTGTTCAGGACCCCTATGCATGTACGTCTGGACTTCGATTAGATTGTGATCGGAATTAGTTGTTTTTGATATTCTTATGTCTCTTATCAGGTCCTCATTATTTGTGAAGATAAGGTCAAGTGTGTTTTCTAGTCTTGTTGGCTCCACTATCTGCTGGCTTAAGGTGTGTTTTTCGCAGAGACTTAGTAGCTCATGTGTGTGTGACCTTTCATCTGCGCCACCTCCGGGGATTGTTTCAGCTATAACATTATTTGCTACATTCTTCCATTTTGTATGCCTTAGGTTGAAATCACCAAGCAGTAAGATGTTTGGGGATGGAGCTGGAAGGTTTTCCAAACAGTAATCGATTTTCAGTAGCTGTTCCTTGAACTGTTGGGAGGTTGCATCTGGTGGCTTGTATACAACCACAATGACTAGGTTTTGGTTCTCGATCTTTATTGATAGAACTTCAACTACCTCATTTGTGGTGTTCAGCAACTCCGTGCAGATAAGGGACTCTTTGACATACAGGCCAACCCCCCCTTGTTGCCTGTTTTTTCTGTCGCATCTAAAAAGATTGTAACCACTTATCCATATTTCACTGTCAAAGTGATCTTTTGTGTGAGTCTATGTGAAGGCTGCAAACATTGCATTAGACTCCACTAGAAGTCCACTGATAAAAGGTATTTTGTTGTTGGTGGATGGCTTAAGGCCCTGTATATTAGCAAATATGAACGAGGTTGTATTCTGTGTTTGTTGGGGGGATTTTGTTATTGGCATCAGTAGTTGTAATTCTGGAGGGCCATGGGTGGCCACTGGCTGTGCCTCCAGTCCAACAAGGCTCCAAGGTGGTGGACTATTTTTGTTATTTCCTTCCATTTTCTTTTTTCGTTTCCTGCCACTAAAAAATCACCTGGAGTTGGGTTGTCGTAGCTACTATTGTTTGTCTTGTGGGGTCTGTGCCTCCTGGTCCCTTTTAGATGGTATGCAGGGCAGTCGTTGTTGTATCACTGCTTCTGGAGGACCGAGGAGTGGCACATTTTTGGGTGAAAGAAAGTACAGGAAGAAGAACGACACACTCCTTTAGACAGGAGGTCGCTACATTTTTTGGGATGGTCAAAGTTGCATGTCCCATTTTTTTCCCCTGTTATTCCATGCTTACAGATGCCCCAAGCATAATATTTGCACAAATTCACCTTTGGTTGAGAATTGTTGGGAGGTGTGTTGTCAATTTCTGCAGGTTCTGGGACTGCACTATAATCCTCAGTATCCAAGCCAGGGCCACCCCGTCCTGGATTCCATCTACTTTCCCCAGTAGAGGAAGGAGGAGACTCCTCTCCAACATCTGTACTGTGGGCCACGGTCTTGTGCAATGATGGTTGTATATTTACGGTTTTAGATGGTTGTATATTTTACTGTTTTTGTTGTGGTTTTGGTAGTGTCCCTAGGAGAGTCTGGGCTGGCAGTAAGGCTGGGGGCTGGGTCTGGGTCAGCACTGGGGCTGGGGGCTGGGGCTGGGTCTGGGTCAGTGGCTGGGCCTGGGCCAGCACCAGCGCTGTGGGTATTAGTGCTATGACTGGGGGAGCCTGGGCCAGCACCAGTACTGTGGGAGGGGAGAAAGGTGTTTCTGGCTTCGGTGGTAGCGTCCTCAGCTTACACATTGAGGGGTCTGGAATCGAACCCCTGAGCAGGTGAAACATTGGGCGTGTTACCTTATACCTGCTGTCCCTGCTCACCTAGCATTGAGTAGGTACCTGAGTGTTAGTCGAATGGTGTGGGTCGCATCCTGGGGAAGAAGCATAAATGACCCCAATGGAAATAAGACGGACAGTCCTCGACGATGCCCTGAACTTCCCGGGGTTACCCTGGGTAGCTATCCTTCCCCCGGGTTAAAAATTCTCCAAAACTTATCTTGAAGCCGGAGGAGGGAGATGGGAGAGGGTAGATGAGGGTGGTATGGGGAAATGGGTAAGAGAGAATGGGATATAGGAGGGTGAGAGGGAAGAAGAAAAGTGAGGATTTGTTGGAAAGAGATAAGAGACGGGAGTAAGTTTATTTAGGTATAGTTTTATACCATTTTAAATGAATACATTTGTCTGCAACACAAGTCAGTTTCATATTTCCGTCCTGGTGCGTGCAATACCTAACTCTTATTTGCACTATAAATCCGTCTTGATTATTAATACTAAAATCAAAATATAATTTGAGTGAGCAAATGCAAATAACCTGAGTAAACCAGACACACGAAAAAGACTTACATAGGCATCCAAGGGGGAGAAATCATTTGACTCTAACAGTTACGTGAATATTAATCATAAATCACATTTTTCCTTTTCCATACCTGCAGGGTGTTTCAGGGGTCAACGCCCCCCGGCCCGGTCCATGACTAGGCCAGGGTTTTACAAGGTTATGTTAGGTTAGTCACTTTCTTTTAGTTCTTATCCTAAACTGGCTTATGTCGAGACTGGCTTTGACCTGGTCAGGCAGCACGTTTCACTCTCTTACTGCTCACTGGTAGATGGTGTTTGAGGCCTGGCACATTATTGCTCACTGGTAGATGGTGTTTGAGGCCTGGCACATTATTGCTCACTGGTAGATGGTGTTTGAGGCCTGGCACATTATTGCTCACTGGTAGATGGTGTTTGAGGCCTGGCACATTATTGCTCACTGGTAGATGGTGTTTGAGGCCTGGCACATTATTGCTCACTGGTAGATGGTGTTTGAGGCCTGGCACATTATTGCTCACTGGTAGATGGTGTTCGAGGCCTGGCAGGTTTCACTCTCTTATTGCTCTCTGGTAGATAGATGGTTTTTGAGATATGGCACATTTCACTCTCTTATTACTGTCTAGTAGATGGTGTTTGAGGCCTGGCCTCCCATTGGAGGTACACGAAAGTTGTGTTAACATCTAGTATCATACTGACTCGGGTTCCTAACCTTGACAATATTCGCAGCAAGATATTCTGAACACTGTGAGCAATAATGTAAACAAAAGTGATTTAGCTTCAGCTGCCTTACTTTATCTTCGTTATTATGTATTTTCAGTTGTAATTCATCCTCCGCTTTCTTTCCCATTTCCACCACCTCCCTCCGTACTTCTTAGTCTTGCCTTCACTTCCTCCTTCCCGTTCCTTTTCTACCCCTCCTTCTCCCCGTTCCTCCCCCTCCCGTCTGGGAGGGCAGAGAAGAGCGGCCCTAAAACTCCCCAATGTAATTTCACAGGGAAGTGCTCTAGTAAATTGCATTAGTATTCCCGGCCTTGTAAAAAGTCTTGTCAGTCAGAGTGTTTACATGTCGCTTACTACCCTTACCTCGTCTTCTCTCTCTCTCTCTCTCTCTCTCTCTCTCTCTCTCTCTCTCTCTCTCTCTCTTTTCACAAAGGATTTGCATGGTTAGGCTAAGGGATCCTAACTTTATTTATAAGCTAAAAGCTGTTGCCTACACCAGCTCATTTTAAAGCTCTTTATTGTAACGAGACATGCAAGTATGGAACAGGATGAAGTTGCAGCCATCAGTGGGCCAGCAATTTCATTTCGTCAGCTGATTTTATTTCGTTGATATCTTTATGCCGTACGAACATTGTTCGAGACTCGAGTCATCCTGGGAATAAATGATCTCAGACGAAGTGATGTTCTGGAGAAGGTTACGGGCTGGCTGCCCGTCTTGTTGTGTAGAAGCTCAGTTCTCGCTGTCCTCGGAGTGGAGCCAAGTGTAGTACCCTGACAGTATTGGCCTTGTACATAACAGTAGGGCCACCCACATCCATCCTGTGTTGAAGATTATACTGAAATGGAAGATATCTGTCATGTCTCTCTCTCTCTCTCTCTCTCTCTCTCTCTCTCTCTCTCTCTCTCTCTCTCTCTCTCTCTCTCTGTGGTAAGATAATATCTCTGGCTTTACTAGGAAGTCACATTCACACTTTCATTTCTAAGAAATCAAATTACTAGACGCATTTCTGGGGGTAAATTTTAAGATTTTTTATTTTATATGAAACCGAATATTTATTTTTTCACCTTCAAAATCAGGAATGGGGAAAATTAGCATTGTTTTTATTGTAGTGACATACAATGGAAAATGAAAGAGCAAGAGAATCATTATGAACATTTAGAAAGGTCAGTATCTGAACTATAAACACAGGAAATGAGTGAACAGACTTAAATATAAGAAAAGTGTGGCACTTGCCCAACGTTTATTCTTTTAAAGTTCTCTAAACCTGATCGCATGTTATAAAACATTTAATAATATTTTAATAAACTTTCAATTTAAATTTCAGAATTCGCTAAAATCTGTATATTAATTTTTTTCACTGAAAATATCTTAATTTCAGTAGAAATGTTGAGGGTTCCTTGAAATTCATATATATTAATGCAAGTATTTTGATCAGTTGTCTGCTCCTTGCATGCATAAAATGGTGAATATATCAAGCAGGTCTTGCCTCAGGTACAGCCCATTTGAGTTCGCTCAGTCTGCAGTATAGTCTGCGTCTGTACTGATGACCAGTATGTGCTCTTGGCTCAGGTGCGCTGATCATGCACCTCTTCACAACTCTGTATCATATTATAAATGGTTGTGCAAAACAGACATGTTGATAAGTAAGGCAGTATGCAAGATAGAGAATCTTTGACGAAGCGTTGGGTCTGCGCTGCGGCATTTATCAGTCGAATATAGAGATGAATCACTGTGCTGAAGGCTAAGAGACTGTTTCCATCATACTACCTCTCCACTTTGTACTTCGTCTTCCACCAAGGGTGATGTCTCCAGCAGTGTGATTCATCTCGGTATTAGACCGATGAAGCCTGCAACACAGTCGAAAATAATCGTCAATAAAGATTCCTAGTGTTGTATACTTGTCTTACTTATCTTCACAACTGTGTTCAGTGTATCCAGGTCTTGAACCTGAGCAGCCGTTGTTGGAAGATGTAGAAGAGACGTCTCCTCAGCATCATTGAAAGTGACTGAATAATATCCAACTCGGATTCTTGACGCAACAAGTAGCAAGGTCAGTTAGGTTAGGTAAGATTTGTCAGGTACCAGGACATGTGTTTCCTGACGCCGGTCTTAGCCATATGACGATCCGCAGCTAGAGCTTTTGGTCATCTGACCGAGGCCTCCTGCTGGCTTACCGGGCCATCCCTTTAAAAATTTTGGTTAAAAGGTCAATTGATTGTGGCTTTTTGATGCAATAGCTGAACACCACAGAGAACCTGAATTACGGCTTCTTGATCGGTACATTGAAAACTGGTTCACTTTTGTCTGACTAGGTGTTCGCTGGGTTATTAAGTTACTCCAGTATATGTGAAATAGTTAGCTTTGTTGTTTTTGATGATTTCAGCACTTTAATAACTGAAACATCTGGTGACTGTCATCATTACCATACAGCCAGTTGTGTGACGTGAAAGATGTTCTTCCCATCCCGAGTCTCATCGAGGATATCTGTGTTATATGTTGTGCTGTCCATGAATTTGTTGACAACCACATTAGGTGGTATTATGACACTAGTGTTAAGGTCTCGGGATTTAAAGGAAATATCAACCATCTTTGTCAGTTCGTAACACTGGTTCATTACTGAGACAATAACCAGCTTTATGGAGTAGCTGCACGAAGTTCTTGGTCCTTGTAGCATGATGTAAAGCACCATCCAGACCAATATACGTTACTGTTCATATCATGAGCCACCACTGATGCCATCAACCAAGTCCTGTGCTGCACTCATTACCTTATACCGAAGTTCATCTTCACTTCGTTATTGTCCTCGGGTGCAGACTCTCGTCCACATGGAAAAGTAGACACAAATGCAGTAATAATGCGATCCTTTATTGACAATAAAGGCTTGGATTATTACTGCATTTGTATCTACTTTTCCACCGTGTCGGTATTTTATACCATTTATCTCTCTGGTCCAGATACCACGGAAGGGCACACAGAGGTTATCACGAATACACGAGATGGCGACTGTTTTATTAACAACAAAACCTGGAGTTGCCACAGTATCATCACGTACTCTCAGAGCAACAAGAACAAGTGCTTAGCTATAAAATAAAGCTGCGGAATCAGAGTTGACGATCCGTCTGCAAGAATCGCACATTTCCATGCATCACTTAATTTTAACACGTGTCTTGTATCTACAGCATGATGCACCTCTTTGCAAAATCGTATCACAGCCTGGTTGATCAGGCCCTGATCCACAGGGAGGTCTGGTCAATGACTGGGCCGCGGGGGCGTTGACCCACGGAACACCTTCCAGGTAGACTCCAGGTAGCTACTTCAGTATTCACTTGAATCCTGTTTAGGATGAAGATCCGGTAGACCTCAAAGATGTTATGGGACACTTGTCTTCAGCTGCAGTTAAATCTATGACTCCAGTTAACTGAAGCTCAACTTCAAAATAGAAGTGTACATCTTGGATTATACGTTCACTCGTTTGATCTATAACTGAGCTAGAGTTGGCCTTGGATTAAAAAAAAATTGACGAAATATGCCAAAATTCCGGTCAACTGGCTCAAATCATTCCACTCCTTCACAATAAACTAGCCGCCGGAGCGGCTAGTTTATTGTGCACCCCATATCTATCCTGTAGAGGGTAGCGCAAGAGCATATGGATACACAAAAGGCCTATAGGAACTTGGCCCGAAAAGGGTTAACGGAGCACATTTGCATATGTATCTACAATTGACTTTTCTGTTGCAAGCCAATTTAGGATATTTATCTTAATATGTCTGATATCTTATTTCCATTAATAAGATATTTTGACATATTACATAGGTCATTATGCTTTCTATATATTTTCCTTAATAAGTGGACATTTATGCACATAGTATTCAAGAAAGTGACCACAGGGCTGGCCACATACTTTGAATTTCACTTGTTCATCATTTGTATGTCTGCCAAATTGTCAGAAGTGTTTGTAAAAAATTCAAAGCCTAGCTACTACTTCAGTTAGTCTTTTCACATTTCACGTTGCTCCATAAACGTACTTATCAATGTTTATGTTATAGTGAGGGATACATCTACTCAGGCTTCTAACATCATTCCTATCACATTCACTTACATACATACATACAGAGAGTGAGAGAGAGAGAGAAAGAGACAGAGTAAAATACACAACACTTTTGACAATGAAAAAATAATGAGACACCTGACAATGTAATACCTGTGATGATTTGTGTATGTGGAAGACTGGTCAATAGTTATCACTCTGAATAATAGATGTCGCACATGTTGGCACGTGTTGGTACGTGTTTTTTGTTAGTGAGGAGGGACGGAAGGGGAGAAGTGAAGGAAAGGGACGGATGAAGAGGGAAGAACCAATAGTAAAGAGGGAAGATGAGGGAGGGAGGGATGGAGAGGGAAGATCTAAGAGTGAAGAACCCAGAGTGAAGAGGGAAAAGGGAAGATGAAGGAAGAGGGGGGAGTATTGATTCTTACTTCCCCACATTCCCCAGGTGCTGGTTAACCCCCTACAAGTTTAGCGTTCCCTCATAGATGTAGCAGTGGTATCATTATCGTTATCTTCAGTGTTGTCACCACACACTCCGTTATCATAGTTATTATTATTGTCATCCCCATCATAAACATCATCGTTATTATCAGATTCACAATATATATATATATATATATATATATATATATATATATATATATATATATATATATATATATATATATATATATATATATATACATGTGTGTGTGTGTGTGTGTATATATATATATATATATATATATATATACACACACACACAATAAGATCACAGTAAACAGAAGAAAAGAACCAAAAGAACCTTAGAAAACTTGTCTAACCTTATTATAACAAGCGCAATTAATTTAGCGTAAGCCAACTAAACATATTTTAGACAAGTTTACAATAATTTAATAAACAAACACAATGAAA
The DNA here is from genome assembly GCF_038502225.1 of Cherax quadricarinatus. Lineage (NCBI taxonomy): Eukaryota > Metazoa > Arthropoda > Malacostraca > Decapoda > Parastacidae > Cherax > Cherax quadricarinatus. The sequence goes on from NC_091321.1 coordinate 4,247,335, forward strand.
TATATTTTTTCGTTAGGTTAAGAATGATTTTTTGCGAAATTACTGCATACACAAATTTTCGCTTCCCCTATTCGGCAAGAAGAGCGTTGCTATTTAAGGCAAAATCGCAAGATTTACCTACTCGGCACGACACACACACACACACACACACACACACACACACACACACACACACACACACACACACACACACACACACACACACACACACACACACACACAGGATCAGGCAGGACTTCAAAGAGACCTGGACAGGCTGGACAAGTGGTCCAGCAACTGGCTTCTCGAATTCATCCCCGCCAAATGCAAAGTCATGAAGATGGGAGAAGGGCAAAGAAGACCGCAGACGGAGTATAGGCTAAGTGGCCAAAGACTGCAAACCTCGATCAAGGAGAAAGATCTTGGGGTGAGTATAACACCGAGCATGTCTCCGGAAGCACACATCATCCAGATAACTGCTGCAGCATATGGGCGCCTGGCAAACCTGAGATTACCGTTCCGATACCTAAGTAAGAAATCTTTCAAGACACTACACCGTGTACGTCAGGCCCATACTGGAGTATGCAGCACCAGTTTGGAACCCACACCGGGTCAAGCACGTTAAGAAATTAGAGAAAGTCCAAAGGTTTGCGACAAGGTTAGTTCCAGAGCTAAGGGGAATATATTAAGAAGAAAGGTTAAGGGAAATCGGCCTGACGACACTGGAGGACAGGAGGGTTAGGGAAGACATGATAGCGACATACAAAATACTGCATGGAATAGACAATGTGGACAGAGAGAAAATGTTCCAGAGAGGAGACACAGAAACAAGGGGTCACTCTTGGAAGTGAAGACTCATATGAGTCACAGGGATGTTAGGAAGTATTTGTTCAGTCATAGAGTGGTCAGGAAGTGGAACAGTCTGGCGAGTGATGTTGATGTTGTGGAGGCAGGAACCATACATAGCTTTAAGACGAGGTATGATAAAGCTCATGGAGCAGGGAGAGAGAGGACCTAGTAGCGGTCAGTGAAGAGGCGGGGCCAGGAGCTGAGTATCGACCCCTGCAACCACAATTAGAATTAGGTGAGTACACCCACACACAAAAGCAGAGAGAGGACCTAGTAGTGATCAGTGAAGAGGCGGGGTCAGGAGCTGAGTCTCGAACCCTGCAACCATGATTAGGTGAGTATACACACTTAATCGTTGTGACACTAATTACAGTGATGTTGCCATTGATTGATCCCACACACTAATTGGTTGATCCCACACACTAACTGATTAATTACCACACTAAGGCACTAAGTGCTTAGCTTATTGCTCTGTACATTTGTCTTGATCTAAAGACTCTTGATCCAAGGAAATGGAACTACCCCTCTGCAACAGCAACAGCTATAGCAACAACAGCATCAACAGCTATAACAGCAGCAATAACAGTAACAAAATCAACAGCAGCAGCATTAACAGCAACATCAGTAACAGCAAAAACAACAATAGCAGCAGCAATTTAAGCAGCAACAACAACAATAGCTGCAGCGACAACAACAGCTTCAACTAAATCAGCAGTGATAACATCAGTAACAACAAAAGCAGCAGTAGCAGCAACAACGGCTTCAACAACAATAGCAGCAACATCAGTAGCAGCAAAAACAACTATGGTAGCAACAGCAACAACAGCATTAACAGCAGCAGCAGCATCAACAACAACTTCAACAACAGCAGCAGCAGGAGCAGCAACGCCAGAACAAAACCAACAGAACCAACAACAGTGCGAATTACTGCAGCCATCCCACACCTGCAAACATGTACCCAGACTTAAATCAAATTGTTTGTCTTCAAACAATTTTTTTCCCCTTCCGAACCCCTGCATTGACAAAGTGCGCCTTGTGCGGTGTGGGGGAATGCTGAAGATGTGTGTGTGTGGGGGGGGGGGGGAATGTATCTTCAGTGTCAGAATGATATTGATAAGAGAAAGATTGTGAGTAATGCCAGTGAGGATGTTAGTTGAGTGCTTGTGAGATGTTGGTAGGTTTTGTAAGTGTAACATTGGCGGTGAGTTGTAAAGGTGTGGAAGATGGATGAACGCGTGTGTGAGCCGGGTGGAAATGTGAGTTAAAGGGGTGTAGGATGGTGGAAATGTGAGTTAGAGGGGTGTGGGACGGTGGGAGTGTTAGAGGGGTGTGGGACGGTGGGAGTGAACTATAGGAGTGTGGGAATGAAACTAGTCCATTGTAGGGATGTGGGAGGGAGTTGGAGGAGCGTGGGAGTTGGAAGAGTGTGGGAGTTAGTTGGAGGAGTGTGGGGGAGGGGTGTGGGAGGGAGAGGAGTGTGTTGTCTGGGTTTGAGAGCGAGTTGGAGTGGTTGTCACCGGAGTAATTACCATCTGCAGCCACGTAATATCTGTATACCATTTTACTCACTATGGTAAATACCATGAACACATTTGTAGCGCTGTAGCTGTAATATGACACTCGATGATGACTTAATGTAGTTCAGCTTAATTCAGCTTAACTCATGAGTGCTTTGATGATGGGATATCGGGGTACAGAATTTATTGGGAACTAGGGATACCTTGCTCTATTAGGGACAAGGGATACCTTGCTGTAGTGGGTCAAAAATACAGCTAGTTGAATTTGGCAACCATGCGAGCACAGATATATGTTGTTGTTTTTATGGCTCTTGTGATACCTCGAGAATGTATCTTCAGATCGACGCGAAGCTTTGAGTTAGTTCACAGCGAAACTTTCTGTTTCTGATTAATATGACCAGTTTTTAGCACACATGCTTTGCTTCTTGAGCTGTAACTACCGTCCTGACGGCATAACTACAATGTGACCGACATAACTACACTCTTGCCAGCATAACTAAAGCTTGACCGACGTAACTACAGTCTTGCCAGCATAACTAAAGCTTGATCAACGTAACTAGTCTTGCCTGCATAACTGAAGCTTGACAGACGTATCTACAGTCTTGCCAGCATAACGAAAGCTTGACCGACGTAACTACAGTCTTGCCAGCATAACTAAAGCTTTACCAATATGACTACAGTGTGAGCAATATTATAACAGACCAATATTATAACAGCACAGTTACAGTGTGACCAACACAGTTACAGTGTGACCAATACAGTAACACTATGGTCAACACAGTTAGTGTGACCAGCACAGTTACAGTGTGACCAACACTGTTATAGTGTGACCAACAAAGTAACACTATGATCAACACAGTTACAGTGTGACCAACACAGTTACAGTGTGACCAACACAGCTACAGTGTGATCAACACGGTTACAGTGTGACCAACACAGTCACAATGTGACCAACATAGTTACAGTGTGACCAACACAGCTACAGTGTGACCAACATAACTACAATATAACTGAGGTCATGGGTAATCTTAAATTCTAATCAAATACCGATTTTTTTTAGTAACGATAGAAATCTTTTTATATTTTTCTGGTGTATCACAAAAGATTAACATAACGCTCTGCAGTTTGCCATGGCGATGACCCTAAGACTGATAAAAGTTGTGGTAATTAAGTTAACGCTAGTGTGGTATTCCATAAGACTGATAAAAGTTGTGGTAATTAAGTTAACGCTAGTGTGGTATTCCATAAGACTGATAAAAGTTGTGGTAATTAAGTTAACGCTAGTGTGGTATTCCATAAGACTGATAAAAGTTGTGGTAATTAAGTTAACCCTAGTGTGGTATTCCATAAGACTGATAAAAGTTGTGGTAATTAAGTTAACCCTAGTGTGGTATTCCATAAGACTGATAAAAGTTGTGGTAATTAAGTTAACCCTAGTGTGGTATTCCATAAGACTGATAAAAGTTGTGGTAATTAAGTTAAGTTAACGCTAGTGAGATATTCACGAGTGTGGGTCGTGAAATAGGATAGTATGAGGTCTGTTATTGTAACCTGAAGTCTACTTACCTGGAGGGTGTTCTGGGGGGTCACCGCCCCCTGGGTCCAGTCCTTGACCAGACCTCGCTGTGGATCAGGGCCTGATCAACCAGGCTGTTACTGCTGGCCGCACGCAGTCCAACATACGAACCACAGCCCGGCTGATCCGGCACTGACTTTAGGTAGCTATCCAGCTCCCTCTTGAAGACAACTAGGGGTCTACTGCTAATTCCCTTTATGCCTGGTGGGAGGCTGTTGAACAGTCTTAGTCCCCAGACACTTGTTGTTTTCTCATAATGTTACATGTGAAAAAAAAGGCACAATACCGTGACTGGAAGAATGCCATAAGTTTCATTCTCCTGTGTGCGGGTTATTTATGTGCGTTTGTTACTTGTTACTCAGTATTGATAACACATTCTTATTAGAATGATTGTATTTTAATCCGTTATACTCCGGGTATAAACTATTATTGGAAGTACACCTCTGATAGTTTAAGTATATCCCGTGATAGTTTGCAAGTATTCCCTGAACTTCCATGGTGAGTTCCTAATATATTTCTCAGTCAACTATACATTGTTTTTTCTTTCATTTTATAGTTACCTTGGTGCAACACTATTATTATTACTATTATAATCATGGGGAAGCGCTAAACCCGTAGGATTATACAGCACCTGTGGGGGAGAGGGATGGAAGGTATTCAGGCTTAGTTCAGGGAACTGGAGCACAGATCCAACTCCCTAGATCAAGAGCCCCTCACCAGCGTCAAGGAACCTCCCTTGAGGGGTTGCAACACTATACATTATATGGACTTACAGCTGACCAGTCGGTGTAGGGAAGTTAAAATATGGTACACTTTTTAGCCTGTATAATGATAGGTAATATCAAGAAAAGTATTATTCTCCTCAGTGAGTTCTGTAATCTTTTTAATAGTTGGGGAGGAATGTTGATACTGAGTGTAGAGTGGCTGGGGAGGAATGTTGATACTGAGTGTAGAGTGGCTGGGGAGGAATGTTGATACTGAGTGTAGAGTGGCTGAGAAGGAATGTTGATACTGAGTGTAGAGTGGCTGAGAAGGAATGTTGATACTGAGTGTAGAGTGGCTGAGAAGGAATGTTGATATTGAGTGTAGAGTGGCTGGGGAGGAATGTTGATACTGAGTGTAGAGTGGCTGAGAAGGAATGTTGATACTGAGTGTAGAGTGGCTGGGGAGGAATGTTGATACTGAGTGTAGAGTGGCTGAGAAGGAATGTTGATACTGAGTGTAGAGTGGCTGAGAAGGAATGTTGATACTGAGTGTAGAGTGGCTGAGAAGGAATGTTGATATTGAGTGTAGAGTGGCTGGGGAGGAATGTTGATACTGAGTGTAGAGTGGCTGGGGAGGAATGTTGATACTGAGTGTAGAGTGGCTGAGAAGGAATGTTGATACTGAGTGTAGAGTGGCTGAGAAGGAATGTTGATACTGAGTGTAGAGTGGCTGAGAAGGAATGTTGATATTGAGTGTAGAGTGGCTGGGGAGGAATGTTGATACTGAGTGTAGAGTGGCTGAGAAGGAATGTTGATACTGAGTGTAGAGTGGCTGGGGAGGAATGTTGATACTGAGTGTAGAGTGGCTGAGAAGGAATGTTGATACTGAGTGTAGAGTGGCTGAGAAGGAATGTTGATACTGAGTGTAGAGTGGCTGAGAAGGAATGTTGATACTGAGTGTAGAGTGGCTGGGGAGGAATGTTGATACTGAGTGTAGAGTGGCTGAGAAGGAATGTTGATACTGAGTGTAGAGTGGCTGGGGAGGAATGTTGATACTGAGTGTAGAGTGGCTGAGAAGGAATGTTGATACTGAGTGTAGAGTGGCTGGGGAGGAATGTTGATACTGAGTGTAGAGTGGCTGGGGAGGAATGTTGATACTGAGTGTAGAGTGGCTGGGGGAAGAATGTTGATACTGAGAGTGTTTAAAGACACATGTGCAGAGTTCTCCTCAGTAACTGACTTGAGCTGTGCATGTGTGTGTCTGGTGTAAACCTGGAACACTGGGATACTGGGACACTGGGATACTGGAACGCTGGAACACTGGGACACTTGAACACTGGAACACGTTTGTTAGGAAAGGTTTCGGTCCTGGGATCTCGCTGACGAGTTTTTATAAACTCTTTATATACTGTCTGTATAAACTACCTCATTATAAACTGTCATATAAACTTCTTCTTTATAAACTGTGTCAATATAAATGATCTTTATAAACTGTCTCTTTTTATCTACAACGTTTTTAATATTATTATATATATTCTGTTTACCAAATAATTCCATTATTAATTTTCAAGTCATAATGTAGGTGGTGTGTAGTGAGGTTGGCCACAATTATCTTGCTTAAGGGAGGCCCACAATGATGGGGCAAGAATAATTAAGGATTTAATCCACATGACATTAATTCTGCTTGAGGGGGAAGAATAAGTTGTAGCTGTCTGGTGGTACACGCAAACGAAGTTAATTTTGTGATAATGATGACAGACTTTATTCTTGAAATGTCTTAACGAGTTTAGTGAGAATGTGTTGACGTGTGTGTGTTTGTGTGTGTGTACTCACCTAGTTGTGGTTGCGGGGGTCAATTCACAGCTCCTGGCCCCGCCTCTTCACCTGGCCGCTACCCGGTCACTTCCCGCTCTGTAAGTTTTATCATACCTCTTCTTAAAGCTATGTATGGATCCTGCTTCCACTACATCACTACCCAGGCTATTCCACTTCCTGACAACTCTGTGACTGAAGAAATACTTCCTAACATCCCTGTGTGTACTCACCTAATTGTACTCTCCTAATTGTAGTTGCAGGGGTCGAGACTCAGCTCCTGGCCCCGCCTCTTCACTGAACGCTACTAGGTCCTCTCTCTCCCTGCTCCATGAGCTTTATCATACCTCGTCTTAAAGCTATGTATGGTTCCTGCCTCCACTATGACTCTATGACTGAAGAACTGCTTCCTAACATCCTTGTGACTCATCTGAGTCTTCAACTTCCAAGAGTGACCCCTTGTTTCTGTGTCCCCTCTCTGGAACATCTTGACACTTCATTTTGTCTATTCCACGCAGTATTTTGTATGTCATTGTCATGTCTCCCCTATCCCTCCTGTCCTCCAGTGTCGTCAGGCCGATTTCCTTCAACCTTTCTTCATAGGACATTCCCCTTAGCTCTGGAACTAACCTTGTCGCAAACCTTTGCACTTTCTCTAATTTCTTAACGTGCTTGACCCGGTGCGGGTTCCAAACTGGTGCCGCATACTCCAGTATGGGCCTGACGTACACGGTGTACAGTGACTTGAAAGATTCCTTACTTAGGTATCGAAATGCTAATCTCAGGATTGCCAGGCGCCCATATGCTGCAGCAGTTATCTGGTTGATGTGTGCTTCCGGAGACATGTTCGGTGTTATACTCACGCCAAGATCTTTCTCCTTGAGCGAGGTTTGCAGTCGTTGGCCACTTAGCCTATACTATGTTTGCGGTCTTCTTTGCCCTTCTCCGA
>NC_091321.1:4259720-4374720 GCF_038502225.1 Cherax quadricarinatus
GTTCTATTGTAGAACCCTTCTGTGTTGAGGGAATATATGGCAGTGTGCCACGTAAAAAATCTAACGGTTGCAATCATAACCATAATTTTTAAAGGGGTGGACAGGTTAGCAAGCAGAAGGTCTCAGTCAGATGACAGAAAGCTCCAGTTGCGGGTCAGGAAACACTTGCCCTGTTTCCTGACAAACCTTACCTGACGTAACCTTCTCTTTTGTCTCCCAGTTACTGCTATATGATGTCACCCTCTTTGTTACTTTCCCTTTGCTCTCCTTATCTTTCACTCTCTTGCTTTCTCTTTGTCTCACACTATTCTTCCATTCCTCTCTCGCACAAACTTTCTTCTTCCCTCTCTTCATCTCTCTCACACTTTCTTATTACCTTCTCTCCTCTTTCTTTTGCATACTTTCTTCTGTCCTCTCTTCTTCATACCTTCTCTCATGTCTCACCTTCCTTCACTTCTTCTTTCTCCTCCCTCCTCCATTCTCCACTGCTACACCTGAGGTTCCCTCACCTGTACTTTGGCAAGAAGATTCGTACATTTGCCACATTCTCACAGCATTATTCCTCTCAAGTTTTTCTGCTTCGTTTGACATCTCAGACCGCAACTCCTGTCTGGTACTAGCAGGGGTTGGGTCTGTCGCTGTCTTACTGCTTGTCTGTTTATGTTTCTGACTGTTGGTCGCTGACTTATTGATGAAGAAAAGACACACGTGCAGCTGTTGTTGTGACGGCTTTTTCGCTCTGGAGAGCGAATCGTCGTCACAAGCAAAGCTTTTTCTGATCATGTCTATTCTTGGTTTCTGTCACCGGTACGACGCTGTATCTTAGCCTTTCCTTTTGACTTCTTTTCCTGTTCTTTCGTTAAGCTTGTCTTCTGTGTGCTTATTTTTCTCTTTACGTATTTGCGCATGAAATCTCTCTTTCTGCCTTTACGCTCATCGACTTGCACGCAGAGAGATGCGAGGGTTGAGCCCCAGCTCCCGGATCTGCAATCACCAGACTGTGTTGACCGATAGCCTCTTGGGGTCCCTGCCATACCTGCTTTAGACACTTGGTAAGAATATTGTTTTCTGGTATTTTGATTTTGGTGCAAGAGCTCTTGATCCCAGGAACTGGAGCCACCCTTCCCTTCCTCTGATTAAATTCGGTTGCCATCCATTTCCCAGGTGTTTACCTGGAGTTTACCTGGCGAGCCTCTAGGTATCTCCCCAAGGGTAGTTGAGGGAGGCAAAACACTCACTCACCCAGACACAAATGGTGCTGAGGGAGTCTGAAAAAAGTTTTAAAAAGTTTCTAGGTTGTAAAAAAAATGATAGACGTCCACACTATGTGAATGAAAATAAATATATTATGTCGCTCATACGATGAGTGCAGTTGTTGTGACTTTGTTACTTATGTATTACCTGCAGTTGTTGTGACTTTGTTACTTATGTATTACCTGCAGTTGTTGTGACTTTGTTACTTATGTATTACCTGCAGTTGTTGTGACTTTGTTACTTATGTATTACCTGCAGTTGTTGTGACTTTGTTACTTATGTATTACCTGCAGTTGTTGTGACTTTCTTACTTATGTATTACCTGCAGTTGTTGTGACTTTGTTACTCAATGTAGTAAGTGCAGTTACTATTGCTAGGTTAAGTTACTCAGTATAGTGAGTGCAGTTACTGTTGCTAGGTTAAGTTGCTCAATATAGTGAGTGCAGTTACTGTTGCTAGGTTAAGTTACTCAATATAGTGAGTGCAGTTACTGTTGCTAGGTTAAGTTACTCAATATAGTGAGTGCAGTTACTGTTGCTAGGTTAAGTTGCTCAATATAGTGAGTGCAGTTACTGTTGCTAGGTTAAGTTACTCAATATAGTGAGTGCAGTTACTGTTGCTAGGTTAAGTTACTCAATATAGTGAGTGCAGTTACTGTTGCTAGGTTAAGTTGCTCAATATAGTGAGTGCAGTTACTGTTGCTAGGTTAAGTTACTCAATATAGTGAGTGCAGTTACTGTTGCTAGGTTAAGTTACTCAATATAGTGAGTGCAGTTACTGTTGCTAGGTTAAGTTACTCAATATAGTGAGTGCAGTTACTGTTGCTAGGTTAAGTTACTCAATATAGTGAGTGCAGTTACTGTTGCTAGGTTAAGTTACTCAATATAGTGAGTGCAGTTACTGTTGCTAGGTTAAGTTACTCAATATAGTGAGTGCAGTTACTGTTGCTAGGTTAAGTTACTCAATATAGTGAGTGCAGTTACTGTTGCTAGGTTAAGTTGCTCAATATAGTGAGTGCAGTTACTGTTGCTAGGTTAAGTTGCTCAATATAGTAAGTGCAGTTACTGTTGCAAGGTTAAGTTACTCAATATAGTGAGTGCAGTTACTGTTGCTTGGTTAAGTTACTCAGTATAGTAAGTGCAGTTACTGTTGCTAGGTTAAGTTACTCAATATAGTGAGTGCAGTTACTGTTGCTTGGTTAAGTTACTCAATATAGTAAGTGCAGTTACTGTTGCTAGGTTAAGTTACTGAATATAGTGAGTGCAGTTACTGCTACTTGTGGTGAGGGTAAACTTAACAGAACAAACTGGGTCAAAATTACTTCTGGTTCACTGACTCTTTTTCTTCTAGTTACTTTATACATAGTATACCAGGTTCTTACTTTAGGTCTGTCACTGTAATATTATACCAGGTTCTTACTTTAGGTCTGTCACTGTAATATTATACCAGGTTCTTACTTTAGGTCTGTCACTGTAATATTATACCAGGTTCTTACTTTAGGTCTGTCACTGTAATATTATACCAGGTTCTTACTTTAGGTTTGTCACTGTTCTCAATTAATTAATTTGAACGTTTGCAGAGCTGAAATGATTTAATTTCAGTACTCTTGAACGCGTGTTTGTGTGTGTGTGTGAGAGAGAGAGAGAGGTTGCCGTGGTACAGGCTGTTCTCTGACTTAAACATGAGAAAAGTGACCAGCAGATCAGTCACACACACACACACACACACACACACACACACACACACACACACACACACACACACACACACACACACACACACACACACACACATACACACACACATACACACACACACGCACACACACACACACACACACACACACACACACACATACACACATACACACATACACACATACACACACACACACACATACACACACACACACACACACACACACACACACACACACACACACACACACACACACCACACACACACACCACATACACACACACCACATACACACACACCACATACACACACACACACACACACACACACACACACACACACACACACACACACACAGTGATGTATAACCCACCGCAGAACAGCAGGAGGCCAAGGCAAGAGTACGACGAGAGCAATAGAGCGATGGTTGACACACTGGCTAGAGTGGCCAGAAGAGCTCATGCATGCAGGGCAAAGCTCCTGATCATGGGTGACTTTAACCACAAGGAGATCGATTGGGAGAACTTGGACCCACATGGGGGCCAAGATACATGGAGGGCTAAGATGATGGAGGTGGTACTGGAAAACTTCATGTGCCAACACGTAAGGGACACTACAAGAGAGAGAGGAGAGGATGAACCAGCAAGGCTGGACTTAGTATTCACCTTGAGTAGTGCAGATATCGAGGACATCACATATGAAAGACCCCTTGGGGCCAGTGACCATGTGGTTCTAAGCTTCGAATACACAGTAGAGCTACAAGTGGAGGGAGAAGCAGGAAGGCCAGGACGAATGAAGCCAAACTACAAGATAGGGGACTACACAGGAATGAGGAACTTCCTGAACGGGGTTCAGCGGGACAGAGAACTGGCAGGGAAGCCAGTTAATGAGATGATGGAATATGTAGCAACAAAATGCAAGGAGGCTGAGGAGAGGTTTGTACCCAAGGGTAACAGGAATAATGAAAAAGCCAGGATGAGCCCATGGTTTACCCAAAGGTACAGGGAGGCAAAAACCAAGTGTGCTAGGGAATGGAAGAAATATAGAAGGCAAAGGACCCAGGAGAATAAGGAGAGCAGTCGTAGAGCCAGAAACGAATATGCACAGATAAGAAGGGAGGCCCAAAGACAATATGAAAACGACATAGCAGCAAAAGCCAAATCTGACCCGAAACTGTTGTACAGCCACATCAGGAGGAAAACAACAGTCAAGGACCAGGTAATCAGGCTAAGGAAGGAAGGAGGAGAGACAACAAGAAATGACCGTGAAGTATGTGAGGAACTCAACAAGAGATTCAAAGAAGTGTTCACAGAGGAGACAGAAGGGGCTCCAGAAAGACAGAGAGGTGGGGCACACCACCATGTGCTGGACACAGTGCACACAACCGAGGAAGAAGTGAAGAGGCTTCTGAGTGAGCTAGATACCTCAAAGGCAATGGGGCCAGATAACATCTCCGCATGGGTATTGAGAGAGGGAGCAGAGGCGCTATGTGTACCCCTAACAACAATATTCAATACATCTATCGAAACAGGGAGATTGCCTGAGGCATGGAAGACAGCAAATGTAGTCCCAATCTTTAAAAAAGGAGACAGACATGAAGCATTAAACTACAGACCAGTGTCACTGACATGTATAGTATGCAAAATCATGGAGAAGATTATCAGGAGAAGAGTGGTGGAACACCTAGAAAGGAACGATCTCATCAACAGCAGCCAACATGGTTTCAGGGACGGGAAATCCTGTGTCACAAACCTACTGGAGTTCTATGACATGGTGACAGCAGTAAGACAAGAGAGAGAGGGGTGGGTGGATTGCATTTTCTTGGACTGCAAGAAGGCATTTGACACAGTTCCACACAAGAGATTGGTGCAAAAACTGGAGGACCAAGCAGGGATAACAGGGAAGGCACTACAATGGATCAGGGAATACTTGTCAGGAAGACAGCAGCGAGTCATGGTACGTGGCGAGGTGTCAGAGTGGGCACCTGTGACCAGCGGGGTCCCACAGGGGTCAGTCCTAGGACCAGTGCTGTTTCTGGTATTTGTGAACGACATGACGGAAGGAATAGACTCTGAGGTGTCCCTGTTTGCAGATGACGTGAAGTTGATGAGAAGAATTCACTCGATCGAAGACCAGGCAGAACTACAAAGGGATCTGGACAGGCTGCAGACCTGGTCCAGCAATTGGCTCCTGGAGTTCAATCCCACCAAGTGCAAAGTCATGAAGATTGGGAAGGGCAAAGAAGACCGCAGACGGGGTACAGTCTAGGGGGCCAGAGACTACAAACCTCACTCAAGGAAAAAGATCTTGGGGTGAGTATAACACCAGGCACATCTGAAGCGCACATCAACCAAATAACTGCTGCAGCATATGGGCGCCTAGCAAACCTCAGAACAGCATTCCGACATCTTAATAAGGAATCATTCAGGACCCTGTACACCGTGTACGTTGGGCCCATATTGGAGTATGCGGCACCAGTTTGGAACCCATACCTAGCCAAGCACGTAAAGAAACTAGAGAAAGTGCAAAGGTTTCCAACAAGACTAGTCCCAGAGCTAAGAGGTATGTCCTACGAGGAGAGGTTAAGGGAAATCAACCTGACGACACTGGAGGACAGGAGAGATAGGGGGGACATGATAACGACATACAAAATACTGAGAGGAATTGACAAGGTGGACAAAGACAGGATGTTCCAGAGATTGGACACAGTAACAAGGGGACACAGTTGGAAGTTGAAGACACAGATGAATCACAGGGATGTTAGGAAGTATTTCTTCAGCCACAGAGTAGTCAGTAAGTGGAATAGTTTGGGAAGCGATGTAGTGGAGGCAGGATCCATACATAGCTTTAAGCAGAGGTATGATAAAGCTCACGGCTCAGGGAGAGTGACCTAGTAGCGATCAGTGAAGAGGCGGGGCCAGGAGCTCGGACTCGACCCTCGCAACCTCAACTAGGTGAGTACACACACACACACACACACACACACACACACACACACACGCACGCATGTACAACAGGCCTAGTGTCTAATCGACATGTGCCTAGGACAAAATGGTAACTAACACACACACACACACACACACACACACGCACACACACACACACACACACACACACACACACACACACACACACACACACACACACACACACACACACACACACACACACACACACACACACACACACACACACACACACACACACACACACACACACACACACACACACACACACACACACACACACACAAGAGGCGCATTACTGCATGGGAGGCACAAGTTTTTTCACACCTCGAGTATGCACCACTCTCTTGGATGACCTCTTCGCTATCATATCTCCGATTTCTAAGCAGGGTAACCTCGACTCAACCTTGCCTTTCCTGTCATTTCAGATGAGCATTCGAAAAGGAGATTTTTTTTATCATGAATTTTTAATAATACGTCTTTTGTGTACAATGTCAATATTCTCAAAGTTTCCTAGCAAAGCCAGTTTAATGGAAATCCAAAAGATGGCTATTATACCTGAAGACGGGAAGCAATCACTAGTTTCTCTGTTGCTTCGTCAAGAATATCAATTCATCAGGAAATCTTTCATTCTTCGAGTCATTTGTATATGGGAGATGATCTCACAAAGAACTACTGTTGAATGAGTTAAATAAAAGGAGTAAATGTAAGACTCTAGAAGACAGCAGCTCATACAGCGTTGTATCCAACATAATTATCATTCAGTAAGTAATATACTCATAAGTTCGCTTGTAAGACCCTTTGTAAACTGCAAGTGTTTGCAGTTGTTTTACTGTGAGGGAACTGAATACACAGCTAAACAGTGTAAGAAAAAGCAACTAGTATATTTGCGAACAAAAGCTTTCGTGGAAATATGATTTAACACCCCAACACAACACTGTGTCATTGACACTCAGGCATCACACGAGTGTGTGATGGCACTCTTCAAGTCACTCGTTCTCTCTCCTCGAGAATAATGATCTGCACTCACAGCTCTGTTCAGAGAAGGAAAGATATGAGAGCTGGAAAATGTAGAGATATCGCTTACTTCCTGCATAGTGTCAATTAAGCATTTCAACTATTGGGAACTCTTGAAAACATTTCAAATGTAATCTAAAGCGAAGAAGAGATACGATAATTGTACACACCTGGAAGATATTAGAGGGACAGGTCCCAAATATACACACTACCAAAACTAATTAGAGTGAGAAATGTGGTAGGAATTATAAAATAATCCTATTGAAAAGCAGAGTACTACTATTGCCAAGCTCCAAGTAAGTAGGTAGGTAAGTTCCAGATCAACCAAGCTGTGAGGAGTATGTGAGTCAGCAGGACCAATGCCACCACCATCTGCAAACCTTGAAAATCCTCTTCTAGGCTGTGAACGAGAAAACAGTGAGAGTGATGAGGCAGAGTTCCAGAGTATACCTACAACACAGACCTCAAGTATTTACTCAAAGTGAGCTTAATGATCTGCGAGACTTAGAGCTTGCTAAATATTCTCTTTATATATTAGGTTCCGGACTGAAATAAATAAGAAAATATTGGCGGTTTCTGGCACATCATTCATCTGGTGTCGGAACCAGGACAAAATATTTTGTTCCATAGGTTAACAGCAACGGCCTGGTTGAATAGGAAACGTGGCCAGAGGCTGGGCTGGTAGTGTGGCTCTCGAAATAGGTCACAGGAGAGAGAGAGAGAGAGAAACAGTGAGAGAGAAACAGAGAAAGATGCGGAGAGAAAGTGTGTATATGTGTGTGTGGGTGGGAGAGAGAGGGTGGTGGTGGAGGGCCCCGGGTTCTGTGTTTGCATACGAAGCGGTCCTACAAGGCTGCCTTAATGTAAAAGTTTCCCCGGTAAATTTGTTCAAGTTATTGCAAACACTGGGTAAATGCAACAGGATCCCCAGCAACCCAGCCCCAGTTTGTTTAGTCGAGGAGCGGGAGAAAGACGAGGAGGACCAGAAGAAGGAAGAGGAGGAGGAGGAGGAGGAAGAAGAATAAAAAAAGGAGGGAAAAAATAACGAGAAATAATGGAAGTAATCATTTAGAAATAGAAGATTGGGGGTAAAAGATCTTGATAAGAAGTGGGGGGAGGGAGTTTACGAGGCAATAATGGGGGTACTGGAAGTTGAAGAGGTCGGCTTGATTAGCCAGACTGTTGGTGTAACATATGAACATAAGAAAGAAGGAACACTGCAACAGGCCTACTGACCCATGCGAAGCAGGCCCATGCCACCCCCTGGCCTAGAACAATGACCACCTAGTCAGGTCACTTCCACTTAAGGAAGGAGCACGGCACCAGACCTGGTAGCCCAAGCTAGTCAGGTCCAACTCACACCCACCCACACTCACTCATGTATTTATCCAACCTATTTTTAAAACTACACAAGGTCTTAGCTTCTATGACGGTACTCGGGAGTTTGTTCCACTCATCCACAACTCTATTACCAAACCAGTGCTTTCCTATGTCCTTCCTGAATCTGAAGTTTTCTAACTTGAAACCATTGCTGCGAGTCCTGTCTTGGCTGGATATTTTCAGCACGTTATTACATCCCCTTTATTTATTCCTGCTTTCCATTTATACACCTCAATCATATCCCACCTAATTCTACGCCTTTCGAGAGAGTGCAGTTCAGGGCCCTCAGTCTATTCTCATAGGGAATATTTCTGATACATGGGATCATCTTTGTCATCCTCCTCTGTACGTTTTCCAGAGCATTTATATCCATTATGTAATACGGTGACCAGAACTGAGCAGCATAGTCTAAATGAGGCCTAACCAAGGACTTCTATTATTTATACTTCTTGATATGAAGCCAAGAATTCTGTTAGCTTTATTGCGAACACTAATGCACTGTTGTCTTGGTTTCAGATTACTGCTAACCATAACTCCTAAATCCTTTTCGCAATCAGTAGTATTAAGATCTACACTATTCAGTTTATAAGTGGCATGGTTACTGTCCTGTCCAACATTTAGAACTTTGCATTTGTCTATATTAAACTGCATACGTAATTACTTCGGCTCTGAAGATGAGAATAACTGTTTGTTGGTTCTTGTCAAGTTGCTTCTTGTAAATTATTTGTGGTCTGTTGAACAGTCTTGGTTCTTGCAATCTTATTAAGTTATCTCTGCTTATTTTGCAGGGTCTTTCATTGGGGCTTTTGTACCATCTGCCATGCATCCCATTTTGTGCTCTCTGTCATACCTCTCATTTTGCACCATCCGCCATGCCTCATTTTGTACCATCTGCCATGCCTCTCATTTTGTACCATCTGCCATTCTTCATTTTGTGCCATTTACCATTCTTCATTTTGTACCATCTGCCATTCTTCATTTTGTACCGTCTGCCATGCCTCTCATTTTGTACCATCTGCCATGCCTCTCATTTTGTACCATGTGCCATTCTTCATTTTGTACCATCTGCCTTTTTTTCATTTCATACCATCTGCCTTTTTTTCATTTTGTACCATCTACCTTTTTTTCATTTTGTACCATGTCTTTTTTTTCATTTTGTACCTTCTGCCATGCCTAATGTTTGTAAACTCTTTTTTTTTTTCAGTGTGCAGATTTGTAACCGGCATTTCCAATATTTTCCAGGTGTAAATTATGGCGCTTCTTTCTCGCCTGCATTTTAGGAAGTAAAGTCTGAGAGGTTTCAGTCGTTTCCAATATTGCCTCGATAGATGCGCCAGTGAAACATATTTGTACATTCTGAAGACGTGAGCGAAGGAAGTCTGCGAGAACAGTGTTTGTCTCACTATTAAGAGATAGACCATTGTGGCTCACCTCTCCTTGCAGTGAATAACTCACAAGGGTTTAGCATGTGCAGTTCATATATATATATATATATATATATATATATATATATATATATATATATATATATATATATATATATATATATATATATATATATATATATATATATATATATGCAATAAGATCACAGTAAACAGGTGATTTCAGAATATGCAAAACAACCACTCTGAAAGAATAGTCGTGAGTAGTCACGAAAGCGCTTGGAATTTCTCTATTCTTTCAGAGTGGTTGTTTTATATATATATATATATATATATATATATATATATATATATATATATATATATATATATATATATATATATATATATATATATATTTATCACACTGGCCGATTCCCACCAAGGCAGGGTGGCCCGAAAAAGAAAAACTTTCACCATCATATATATATACATATATATATACATATATATATACATACATATATATATATATATATATATATATATATATATATATGTATGTATGTATGTATGTATGTATGCATATATGTATGTATGTATCCACTCATCATCCTCCCCCACACACAAAGAACCATCACAACCAGGTAGGATTCGAACCCAGACACTTCAGTTCTCCAAAACTGTAGGGAGTGGTGCTGTGGTGCCTTAGATCACTCCCCATACTTGTGGTTGTGGGGAGTTCAAGTGTCTGGATTCGAATCCTCGCTGGTTACTATGTGTTTTTGCGTTTAATTCTGCTTGTTTCTGTGGATTACAGTGAATGTGTGTGTGTGTGTGTGTGTGTGTGTGTGTGTGTGTGTGTGTGTGTGTGTGTGTGTGTGTGTGTGTGTGTGTGTACTCACCTAATTGTGGTTGCAGGGGTCGAGGGGTCGTGTGTGTGTGTAGGTGAAGGTGTTTGTATATCATTTTTACAAGTGTAGAAGGATTCCAAACCAAATTAGAGATACACTGAACAAAAATATTTGCCAGTTGGCGCCCTGGGAGAGGCTTGTTGGTTGAAACGATTACCACAGACGAGGTAATCAAGCCAGTCCTCCAGCTTTCCCTTGACAAGTCAGTATATTATTATTATTATTATTATTATTATTATTATTATGAGGAGCGATAAATCTGTAGGGATTATACAGCACCTGTGGGGGGGGGGAGACTGGAAGGCATTCATGCTTAATTTAGGGAAGTGGAGCACAGATCCAATTCCCTAGGTCAAGAGTCCCTCACCAGCATCCCCTTGAGGGGAAGTCAGTATACCACAGCACTCCTTATAGTCCCCCAGACGATCTATATCTGCATTCCGCCACTAGATGCCTCTGGCTGCCTTTGCTCACGGCTGGCAAAGGTGACTACAGGACTTGTGTGGAAGAGATGAATATATGACGAACACGGCACACGCAAGAGGGGAGAAACAGGAGGGAAGGAGAAGAAGGAGGGAAGGAGAAGCAGGAGGGAAGGAGAAGCAGGAGGGAAGGAGAGAGAGGGAGAAGTAGAAAAAGGAGAAGTGGATGAAGAGAAGATAGATAAAAGAGGAAGAGATTTGGGGAGTAGGGGGAGAGACAGAAGTGGAGGAAAAGCTTTGAGGTGGAGAAGAAGAGAAGAAAAATGAGAAAAAGAATTGAAAAGGAAGAAGAGAGAGAAAGAACAGAGGCGGAGAGATGGAGAAGAGGAAAATGGCAAGGAGGGATGAGAAAGAGGAAAGATGAGAAGAGATGGGGAAGAGGAAAGATGAGGAGAGATGAGGAAGAGGAAAGATGAGAAGGAAGGATGAGGTAGAGGAAAGATGAGAAGGAGAGATAGGGAAGAGGAGAGATGAAGAAGAAAGATGAGAAGAAATGGGGAAGAGGAAAGATGAGAAGGAGAGATGAGGAAGAGGAAGGATGAGAAGAAGAAATGGGGAAGAGGAAAGATGAGGAGAGATGAGAAGAGGAGATGGGGAAGAGGAAAGATGAGGAGAGATGGGGAAGTGGAAAGATGGGGAGGAGGAAATATGGGAAGGAGAGATGAGGAAGAGGAAAGATGAGAAGGAGAGATGGGGAAGAGGAAAGATGGGAAGAAGAGATGGGGAAGAGGAAAGATGGGAAGAAGAGATGGGGAAGAGGAAAGATGAGGAGAGATGGGGAAGAGGAAAGATGGGAAGGAGAGATGGGGAAGAGGAAAGATGAGGAGAGATGGGGAAGAGGAAAGATGGGAAGGAGAGATGGGGAAGAGGAAAGATGGGAAGAAGAGATGGGGAAGAGGAAAGATGGGAAGGAGAGATGGGGAGGAGGAAAGATGCGAAAGAGAACGAGAGATGGGAGAGAGAGCTCGTTTTATGCTTGAAGTTGTACTCCCATACCTTGGATCACACTCCATTGCCTTCCATATCCCAGGCACTTTAAGACCCTTACGGGTTTAGTGCTTCCACATGAATGTTATACTCTGAAACAATAGGAATAATACAGAATAATAAGCACTGTAAGATATAATAAAAAGTTTTAAAGGAAGTGCGAATGAAGTGTAGGAAGGAGGTAGTGAAGGAAGAAGGTTGTGAAGGAAGGTCGTGAAGGTGAAGGAAGGAGGTCGTGGAGGTGAAGGAAGGAGGTCGTGGAGGTGAAGGAAGGTCGTGGAGGTGAAGAAAGGAGGTCGTGAAAGAATTAAAGTGGGGTAGTAAAGAGGAAGAGGATGGGGGTGTTAAGGAGCGTAGGGGTCGTCTAGGGGTGGTAAGGGGTCGTGAAGGTGATAACAGGTCGAGGGAAAAGGGCTGTAAAGGGTCGGGTTAGGGAAGGAAAACGCTCCCCTTTAAGAATACTTAGTCGGCCATCGCTCCCCCAATGTTTCAGAGTGGTTCGGAATTGTATGCTAATTCTGGCTGGTCCAGTGCCTCTCCTGGGCTTCCATATTTACACGTCTTCCACCGGCTTCTTCGTCGCAAGGTTCACATTTGTTGTGATATTGATGCCCAGTATGTTGGCGTGCCTGGGGAGCACGGTGAAGTTGAGAGTCACAACATTGTGGCTGGAATGGTGCGAGAAACTCCGCTTTTAGGAGGGGAAGCAACAACGATTATTGCTTGCTGCTGTTGCTGCTGCCTTTAATTCTACGCCAGCCGCCACCGCTCATATTACCACCACCACAACCACTACCACAAGCATCTCCGTCACCATCACCACCATTACCATCATCATCCTCGCCACTACCATCACCACCACCGCCATCACCAGCACCGCCATCACCAACATTAACACTGCTGCAACTACTAGTGCTGCTGCTACTACTATTACTAATACTAATAGTAGAACAGCTACTATTACTACTACTACTACTACTACCACCACTACTTCTACCATAACTATTGCTGAACACACCGCTTCTCGTCCAATCAGCGAAGTTAAGCAACGTTGGGTTTGGTTAGTACTTGGATGGGTGACCGCCTGGGAACACCAAATGCTGTTGGCATAAAACCTGGGAGGCCTGGTCATGGACCGGGCCGCGGGGGCGTTGATCCCCGGAAAAACCTCCAGGTAACTGCTGCTGCTGCTACTACCACCACCACTCTGCTTCCCATGCCCCTTATCATATTGTCTCCAGATCTGTGCTTATCTCACCCCAGCTGTGACTTGACAATGGCCGTCGTAAGGCTCCTCCCCTAAGTGTGGATTCTTGGTGAAAATGAAATTTATATTGATTTATATTTTAAGGCGGCAAGGAGGATGTTTATTCTTGCATGATGGAAGAGTTGATTACTAGTAGAAGTGAGGTTGTATGATTGTGGTTGTTGTGGCAGTCTGTCTAAGTGTGGTAGCCTGTTTGTTGCTAACTTTATATATGTTTGTGTATAGAGTCTCTATACACTGTTGTATGACACTCATTCTGCCTACCTATCTGGAGTCTACCTGGAGGGTGTTCCTAGAGGTCAACTCCCCCTTGACCAGGCCTCCCGGTAAATCAGGGCCTGATTTACCAGATTGCAGTATATAAGCCACCTCTCTGGCCCTATGCTGTACTTCCTACAAGAGTGATGGACTGAACACATCGATTCCAGGCTGAGGGACTGATTACCTAAAAAAACTCCTCCTCTCCTTATACCTTCCTGCTTTGTATTGGACTAATGAAGCCACTGTGTAGTGAAACGTTTCTACAGTAAAGATACCCAAGTGTTGCACATGTATCTAATTTATTTAACAGTCAAGTCTAAAAGTCATGAAATCAAACCAAATCTCAGTTAATACAGTATATTTTTTTTTTCGGCATGTGTACTTAGAAGCAGTTCCTTACTCACCTCTCCAGTGTTGACTCACCAAACTGTAATGGTCTTTAGCCAAAGATAATATTCTCCTCATTTCCTAACTTTGTTTGCTGCTTGAGTCACTCCTCTAAATGCTGTGAAACATTCCATATCTTCATCACTAATCAGAAGATATTTTCGTCTAATTTAAAAGCTAATTTCACGTTTTTCTTTTACAAGCAAGATTTAATGAATTTTGTTATTACCTCGTTGTAAATTGAGAAATGCAGACGAATCTTGACATGATTATTAACTAGGAAGAGCCATGACTGGACACTGGGGCTGGCAGCTGTTGACTTCATGATTCCCAGGTCAAGCCTGACTGGACACTGGGGCTGGCAGCTGTTGACTTCATGATTCCCAGGTCAAGCCTGACTGGACACTGGGGCTGGCAGCTGGTGTCTTCATGATTCCCAGGTCAAGCCTGACTGGACACTGGGGCTGGCAGCTGGTGACTTCATGATTCCCAGGTCAAGCCTGACTGGACACTGGGGCTGGCAGCTGGTGACTTCATGATTCCCAGGTCAAGCCTGACTGGACACTGGGGCTGGCAGCTGGTGACTTCATGATTCCCAGGTCAAGCCTGACTGGACACTGGGACTGGCAGCTGGTGTCTTCATGATTCCCAGGTCAAGCCTGACTGGACACTGGGGCTGGCAGCTGGTGTCTTCATGATTCCCAGGTCAAGCCTGACTGGACACTGGGACTGGCAGCTGGTGTCTTCAAGATCCCTAGGTCAAGCCTGACTGTACACTGGGGCTGGCAGCTGGTGTCTTCAAGATCCCCAGGTCAAGCCTGACTAGACACAAGATCCCCAGGTCAAGCCTGACTAGACACTGGGGCTTGCAGCTGGTGTCTTCAAGATCCCCAGGTCAAGCCTGACTAGACACTGGGGCTGGCAGCTGGTGTCTTCAAGATCCCCAGGTCAGGCCTCACTGGACACTGGGGCTGGCAGCTAGTGTCTTCAAGATCCCCAGGTCAAGCCTCACTGGACACTGGGGCTGGCAGCTGGTGTCTTCAAGATCCCCAGGTCAGGCCTCACTGGACACTGGGGCTGGCAGCTAGTGTCTTCAAGATCCCCAGGTCAAGCCTCACTGGGCACTGGGGCTGGCAGCTGGTGTCTTCATGATTCCCAGGTCAAGCCTGACTGGACACTGGGGCTGGCAGCTGGTGTCTTCATGATTCCCAGGTCAAGCCTGACTGTACACTGGGGCTGGCAGCTGGTGTCTTCATGATTACCAGGTCAAGCCTGACTGGACACTGGGGCTGGCAGCTGGTGTCTTCAAGATCCCTAGGTCAAGCCTGACTGTACACTGGGGCTGGCAGCTGGTGTCTTCAAGATCCTCAGGTCAAGCCTGACTAGACACAAGAACCCCAGGTCAAGCCTGACTAGACACTGGGGCTTGCAGCTGGTGTCTTCAAGATCCCCAGGTCAAGCCTGACTGGACACTGGGGCTGGCAGCTGGTGTCTTCAAGATCCCCAGGTCAGGCCTCACTGGACACTGGGGCTGGCAGCTAGTGTCTTCAAGATCCCCAGGTCAAGCCTCACTGGACACTGGGGCTGGCAGCTGGTGTCTTCAAGATCCCCAGGTCAGGCCTCACTGGACACTGGGGCTGGCAGCTAGTGTCTTCAAGATCCCCAGGTCAAGCCTCACTGGGCACTGGGGCTGGCAGCTGGTGTCTTCAAGATCCCCAGGTCAAGCCTCACTGGACACTGGGGCTGGCAGCTAGTGTCTTCAAGATCCCCAGGTCAAGCCTCACTGGACACTGGGACTGGCAGCTGGTGTCTTCAAGATCCCCAGGTCAAGCCTCACTGAACACGGGCTGGCAGCTGGTGTCTTCAAGATCCCCAGGTCAAGCCTCACTGAACACTGGGGCTGGCAGCTGGTGTCTTCAAGATCCCCAGGTCAAGCCTCACTGAACACTGGGGCTGGCAGCTGGTGTCTTCAAGATCCCCAGGTCAAGCCTCACTGGACACTGGGGCTTCACTGGACACTGGGCCTGGCAGCTAGTGTCTTCAAGATCCCCAGGTCAGGCCTCACTGGACACTGGGGCTGGCAGCTGGTGTCTTCAAGATCCCCAGGTCAAGCCTCACTGGACACTGGGGCTGGCAGCTGGTGTCTTCAAGATCCCCAGGTCAAGCCTCACTGGACACTGGGGCTGGCAGCTGGTGTCTTCAAGATCCCCAGGTCAAGCCTCACTGGACACTGGGGCTGGCAGCTGGTGTCTTCAAGATCCCCAGGTCAGGCCTCACTGGACACTGGGGCTGGCAGCTAGTGTCTTCAAGATCCCCAGGTCAAGCCTCACTGCACACTGGGGCTGGCAGCTGGTGTCTTCAAGATCCCCAGGTCAAGCCTCACTGGACACTGGGGCTGGCAGCTAGTGTCTTCAGATCCCCAGGTCAATCCCTGGCAGCTGGTGTCTTCAAGATCCCCAGGTCAAGCCTCACTGGACACTGGGGCTGGCAGCTAGTGTCTTCAAGATCCCCAGGTCAGGTCTCACTGGACACTGGGGCTGGCAGCTGGTGTCTTCAAGATCCCCAGGTCAAGCCTCACTGGACACTGGGGCTGGCAGCTGGTGTCTTCAAGATCCCCAGGTCAAGCCTCACTGGACACTGGGGCTGGCAGCTGGTGTCTTCAAGATCCCCAGGTCAAGTCTCACTGGACACTGGGGCTGGCAGCTGGTGTCTTCAAGATCCCCAGGTCAGGCCTCACTGGACACTGGGGCTGGCAGCTGGTGTCTTCAAGATCCCCAGGTCAAGCCTCACTGGACACTGGGGCTGGCAGCTGGTGTCTTCAAGATCCCCAGGTCAGGCCTCACTGGACACTGGGGCTGGCAGCTGGTGTCTTCAAGATCCCCAGGTCAAGCCTCACTGAACACTGGGGCTGGCAGCTGGTGTCTTCAAGATCCCCAGGTCAAGTCTCACTGGACACTGGGGCTGGCAGCTGGTGTCTTCAAGATCCCCTGGTCAGGCCTCACTGAACACTGGGGCTGGCAGCTGGTGTCTTCAAGATCCCCAGGTCAGGCCTCACTGAACACTGGGGCTGGCAGCTGGTGTCTTCAAGATCCCCAGGTCAAACCCAGATATAGTTGGGTTCTTTTTTTTTTCATTGTTAAATTTTGCAGTTTTTTATTATTGATTACGAGTGACACCCCCCCCCCCCATCCTTCTTGAGTACTTATATTTTCCACAGTGATTATTGCAGAAGCCATTTTATAAGCAGGAATTGTTCTAAGAAGCAGTAAGATTATAGGAGGAGCCATTATTGTTGTTGTCAGAGTCAGGCTTCATAACGACAGCAGAGTCAGTCTTCTACTTTGAGATCTCTTAAGAGCCATGTACGTCGCTAACTGGCGGATGACATCCACATTGTCTACCATGATACATTTTAAAAATGAAATAAGCTAAAGGAATTGAAGCACAGATAAAAAGGGAAAAATAGGTTTTTAGTAAAATGTAAATAAGTAAAGAAATGTGCAAAGTGGATAATTGTGGGTAGCAATTTAAGTAAATATTTAAAGGGAAGTAGAGAGCATTCCAGGTAGCTAAGACGTCATGCTCAATAATTCTGTGAAAATGAATCACAGAAATATAGTTTTACTGACCATCATCTGACGTGGTCCAGCTGGCTACCACCTGACGTGGTTTATCTAGCTACCACTTGACGTAGTTCACACAAATGACATAGTTCAGTACCACGGTGGATCGCAGGGAAGCCGCTATGGAAGTCACTAATGAATGATATTCAGAGTATAAGAGGCAAAATAGAACCTTGTGATAAATGGTTTTCAAAACCGACAAGTTGAAGGTTGAGACACTTATGCAACATATGGGAATCTTTATTAAGGAAACGTTTCGCCACACAGTGACTTCATCAGTCCAATACAAAGCAGAGAATGGGTATGGAGAGGAGGAATTTGAGGTAATCAGTCCCTCAGCCTGGAATCGATGTGTTCAATCCATCACTTTTGTAGAACCTTGTGGGACACACTGGGTGACGGAAATCGATGCCGAACTATCTACATGACTGTTGCAGTACCTGACAGTACACTGCAGTCACTGTTGCAGTACCTAACAGTACACTGCAGTCACTGTTGCAGTACCTGACAGTACACTGCAGTCACTGTTGCAGTACCTAACAGTACACTGCAGTCACTGTTGCAGTACCTGACAGTACACTGCAGTCACTGTTGCAGTACCTGGCAGAGCACCCTTCAGTCATATATACCTAACTATTTTTAATAATAGGGACCCGAGTGGAAATAAGTCACAGTGTGTGTCATTATTGAGTTATCCTACACTAACTGTACATAATGTGCATTTTGATGCCAGTCATGCGTGTGCCTTGAAAAATATTGTAACTTGTTTTATATTACAGAATTTGTACTCATAGCATAAATAAAGACTTATTCATTTTATGGAGACAGATCTAACAGTGAGGGAATTTGAAATATGCTTGCAGAGAGAAGATGGAGAAGCAAAAGATGGTAGTTTGTGGAGAAAATGTTCTTGTTTTACCCGCTCATGTTACTGGGAACTCCGTTCACACACTGAGGTTCGGGGATCGAATCCCCGATACGGCTGGAAAATATTACGACTTGTTTCTATTCGACACCTGCCGTCCCTGTTCACCCATTAAGTAAAATGGGTACCTGGGCGTTAGTCAAGTGGTGTGGGTCGCATCCTGGGGACAAAAGTGACCTAATTTGCCCGAAAAGCCCCGCATAACAAGCGGCTTTCTATATAGTAGTATGTCATTTATGTCAGCTAGGCCTGTATACCTTGTACATGTACTTGTAGAAATAAAGATATTATTATTATTATTATTATTATTATTATTATTATTATTATTATTATTATTATTATTATTATTATTATTATTATTATTATTATTATTATTATTAAAAGGTTGACCAGACACGAGTGAGGTTGACCATAATATTAGTGAGGTTGACCAAATATGAGTAAGGTTGACCACACATGAGTGAGGTTTGACCAGACATAGGTGAAGTTGACCGGACGTACGTGAGGTTGACCAAACAAAGTTGAGTGAGTCTTTTCTTGAAGGTAAATTTATGCTAATGAAGGGATCTTGATGCAGCGAAATGGAACCACCTTCTCTAATTTATACTTGATTGCCTCACAATCAACAGGTATAGTGTTACACTTGACGTGCTTAGCACTTCCCATTGCATATAACTATAATGTTTTAATTAAACCCGTCTGTATTTTCCAGAATATCAGTTACGTATTCCAAGAAGAAGCTTTAGACGTAAGACGTACAGTACGTCTTACAATCTGGAAACGTTTCGCCCACCAAGAGCTTAATCAATCCATAAAATGACTCTAGGTTCCTGAATCTAATTTGTATAGCCTCCGATGAGCGAAATGTCTTCGCAATAAAATACCATAATTGTGATGTATGTTTTTATATGCATATTGTCAGTATATTTTCCTACGTTATTTACCAATCCCTAGCAACACTAATATCATCATCTCGTTTGGATTTCTTTTCCTGTGTTGACCTCGTTGTTGACCTGAATATATTGGTCAGTAAGGGACACTCTTGAATGTACGAATATTTGCCTCCCTCTTGACCTGCTGTTCATAAGGATAATTTTCGTTTCATCTAATTTCTCGCTGATGTATTTTAATCTCTTAGGCAGCTTTTGCAGCTCTCTAACTGCAATGCTGTTAATCCTCTACGTATTAATCAGGATTACTATTTCCATTTAATCCCTAATCACAATATCTCATTGAACACTAAGTAAGTGGCCTCTAGTCAGTTTACCCAAGTCAACACTAGCTAGGTGGCTCCTTAATCTAGTCTGCAAGCAAAATTCTAGAACCTTTAACTATATCGTTGTCGTATTTCCAGGAAGCATAAAATAAGATGAATTTGTCGTCAGTTTCAAAAGCTGTGCAAGAATGGTATATAGTCCTACTGTCTTCAAATTATGTCCTGGAATTTGTATTGATAAAGCCACTGGATGGCGAAACGTCTACAATAAAGATACCCAGATGTTGCACATGTGTCTTAACTTTAGTTTCAAAAGCTACTCGATAGTTTCAGTAATATTCCTCAATGTTTTCTTGTTTGCCAGAACCAGGTCCAGCAGATTACTTAGTCCAGCTGCATCTGTCACGGAAGGTAATAAAACGTAATGCCTCTTCTACATCTTAGGAAGTTGCAAGACTTTTAGATTTTCTGTCAAAAATTGTTTTGAAAGCAAAAGCTCCCTTATTCAACTGCATTATCGTGTCGACGAGAATTTTTAATTTGTTCCAAAGAAATTTATAGTTACTAAATTTGAGGGACTGTATACGACAAATATCAGCGCTTCATATCTATCAAGGAACTACATCCAAATTATGTGTGTCCCATTCTCCAGCGGTGCAGATTTGCTCTCACATATAGAGCCTCTCCACCTTTGTTTCTGTCTGTGTGGAAGTTTGTACCAAGATATATATATATATATATATATATATATATATATTATACATACACACACACACACACACACACACACACACACACACACACACACACACACACACACATCATATATATATATATATATATATATATATATATATATATATATATATATATATATATATATATATGTGTGTGTGTGTGTGTGTGTGTGTGGTGTGTGTGTACTCACCTATTTGTGGTTGCAGGGGTCGAGTCATAGCTCCTGGCCCCGCCTCTTCGCTGATTGCTACTAGGTCCTCTCTCTCCCTGCCCCATGAGCTTTATCATACCTCGCCTTAAAATTATGTATGGTTCCCTCCTCCACTACGTCACTTTCTAGGCTATTCCACTCCCTGACCACTCTATGACTGAAGAAATACTTCCTAACATCCCTTTGATTCATCTGAGTCTTCAACTTCCAATTGTGACCTCTTGTGTCTGTGTCTCCTCTCTGGAACATCCCGTCTTTGTCCACCTTGTCTATTCCGCGCAGTATTTTATATGTCGTTATCATGTCTCCCCTGACCCTCCTGTCCTCCAGTGTCGTCAGGCCGATTTCCCTCAACCTTTCTTCGCAGGACAATCCCCGTAGCTCTGGGACTAGCCTTGTTGCAAACCTTTGCACTTTCTCTAATTTCTTGACGTGCTTGACTAGGTGTGGATTCCAAACTGGTGCTGCATACTTCAGTATGGGCCTGACGTAAATGGTATACAGAGTCTTGAACGAATCCTTACTGAGGTATCGGAACGCTATCCGTAGGTTTGCCAGGCGCCCGTATGCTGCAGCAGTTATCTGATTGATGTGCGCCTCAGGAGATATGCTCGGTGTTATACTCACCCCCAGATCTTTTTCCTTGAGTGAGGTTTGCAGTCTTTGGCCATCTAAACTATATTGTGTCTGCGGTCTTCTTTGCCCTTCCCCAATCTTCATGACTTTGCATTTGGCAGGGTTAAACTCAAGGAGCCAGTTGCTGGACCAGGCTTGTAGCCTGTCCAGGTCTTTTTGTAGTCCTGCCTGATCCTCATCCGATTTGATTCTTCTCATTAACTTCACATCATCTGCAAACAAGGACACTTCTGAGTCTATCCCTTCCGTTATGTCGTTCACATATACCAAGAACAGCACAGGTCCTAGGACTGACCCCTGTGGAACCCCGCTTGTCACAAGCGCCCACTCTGACACCTCGTCACGTACCATGACTCGTTGTTGCCTCCCTGTCAGGTATTCTCTGATCCATTGCAGTGCCTTTCCTGTTATGTGTGCCTGATCCTCTAGCTTTTGCAGTAACCTCTTGTGAGGAACTGTGTCGAAGGTCTTTTTGCAGTCCAAAAAAATGCAGTCGATCCACCCCTCTCTCTCTTGTCTTACTTCTGTCACCTTGTCATAAAACTCTAGTAGGTTTGTGACACAGGATTTTCCTTCCCTGAAACCGTGCTGGTTGTCAATTATACACTTGTTTCTTTCCAGGTGCTCCACCACTCTCCTCCTGATGATCTTCTCCATGACCTTGCATACTATACACGTTAGTGATACAGGTCTGTAGTTTAGTGCCTCATGTCTGTCTCCCTGTGCGTGTGTGTGTGTGTACTCACCTAATTGTGGTTGCAGGGGTCGAGACTCAGCTCCTGGCCCCGCCTCTTCACTGATCGCTACTGGATCCTCTCTCTCTCTGCTTCCTGAGCTTTGTCATACCTCTTCTTAAAACTATGTATGGTTCCTGCCTCCACTGTGTGTGTGTGCATGTATGTATGTATGTCTTGCCGAATATGTAAAACTTGCGATCTTAGCTTAAATAGCAACGATCATCTTGCCATATAAGACAAGCTAAAATTTGTGTATGCAATAATTTCCCAAAATTCATCCTGAACCTAACTAAAAAAATATATTTCACTGTGTTTGCTTAGTATTAAATTATTGTAAACGTATCTAAAATATATTTAGTTGGATTAGGCTAAAATAAATTCCGCTTGTTATAATAAGGTTAGGTAAGTTTTCTAAGATTCTTTTGGTGCAAAATTAAAAATTTTTACATTAACAATAATGGAAAAATATATCTTTAAACGTGTAAGATAAAATTTTAGAAAGGACTTAATTTTAAATGAGTTCTTGCTAATTGACCAGTTTTACCTATTAGGCACGATATATATATATATATATATATATATATATATATATATATATGTGTGTGTGTGTGTGTGTGTGTGTGTGTGTGTGTGTGTGTGTGTGTGTGTGTGTGTGTGTGTGTGTGTAAGAGGGGGAAATGGACACGGCTGCATTTACTTGGGACACCTTTATTGAAGATGTTTCTGTCCTTGGACCTTGATCACTCAAAGTACAAGATCCGAGGACCTAAACGTCTTCAGTAAAGTCTTAAGTGATTGATTCTTAACCATTTCGCTCAATTTGTCTTCTGTGTATATATACACTTCTCTCATTGCATATATACAGTTTATGCATCGCTCGGTGCATATTTACATTATATACACCTCTCAGTGTACATACAAAAAAGTACATTCACCTCTGTTTACATGCTCTGTGATTCAAAAAAACGAGAAAACCTTTCACCTAACAGTAATACTCTACGTGTCAAACAACACTTAAAAGTGGATCGCAAGTGTCCAGAGTGTTGCCAGCATTATGCTAAGAGGCTCGCCTGAGGGATTAACTTAAAAGAGGTAAGGATAAATCCTTACCTCGTTAGTAAGTGCAGTGTCATCAGAGAGTCAGCCACTCTGCTGTACAGCTTAACTTTAATGGGAAATTTATGAAAATTGAGGGAAGTACAGTGCAGTATTTCATAAAATGATAAGTCTATTAACATTAGACATCATTGGTTAAGCCTGAGAGTGTTGGGAGAGAGTGGAAGAAAATGACGAGTCTCTCATTTAGTTGTAAATGATGTGGGGATAATCTACAAACTATTTAAATGGACACTTGTTACATTATTATTATTATTATTATTATTATTATTATTATTATTATTATTATTATTATTATTATTATTATTTTTATTATTATTATTATTATTATTATTATTATTATTATTATATGTCTTCTTTTTGTTCGGGTTTCACTTTATTCAGTGTTTTATCGAATTAGTTCCTTCATTTAATTATTTTCATTTATAATACTGTGGTTATAATCATAATCTTAATTTTTAAATGGGTGGATAGGTAAGCCAGTGGAAGGCCTCTGTCAGATGACCAAAAACTCCAGTGGCGGGTCATCAGATGACTGAGACTCACGTCAGGAAACACTTTGTCCTGTTTCTTGATGAATCTTATCTAATTCAACCTTCATTTATTTTTATTCTTACATAAATGACGTATATTAAATAAACTCAGAGTGCGCGAGTGCACCGAAGTGTTTGCAGTATTAGAGTGCACTCACTGTTTTAAAGTCAGTTGACCGAATGTCACAACTAATGAATTGATATGAATTGATGTGATTACAGATTGAATCTTTCCTCTATGAGGTGAAACCTTTCAAGTGGAAACTTAAAGAGATTATTTCATATGAAAACACAAATGTATATTTTTCTCAGCTTAAAAAATCGTATTTGACAAAAAGATGGATTATATATGCACAATGGGATTTATTAAATTCTGAAGAGAGCCTTCTGCTATTGTTGTATATGAGACTTGCTTTTGTTGGGTGTATGGGATGAACTATTTAGTAGTGTGTGGACGGTCATGCGAGTTTTAGGGTGAATAATGATGAGGAACTGGGCGGTGAAGTATCATATGTTGTGCTGTAGTGTTGTATTTTGTAGTGTTTATGTTGTAGTGTTGTATGTTGTAGTGTTGTATGTTGTAGTGTTGTATGTTGTAGTGTTGTATGTTGTAGTGTTGTATGTTGTAGTGTTGTATGTTGTAGTGTTGTATGTTGTAGTGTTGTATGTTGTAGTGTTGTGTGTTGTAGTGTTGTATGTTGTAGTGTTGTATGTTGTAGTGTTGTGTGTTGTAGTGTTTTATGTTGTATGTTGTAGTGTTTATGTTGTAGTGTTGTATGTTGTAGTGTTGTATGTTGTAGTGTTGTGTGTTGTAGTGTTTTATGTTGTATGTTGTAGTGTTGTGTGTTGTAGTGTTTTATGTTGTATGTTGTAGTGTTTATGTTGTAGTGTTGTATGTTGTAGTGTTGTATGTTGTAGTGTTGTGTGTTGTAGTGTTTTATGTTGTATGTTGTAGTGTTGTGTGTTGTAGTGTTTTATGTTGTATGTTGTAGTGTTTATGTTGTAGTGTTTTATGTTGTATGTTGTAGTGTTGTGTGTTGTAGTGGTTTATGTTGTAATGTTTATGTTGTATGTTGTAGTGTTGTATGTTGTAGTGTATGTTGTAGCATTGTATGTTATAGTGTTGTATGTTGTAGTGTTGTATGTTGTAGTGTTGTATGGTGTGGTGTATGTTGTATGTTGTATGTTGTAGTGTTGTGTGTTGTAGTGTTGTATGTTGTAGTGTTGTATGTTGTAGTGTTGTGTGTTGTAGTGTTTTATGTTGTATGTTGTATGTTGTAGTATGTTGTAGTGTTTATGTTGTAGTGTTATGTTGTAGTGTTGTGTTGTAGCGTTATGTTGTAGTGTTGTATGTTGTATGTAGTGTTTTATGTTGTATGTTGTAGTGTTTATGTTGTAGTGTTGTAGTGTTTTATGTTGTATGTTGTAGTGTTGTGTGTTGTAGTGTTTTATGTTGTAATGTTTATGTTGTATGTTGTAGTGTTGTGTGTTGTAGTGTTTTATGTTGTATGTTGTAGTGTTGTATGTTGTAGTGTTGTGTGTTGTAGTGTTGTATGTTGTAGTGTTGTGTGTTGTAGTGTTGTATGTTGTAGTGTTGTGTGTTGTAGTGTTTTATTGTATGTTGTAGTGTTTATGTTGTAGTGTTGTAGTGTTGTATGTTGTAGTGTTGTATGTTGTAGTGTTGTGTGTTGTATTGTTTTATGTTGTAGTGTTGTATGTTGTAGTGTTGTATGTTGTAGTGTTGTGTGTTGTAGTGTTTTGTTGTATGTTGTAGTGTTTATGTTGTAGTGTTGTAGTGTTGTATGTTGTAGTGTTGTGTGTTGTAGTGTTTTATGTTGTATGTTGTAGTGTTGTGTGTTGTAGTGTTTTATGTTGTATGTTGTAGTGTTTATGTTGTAGTGTTGTAGTGTTTTATGTTGTATGTTGTAGTGTTGTGTGTTGTAGTGTTTTATGTTGTAATGTTTATGTTGTAGTGTTGTATGTTGTAGTGTATGTTGTAGCATTGTATGTTATAGTGTTGTATGTTGTAGTGTTGTATGTTGTAGTGTTGTATGGTGTGGTGTTATATGTTGTAGTGTTGTATGTTGTAGCGTTGTATGTTATAGTGTTGTATGTTGTAGTGTTGTGTGTTGTAGTGTTTTATGTTGTATGTTGTAGTGTTGTATGTTGTAGTGTTGTGTGTTGTAGTGTTTTATGTTGTATGTTGTAGTGTTGTATGTTGTAGTGTTGTGTGTTGTATTGTTTTATGTTGTAGTGTTGTATGTTGTAGTGTTGTATGTTGTAGTGTTGTGTGTTGTAGTGTTTTGTTGTATGTTGTAGTGTTTATGTTGTAGTGTTGTATGTTGTAGTGTGTGTTGTAGTGTTTTATGTTGTATGTTGTAGTGTTTATGTTGTAGTGTTGTATGTTGTAGTGTTGTGTGTTGTAGTGTTTTATGTTGTAGTGTTTATGTTGTAGTGTTGTATGTTGTAGTGTTGTATGGTGTAGTGTTTATGTTGTATGTTGTAGTGTTTATGTTGTAGTGTTGTATGTTGTAGCGTTGTATGTTATAGTGTTGTATGGTGTAGTGTTATATGTTGTAGTGTTGTATATTGTAGTGTTGTATGTTGTAGTGTTGTATGTTGTAGTGTTGTTTGGTGTGGTGTTGTATGTTGTAGTGTTGCTACCCTACTCTCTGTGATAGTTACATTGAGTGAACGCCCGCAGTGTGATGCTAACCTACTTTCTAAGACAGCTACAGTGTGGGAACAAAAGCTAGCTGTCTCGCGTCTGGCCGTGGGAAGGGGAGATAAGGAAAGAGGAAGCTACAGAAAGTTCCCTGTTGTGGATATTAGTATGCGTGCTTATGTGTGTACGCTCAGACAATCGCAAGTGCTCGCGGCAGTATCTGTGTCTCACGCGAAAGATTGTTTGCAATGCGAAGGCTAGCGGGCACATGGAGACATAGATATCTTGGGAAAGTGTTTGCAACTAAAGCACCAGATACAAAGGAACCTACTGTAGCTATCATGATAAACTGTTTGTAACTGAAGGACCAAATACAAGAGGACATACTGTAGCTGTCATAATAGATTGTAGTTACATTGTATGAAGTCCTGCACTGTGCTACTATACTACTCTGTATGGTAGTTACATTGTGTCAACACCCGCATTGTGCTGCTAGCCTATTCTATATAGTAGTTACATTGTTCGCACAACTGAAGAACCAAATACAAGGGGACATACTGTGACTATCATGATAGATTGTTTGCAGCTGAAGGACCAGTTATAAAGGGATATACTGTTGGAAACAGAATGTATCTGTTTCACTGTCATATTTTACCACATACGTACGATGGGGTTCATGCCCGAAGTCATGCGAGGTGTCAGTCTCTGCTGGGAGATTGAACATTAAAATGGTATAAAATACCGACAGAATTTAGGTAAGACACATATGCAACAGTTAGGTATCTTTATTATGAAACGTTTCGCCTACACAGTAGGCTTCTTCAGTCGAGTACAGAAAAGTTGTACTCGACTGAAGAAGCCTACTGTGTAGGCGAAACGTTTCATAATAAAGATACCTAACTGTTGCATATGTGTCTTACCTAACACTCTGCTGGGAGACTTTATAGCAGGGTGATGAGGATATCGTCAAGCTTCTGCAATCGTGACACATTTCATGGGCACTTGTATGTGGGCAATATTATTTCTCAGGATAGACGATTTCATGCATGGTGTTGCAATCGCTGACCCCGACTTCTAGCAGATAATCAAAAACAGAGAAGACACAAGACGTGTATACGGATCGAGCCGATTGTCACTTTTTTGGTTCCTTCGAACATACTTAACCAGTGTACTAAATATAACCATGTTCTTCCCTGCCCGGCACCAGAGTTACCCATCGTGTGGTCAGCTCACACTAGCCATTACACACGACACATGAAATTATACGCCCAGGAGACGCGGAGCATCAGGTGGGCAGCGAGGGTAAGATGATGATGGGAAGCCAAGGGTCAGGATAAAGTTTAGGAGTTCATTGGAGACTTAATATAGCTAATAATAATAATAATAATAACCTTGATTTCTTAAAAATACACTATACAATTGATATAAGATTAGTTAACACTGACATACCTAATAGAAAACATCTGATTATGTAGAGTAATTCAAATAGCCTGAAAATTTACATATAAAAACTGAACATTTATTAAGTTTGTTTATAAGAATGCTATAGTTTGCCATCTTTGATTTTAACAATTTGTTTTGTGATTTTGGATATTAATACATACACCATAGGTATTATTACAAGCACCATGGATATTAATACACCATGGATGTTAATACACTATAGATATCACTACACCATGGATATTAATATATACACCATGGATACTAATACACCATGGATATTAATACACACACCATGAATATTTATACACACACCATGGATATTAATATACATACCATGGATACTAATACACATACCATGCATATTAATACCACATACCATGCATATTAATACCACATACCATGGATATTAATACCACACACCATGAATATTAATACCATACACCATGTATATTAATACCACATACCATGGATATTAATACTACACACCATGGATATTAATACCACACGCCATGGATATTAATACTGCACACTATGAATGTAAAGACACACACCATGTATATTTTTACACACACCAAACATACAAACACTCCATAAAACACACAAGAGAGAGAGAGACAGTTTTAAATTCCATTACCTCGGCAAGCACCAACTTAGCGCTTGGAGTTTAAAAAAAAAAAATCTGAATTCCAATCAGCACTCATTAACGATGGGTAAAAAAAAAATGGTTGAACTCCGATGAAATTCCCGTTTTGCGGAAATTAATTGAATTTGGCAAAATTCTGCCTCCGGGACATTGCAGGTGAGAGGCTGAACAGCGGCGAGGGTGTGTGACCTCTGGTGCAGGGCTTTTGATTCAAGGAATTGGAGCTCCCCCCTCCTCAGCCCCCATCCTTCCTTATGTGGGTTATTTCTCTCCCCATGAGTGTATAAGGTAGTGAGTGTGTAAATTAGGTAGCGAGGTAAGTCGCTAGTGTGTGTTGGGTTCGAAGTCTGTCGGCTGCACGGGTGTCGGCTGCACGGGTATCGCCTGCACGGGTGTCGGCTGCACGGGTGTCGTCTGCATGGGTGTCGGCTGCACGGGTGTCGACTGCATGGGTGTCGGCTTCACGGGTGTCGGCTGCACGGGTGTCAGCTGCATGGGTGTCGGCTGCATGGGTGTCGGCTGCAAGGGTGTCGGTTGTACGGGTGTCGGTTGCACGGGTGTCGGCTGCACGGGTGTTGGCTGCACGGGTTTCGGTTGCACGGGTGTCGGTTGCACGGGTGTTGGCTGCACGGGTGTCGGCTGCATGGGTGTCGGCTGCAAGGGTGTCGGTTGTACGGGTGTCGGTTGCACGGGTGTCGGCTGCACGGGTGTCGGTTGCACGAGTGTCGGTTGCACGAGTGTCGGTTGCACGAGTGTCGGTTGCACGTGTCGGTTGCACGGGTGTCGGCTGCACGGGTGTCGGTTGCGCGGGTGTCGGTTGCACGAGTGTCGGTTGCACGAGGGTCGGTTGCACGAGTGTCGGTTGCACGAGTGTCGGTTGCACGGGTGTCGGTTGCACGGGTGTCGGTTGCACGAGTGTCGGTTGCACGGGTGTCGGCTGCACGGATGTTGGCTGCATGGGTGTCGGCTGCACGGGTGTTGGCTGCACGGGTGTCGGCTGCACGGGTGTTGGCTGCACGGGTGTCGGCTGCACGGGTGTCGGTTGCACGAGTGTCGGTTGCACGAGTGTCGGCTGCATGGGTGTCGGCTGCAAGGGTGTCGGTTGCACGGGTGTCGGTTGCACGGGTGTCGGCTGCAAGGGTGTCGGTTGCACGAGTGTTGGTTGCACGAGTGTCGGCTGCATGGGTGTTGGCTGCACGGGTGTCGGTTGCACGGGTGTCGGTTGCACGAGTGTCGGTTGCACGGGTGTCGGTTGCACGAGTGTCGGTTGCACGGGTGTCGGCTGCACGGGTGTTGGCTGCACGGGTTTCGGTTGCACGGGTGTCGGTTGCACGGGTGTTGGCTGCACGGGTGTCGGCTGCATGGGTGTCGGCTGCAAGGGTGTCGGTTGTACGGGTGTCGGTTGCACGGGTGTCGGCTGCACGGGTGTTGGCTGCACGGGTGTCGGTTGCACGGGTGTCGGCTGCACGGGTGTCGGTTGCACGAGTGTCGGTTGCACGAGTGTCGGTTGCACGGGTGTCGGTTGCACGGGTGTCGGTTGCACGGGTGTCTGTTGCACGAGTGTCGGTTGCACGAGGGTCGGTTGCACGAGTGTCGGTTGCACGAGTGTCGGTTGCACGGGTGTCGGTTGCACGGGTGTCGGCTGCACGGATTTTGGATGCACGGGTGTCGGCTGCACGGGTGTTGGCTGCACGGGTGTCGGCTGCACGGGTGTCGGTTGCACGAGTGTCGGTTGCACGAGTGTCGGCTGCATGGGTGTCGGCTGCAAGGGTGTCGGTTGCACGGGTGTCGGTTGCACGGGTGTCGGCTGCAAGGGTGTCGGTTGCACGAGTGTCGGCTGCACGAGTGTCGGTTGCACGAGTGTTGGTTGCACGAGTGTCGGCTGCATGGGTGTTGGCTGCACGGGTGTCGGTTGCACGGGTGTCGGCTGCATGAGTGTCGGCTGCAAGGGTGTCGGTTGCACGAGTGTCGGCTGCATGGGTGTCGGCTGCACGGGTGTCGGCTGCACGGGTGTCGGCTGCACAGGTGTCGGTTGCACGAGTGTCGGTTGCACGAGTGTCGGTTGCACGGGTGTCGGCTGCAAGGGTGTCGGTTGCACGAGTGTTGGTTGCACGAGTGTCGGCTGCATGGGTGTTGGCTGCACGGGTGTCGGTTGCACGGGTGTCGGTTGCACGAGTGTCGGTTGCACGGGTGTCGGTTGCACGAGTGTCGGTTGCACGGGTGTCGGCTGCACGGGTGTTGGCTGCACGGGTTTCGGTTGCACGGGTGTCGGTTGCACGGGTGTTGGCTGCACGGGTGTCGGCTGCATGGGTGTCGGCTGCAAGGGTGTCGGTTGTACGGGTGTCGGTTGCACGGGTGTCGGCTGCACGGGTGTTGGCTGCACGGGTGTCGGTTGCACGGGTGTCGGCTGCACGGGTGTCGGTTGCACGAGTGTCGGTTGCACGAGTGTCGGTTGCACGGGTGTCGGTTGCACGGGTGTCGGTTGCACGGGTGTCTGTTGCACGAGTGTCGGTTGCACGAGGGTCGGTTGCACGAGTGTCGGTTGCACGAGTGTCGGTTGCACGGGTGTCGGTTGCACGGGTGTCGGCTGCACGGATTTTGGATGCACGGGTGTCGGCTGCACGGGTGTTGGCTGCACGGGTGTCGGCTGCACGGGTGTCGGTTGCACGAGTGTCGGTTGCACGCGTGTCGGCTGCATGGGTGTCGGCTGCAAGGGTGTCGGTTGCACGGGTGTCGGTTGCACGGGTGTCGGCTGCAAGGGTGTCGGTTGCACGAGTGTCGGCTGCACGAGTGTCGGTTGCACGAGTGTTGGTTGCACGAGTGTCGGCTGCATGGGTGTTGGCTGCACGGGTGTCGGTTGCACGGGTGTCGGCTGCATGGGTGTCGGCTGCAAGGGTGTCGGTTGCACGAGTGTCGGCTGCATGGGTGTCGGCTGCACGGGTGTCGGCTGCACGGGTGTCGGCTGCACAGGTGTCGGTTGCACGAGTGTCGGTTGCACGAGTGTCGGTTGCACGGGTGTCGGTTGCACGAGTGTCGGTTGCACGAGTGTCGGTTGCACGGGTGTCGGTTGCACGAGTGTCGGCTGCACGAGTGTCGGTTGCACGGGTGTCGGTTGCACGGGTGTCGGTTGCACGAGTGTCTGTTGCACGAGTGTCGGTTGCACGGGTGTTGGCTGCACGGGTGTCGGTTGCACGAGTGTCGGTTGCACGAGTGTCGGCTGCACGAGTGTCGGTTGCACGGGTGTCGGTTGCACGGGTGTCGGTTGCACGAGTGTCGGTTGCACGAGTGTCGGTTGCACGGGTGTTGGCTGCACGGGTGTCGGTTGCACGGGTGTCGGTTGCACGGGTGTTGGCTGCACGGGTGTCGGTTGCACGGGTGTCGGTTGCACGGGTGTCGGTTGCACGGGTGTCGGTTGCACGGGTGTTGGCTGCACGGGTGTCGGTTGCACGAGTGTCGGTTGCACGGGTGTCGGCTGCACGGGTGTCGGCTGCACTGGGGGTCCTATACCCTACAGTCATGCACTCTGGATTAAGGTAAATTCCCTGAAATATATACACCGAAAGGTGTGTATACCATGACTAACACCTGTTGGCGTAATATACCCTAAGATATATATACACACCTCCCGGCGTATATACCCTGAAGGATACATACCTCGGTGTATATACCTTGCCGCGAGTATATAGTGGATGTCGAATAAACGAGCTGCCTGGGTCTATCCAGTTACTCCACCGAGTCTACATGTCAACGAAGATTAACTCTCACGTCCTCAAACTTTATTATACATGACTTACGAAATCTTACTTACACGATTGTAAAGAAACCACGGAACCGGAGGCGCTTGAAACCGTGGCGAGTGAGTCTTAAAACTCACAGGCCAGTGCGCTAACCATTCTGCCAGCTGGTTCTGTCACGATTTCGTGAGTCGTGATGGCGGCTTTGAAGGGACTTGAGCTAGAGCACGCCAAGGTCACGCTGGTGTGGGATTCGTCTATAAAACCTGCATTTGTGGTCACGGTGGTGGCCCATGCTAACCTGTCTATGGCGTATAGAAATATAAATAGGATAATGGTATACAGCACCAACAAGTTGATAAGACACACGTGCAACAGTTAGGTAACTTCATTCCAAAACGTTTCTCCTACACAGTAGGCGAAACACTTTTCTCCAGGCTAAGGGACTGACCACCTCAAAACTACGTCTTCAGAGGTGATGGACTGCTACTGCCTCATCTGCCTTCGACTGAAGAAGCCTAATGTGTGGGCGAAACGTTTCGGAAGAAAGTTACCTAACTGTTGCACATGTGTCTTACGCAATGAAATATACCTAGTGGGATGAACCTTATTAGAGCCAGCTGGTCAAGTTGAACACACTGGCCTGTGAGTTTTAGAACTCACCCTCCATGGGTTCAATCCCCCCCCCCCAACCCCCCGATCTGTGATTTGATTTTCTTTTCCATTATACATCAGTCCGCTAAAAAAATTATCACCTCTAAAAATCAATTATTGTTTTTAATCTGCTTAGCCTCTGTATAAACAAACAAACAAAAATAGCTTCGGCAGTGTTGAACTGGGTGGTATCAGATTCGATTTTGTTTAGATGGTATCGGAGCACAACATCCGTTCAGATGCCATCCCACTGACAGCGAGTGGCACTCGACCCCTCAAGTGTGCAAGTGGACACCCCTGAGGACTGACTCCGACCCTTTATAACCTCCCTGATCCTCTTATCGCATCCTCTCTTTATTTTACGATGTTAGTTTTCTTACGAGATTACCAGCGTCAGTTTATTAACGTTCTCTGTAAACTTACAAATCAATCCTGCTTTTTTTTCAGTTAAGTTAGGGTAAATTAAGCCAGGCTGTGGTTCGTACGTTGGACTACGTGCTGCCAGCAGTAACAACCTGGTTGATCAGGCCCTGATCCACCGGTAGGCCTGGTCAAGGCCTGGGTCGCGGGGGCGTTTATCCCCGGAACACCCTCCAGAAGCAAATAAAACATCATCGACACGTTTTACTTGACAGTATATACACAGAGATGTATATCTCCGAGTATGTACAATTAGTTTACCTTAATATGTATGTTTGGCATAATTATGTATGTATTATGTACATAAACTTTTAAATAAAATATATAAAAAAGTCCCTGTTATAGGGATTAAAATATTTGTGACTAATGAACTTTAATCCCTAAAAAA
The DNA here is from genome assembly GCF_038502225.1 of Cherax quadricarinatus. NCBI lineage: Eukaryota > Metazoa > Arthropoda > Malacostraca > Decapoda > Parastacidae > Cherax > Cherax quadricarinatus. Next base: position 4,293,383 of record NC_091321.1, read on the forward strand.
AGGATTAAATGCATTCTCAGCACATATACAGTGAGAAATACACCTCTCGGTATATACATCCTGTGCCCTTGTGGCTCAACTCTAGGCCACCCTGACACCAGGGTCAGGGGCACTCTGCAAGCAAAGTCACGGATACCACTAGTGACTTAGATGATGTCGTTCGCCAGTTATCTGCTTGTGACGTCAAATGTCAACTACACCAGGGAAAGTCCCTTAGAGATAGTCCTTTCCTTAATAGTTTAATGTAGTAAATTTCTCTTTCCTCTCTCTCTCTCTCTCTCTCTCTCTCTCTCTATATATATATATATATATATATATATATATATATATATATATATATATATATATATATATATATATATATATATATATATATATATATATATATGTAACTGTGAATACATTTTGAACATTGAAATTATGATCGAGGTAGATTACCTGAGGTAGTTTAAGAGGTAGTTGACGAAGTAATTGACGAGGTAGTTTACGAGGTGGTCTACAAGGTTGTTTATGAGGTAGTTTACGAGGTAGTCTACGAGGTACTTTACGAGGTACTCCTACGAGGTTGTTTACGAGGTAGTCTACGACGTAGTTTACACCTCACCCATCTTCAGTCGATTAAACGCTTAGCTATCATATTCTCTTTAAAATTAAGGAGTGACTGTATGTGTGTGTACTCACCTAGTTGTGGTTGCAAGGGTCGATTCACAGCTCCTGGCCCCGCCTCTTTACTAGGTCACTCTTCTTGCTCCGTGAGCTTTATCATACCTCTTAATAAAGCTATGTATGGATCCTGCCTGTACTACATCACTCTTCAGATTGTTCCACTTCCTGACAGTTCTGTGGCTAAAGAAATACTTCCTAACATTCCTGTGATACATCTGAGTTTTCAAAGTCCAGTTGTGACCCCGTGTTGCTGTGTCCCATCTCCGAAACATTCTGTACCTATCCATCCTCTCAATTCCTCTCAGTATTTTATATGTTGTTATCATGTCCTCCCTATCCTTCCAGTCTTCCTGTGTTGTCAGGCTGAGTTCCTTTAACCTCTCCTCGTAGGACAAATCCCTCAGTTCCTAGACTGGTCTTTAATGCCTTGGCGTGTTTGACCAGGTGTGGGTTTCTTACTGGTGCTTCATACTCCAATATGGTCCTGACGTACATGGTGTACAGAGTCCTAAACGACTCCTTACTGTAGGCTTACATTCTCTTTCGCTTTATTATCTTCATGAGTTTCACATCATCTGCAAACAGGGACACCTCTGACTTTATCCCTTCCGTCATATCATTCACATATACAAGAAACAGCACCGGACCTAGGACTGACCCTTGTGAGTGTATGTACTCACCTATTTGTACTCACTTATTTGTGGTTGCAGGGGCCGAGACTCAGCTCCTGGCCCCGCCTCTTCACTGGGCGCTACTAGATGTATGTGTGTGTGTGTGTGTGTGTGTGTGTGTGTGTGTGTGTGTGTGTGTGTGTGTGTGTGTGTGCTTAATCAATATATTTTAACATAACAAAAATATTGTCTGCATCGAATTAAATCTTGTAAATTAATCGACGAAGTGTGAAAAAAATATTGCTTGTTTAAATCTGAATTCTTGCGGTGTAGTTTTATTTCCTCATAAAACGTGAGTCGTTATTTATTTGACTAATCTATTTGTCATGCACTACAAGACTTGCTGGTGGAATTTTGTTAAAAGATCACTCATCAACTGGACACAATTCCACAAGATATTGTGTACTTTCAATTCATTAAGGTGACTGATAACTCTGCAGTTGCCCCAGGCGCTGCTGCGGCCCCTCGGGGCTTTACCTTTAAATCGTGATGGTGATAATAGAAAATATTATTTTTAATTAGTTTTATTTATTACAAAAGATAGTTATCCGGGAGGAAGCTGGCTTATCTGTGTGCTATTTTTTTTTATAAAGTTAGTAGTGTTTGTGAGAGATTTTTGGTTGCCTTTGCAACCAAAAATTATATATATATATATATATATATATATATATATATATATATATATATCTATATATAATACATATATATATATACATACATATATATATATATATATATATATTTATATATATATATATATATATATATATATATATATATATATATATATATATATATATATATGTGTATATAAATATATATATATATAATACATACATAGGTAGTAGGTTGGTAGACAGCAACCGCCCAGGGAGGTACTACCGTCCTGCCAAGTGAGTGTAAAACGAAAGCCTGTAATTGTTTTACATGATGGTAGGATTGCTGGTGTCTTTGTTCTGTCTCATAAACATGCAAGATTTCAGGTACGCCTTGCTACTTCTACTTACACTTAGGTCACACTACACATACATGTACAAACATATATATACACACCCCTCTGGGTTTTCTTCTATTTTCTTTCTAGTTCTTGTTCTTGTTTATTTCCTCTTATCTCCAAGGGGAAGTGGAACAGAATTCTTCCTCCGTAAGCCATGCGTGTTGTAAGAGGCGACTACAATGCCGGGAGCAAGGGGCTAGTAACCTCTTCTCCTGTATATATTACTAAATGTAAAAGGAGAAACTTTCGTTTTTCCTTTTGGGCCACCCCGCCTCGGTGGGATACGGCCGGTGTGTTGAATATATATATCGTGCCGAATATGTAAAACTGGTCAGTTAGCAAGAACTCATTTAAAATTAAGTCCTAAAATTTTCTCGTATGCATTTAAAGATATATTTTTTTAATTTTGTTATGTAAAAATTAATAATTTTGTACCACAAGAACCTTAGAAAACTTACCTAACCTTATTATAACAAGCTCAATTTAATTTAGCCTAATCCAACTAAATATATTTTAGATAAGTTTACAATAATTTAATAGTAAACAAACACTTTGAAATATTTTTTTTCGTTAGGTTCAGAATGATTTTTGCAAAATTATTGCATACACAAATTTTCGCTTGTCTTATGCGGCAAGAAGAGCGTTGCTATTTGAGCAAGAATCACAAGTTTTACCTATTCGGCACGACATATGTATTACATGACTGTTTTAATACATTTTTTCCTTGAGAATATAAAAAGGACAAATTAATCATTTCTTTTTTTTTTAGGGTTTTTACCTTTGTCTTAAATTGTTGATCTTTGCTTCTGTGTATAAATGCATGACTTTATTTGTATATCCGCGTCCCTTCACCAGTTTCAGGGGCTCCCACACCCCCCTCGTGAAAGGAACTTGGATCACGCGTCCCTTCACCAGCTTCAGGGGCTCCCACACCCCCCTCGTGAAGGGAACTTGGATCACGCGTCCCTTCACCAGCTTCATGGGCTCCCACAATCCTCCTCGTGAAGGGAACCTGGATCACGTGCCCCTTCGCCATCTTCAGGGGCTCCCACAATCCTCCTCGTGAAGGGAACCTGGATCACGTGCCCCTTCGCCAGCTTCAGGGGCTCCCACAATCCCCTCGTGAAGGGAACCTGGATCACGTGCCCCTTCACCAGCTTCAGGGGCTCCCACAATCCCCTCGTGAAGGGAACTTAAACAATGACGTCTCTGCTATAGCGAACATCGTGAAAAAAAAAATCACAAAAGAATGCGACTCGCCATGAATCCTTCTCACAATTCTGATTTTATTTCTAAGCAAATAAATAAACAGAAAAAAAAATATTCATTCGTCATTTTGCCATCCAAAGTTCAACAATATCCCCTCCTGTGTAAATATTTAAAAAATAATATACTTTGCAAGCGGTAAGGAACTGTCTGGGAGCAAAACAAAGCTCTTTATATTTTATCGCTAATTACCTCCTGAAAAAGTTAATTACCCACAACTTTCATAAGTATTTAATATGGCTCATCAGCGATGCTTTGTTTCAAGAACAAAGATCTTTATTAACGACCGGGGAAAAATATACAGTCTAGGAAAAAAAAAGTATCAGAGCGGCTTTTAACACGGTTTAAAAGAGCCGCCATGTTTGATCAACACGAGTCAGCTGATTGTGACGTATGATGTAAACAAAGCCAGCTGAGTCAGGTGTGCGGAGGGGGGAAGCCAAGTGAGTTACCTGCCCGCCTCGCCTGATTAATTACCAAGAAGCCTGGCAGGTTGAAGTCAAAGGCTCGGCTTATATTTGCTGAGTGAAGGGGAGCGTGTTAGGGGTCGGTCTCTCTCTCTCTCTCTCTCTCTCTCTCTCTCTCTCTCTCTCTCTCTCTCTCTCTCTCTCTCTCTCTCTCTCTCTCTCTCTCTCTCTCTCTCTCTCTCTCTCTCTCTCTCTCTCTCTCTCTCTCTCTCTCTCTCTCTCTCTCTCTCTCTCTCTCTCTCGTTTGTTAATACCCCAAACATATCGTTTTATTAATGTTTATTGTTTTTAGTCATGTTTTTATTCGTTAACTAATTTATTGACTCTTTCATGGCTCGAGTTAATTCCACATGAAGCTGTGCTTACACACTGGGTATATACAACGAGATGTGTGTATTTCTCTTTACATATATACACTCTCAGAGGCTGCATGGCCCTTGTCGGCTTAGCACTTTATTTGATTATAATAATAATAATAATAATAATAATAATAATAATATACTCTAAGAGTTCTCTTCAATCTTTAGGGTTTAAAACATCCTTGATATTAGTCTACAGGTGAAATGCCGCCTTAAGAACAAACTCAAGTAACCTTGAAACATAACTGCTAATTGCGCTAATGTAGTAGTTTTGGTGGCCCAGGAGCTGCGGCCTTGGATTCACTAATGATTTGCTGACAAGCGTGATAACGAAGAGACGCTCCACGACAGGTTTTTCTTTTTTTATTGGAACTTGATAAAGCAGTACACAGAGAGCAGCTTTTGTCTCAATTAAAGCTTGCCTTACAGCTTGTTGTCGATTCCCTCAAAGCCTCACCCTAGGAAGGACACCTAAGGAAGACAAGAGCCAGATCAAGTTGTCTCAGTTGGGGCGAGGTACATGACCAGCAGCTCAGTGTACAGTAATGGACTGAGCTGTATCACTGGTTCAGACACTAAGTGTAGTGTATTGACCCACAGCTTGGAGAAAAAACTTTAGCTAACATTTTAGTCTGTTCATTATAACGGCTTCAGACTTGATTAGGACGGAGTGAAACACCTCCAGAGGGTTCCTTTCCGAATTCTGGGTTACTTGTGACTTGTTCCAGCAGTGGTATTGTAACTTCTATCATCTTTTTAAACTTAGTATGTCTCGCCTTCATGACCTTAAATGCATGACGCAGACAGAAATTAGGAATGCACTGAGAAGCTCTTCAAGGCAGGCAAGGTACGGCAGTTGGGTGTGATGGTATGCTTGCAGGAGCAGATTACCTGGAGGTTATTCCGGGGATCAACGCCCCCGCGGCCCGGTCCATGACCAGGCCTCCCGATGGATCAGGGCCTGATCAACTAGGCTGTTACTGCTGGCCGCACACAGTCCAACGTACGAGCCACAGCCCGGTTGATCCGGCACTGACTTTATGTATCTGTCCAGCTCTCTCTTGAAGGCAGCCAGGGGTTTATTGGCAATTCCCCTAATGCTTGATGGGAGGCTGTTGAACAGTTTTGGGCCCCGGACACTTATGGTGTTTTCTCTTAGTGTACCAATGGCGTCCCTACTTTTTATTGGGGGCATTTTGCATCGCCTGCCCAGTCTTTTACTTTCGTAGGGAGTGATTTCTGTGTGCAGATTTGGGACCATTCCTTCCAAGATTTTCCAAGTGTAGATTATGATATATCTCTCCCTCCTGCGTTCCAACGAGTACAAGTCAAGTGCTTCCAAGCGTTCCCAGTAGTTAAGGTGCTTGACAGAACTTATACGTGCAGTAAAGGATCTGATTACCTCTCAGGGCTTCGGCAGCCTGATTTACCTCTCAGTATTCCACAGCATGATTACCTCTCAGACTCCCGCACCATACATATTAATGCATGTATTATACGCTAAATTAGACCCAACAGGAGCTTCAATGCGTTGTTTATAATGTCATTTTGTAAACAAGAAAATAGATCCTGCGTCTTCGTACAAAAAATAATTTGTAGACTGAACTTATTGCACATTAATTATGGTATGGAAATATGCATCTTGGCTGTAACTAAAATCAAGAATTCGTACAACAACAACATGTTCCCAACGTACTTGTACATCGTACGTTACTAAGAAACTCTGGCTGGGATGATTATCAATTGCAGTGCAGTTGACAAGAACAGTGAACACGAGGTTGTAGCGAACATCACTTCATGGACAATGAACATCGTGTTCAGAACTGTGTCGGCTTCCATGCGTACATAAGTACATACAGCCTGAACGATACAAGGAGGGGAGAAAAAAATTACAGGGAAGTTTTCTTGCCTAGTGCGTGTCATAGCAAGAAGTTGCAGCAGCAGCAGTCTCTGACGTTGGCTTATAGTTTGCCGGACTAGTACCTGTTGGAGCCTTAATGTGTGGATCAAACCAAAACAACAGGTAAGCTCACGACTGCCAAGTGAAATGTTTGCTAAGTACCTAAAACTTTTGACTCCAACATATAGGGAAAAACTTCTCTAACCCGCCTACCATGGGATGGACCTAGACATAGGCTGCTACGAATTCGGCCACTAAAATGTAATTAGAGAGTTGTAGTGTTTCTTCGACTGTGTTGTGTCAGTATCACGCATGTTCTTAACTGGGGGTCCCCAATTTGCGGCCCGAGGGCTGCATATGGCACGTTTAGGAAATGGATGCCGCCCTCACATGAAATTATGAATTCAATTTTATGTAGGTTCCACACTGCACAGTGTCAACAATTACAAAATATTATTGTTATTATTCATAAAACCCTTGTCGGTTTAGCGCTTTCTTTGATTATAGTAATGATATTCATAAAAAATTACAAAATGCAGCCTTCCTTTAAATTTGGCTTTTCAGTTGGCCCTTTCATGCTAAAAGGTTGGGACTACTGTCCAAAACGAACAAGACAGTCAAGAACCTGAATGGATCGTGAGAACCGGACGTAGGCCAAAATTTCCCAATACACCGTGATTTTTTTTAAATCACGTGTATGGCGGGCATCTCGAGAAGCCCGCCAAAATTCTCAGACGCCTTCAACGGAGCCATCAATGCCGGCTTGTCGGAGTATTGTTATATATATATATATATATATATATATATATATATATATATATATATATATATATATATATATATATATATATATATATATATATATATATATCAATGCACCACGCAAAAACAAGCGGGTATATACAGAGAAAGATCGCAGTCAGCAGGACTCGATACTGCTATTGGGACGGACAAGATTCCCAGGCAGCTCTCTTAATCCACTCGGCCACACAAATGCCACATAAGCTGGGCAGCTTGATTCACAAGCCATGTTTCTTTCCCAGCCCGGGCACACCAATGAGCCTCAAGCATGGATTCAAGCTATTTCAATCTCCTCGTGTATGTTCTGATCTCTCAGGCGATTTTTATATCAATGCACCACGCAGATACAAGCGGGTATATTCAGAGAAAGATGGATATAAAAATCGCTTAAGAGGTCAGAACATACAGGAGGGGATTGAAATAGCTTGAAATGCATGCTTGAGGCTCACTGACGTGCCCGGGGTGAGAAAGAAACATGGCTTGTGAACCAGGCTGTCCAACTTACGTGGCAGTTGTGTGGCCGAGTGGATAAGAGAGCTGCCTGAGGAATCATGTCTGTCCCAGTAGCAGTATCGAGTCCTGCTGACTGCGATCTTTCTCTGTATATACCCGCTTGTTTTTGCGTGGTGCATTGATATATATATATATATATATATATATATATATATATATATATATATATATATATATATATATATATATATATATTCACGAGGGCGTGCAGCTTACATGCCCACCCGAGTCCACCATCACCCACCAGAGCTGCTCGTTCGCCTCCTTTTCTTGGCGAGGAAAACTTTGTGAAGGTAGAAGTCAAAGTTGAAGTGAGTTGTCGCGTGTATTTGGTAATCCTGTTAAGACTGAGTGAGGGAGAAGCTGCAGGGCGAGGGAGAATGGGATAGAAGGAAGAAAGTGAGAGGAAAGGAGAGATGGAGGCGTAGGAAGAAAGGAAGAGAGAGGGAGAAAGGTAAGTAAGGGAGAGAGAGAGAGAGAGAGAGAGAGAAGACAGAGACAATGGGAAAGGTGAAGAAATAGGAAAAATGAGGAAAGAAAATGAAGAAGAGACATAAATATAGCAAAGAAAACAACGATAAACAGAACACCAAATCCTCTCGCCACCCTCCCCCTCCGACACCCCAACCAGCGGGGATGGTCCTCACCCCCCCTACTGGCACCCATACCCCATACCCCTGATCACCGAACTACCTTTCATCACCGAAACCCAGCCACCACCACTACATATAACTGTCCAGAACAAGATAAACAGCAGTGATCATGACAGGAATCAGATGCTGTAGGATGTATGATATATGATGTTATACAACAAAAGTTTTTAATGGGTAATAAGTCTCCATACTAATTACATCCCACATACCCATGTATTGACCTATAACACCCACACCTGCGTGCAGAGCTGAAAGGTAAAGTGAAGATCAGGTTCTTGTGGTACCCAGTTGCAAATAGAATACAGGCAGGATGGCAGTACAGTATACCTGTGGGACATGTGAAAAGGCTCTTGGGAAAAAATCTAGAATCACATGCAACCTTTGCTTTTCAAAACATCATGTTACCTGTGCAAGAATAAACACTGCAACCAAAAATGACATCTATCTAGATAGGTGTTTCTGGATCTGCAACAGGGATGTGGAACTATGGACAGATATCAGGAAAGCACTCAGGAGGTTAACAAACAACAAACACGAAAAAAAGGAGGAACTATTGAATAGTCTACCTGGAATATATAGAGCATGGGAAGATAGGAGAGGAGTAAAGTCTAACACAGAGAATGCCCAGTCTACAACAACTGACCCAAAAATAAGCAGATACACACTAGAAAAAACATGGGAAACAGAAACAACAGCTAATTCAGTCCCCAGCCTTAGGGCTGACCCAGACCCAGCCCCCAGCCATTGTGAAAATCCGGATTCAGTTAAAGACTCCTCCACAGCCACCAACGCCATAGCCCCTAGTACAGATGTAGTAGAGGAGCCCTCCTCTGGGGTAGACTCTTCTGCAACCATCACAGTCATAGCCCCTAGTACAGATGTAGTAGAGGAGCCATCCTCTGGGGTAGACTCTTCTGCAGCCATCACAGTCATAGCCTCTAGTACAGATGTAGTCGGGAAATCCCCTCCCAGGAAAAATGTTGGTGCCATGACAGCAGATGGTGGCATCTCTGGATTGGCTATGGAGGACTGTAGTTCAGCCCTAGGGCCAGCACAGATTAAGAATACATCCAGCACGAATTGTACCCAGCCAAAAACAAAATGGTGCAAATACTATATTTGAGGCATCTGTAAACACGGAATATCAGGGAAAACGAATGGGGCATGCAACTTTGAGCATCCCAAAAATTGCCGTGACCTCCTGTCTAAGGGAGTGTGTCGTTCTACCTCTTGCAAATACTTCCACCCTGAGATGTGTCAGTCTTCAGTCCTTGAAAAACAATGTTACAATACCAATTGCACTGCATACCATCTAAAAGGGACCAGGAGGCACACACCCCGTACAACACATCATAGTAACTATTGTAGCTATGACAACACCCCAAGTGATTTTTTAGGGGTAGGAAACGAAGAAAGAAAATGGAAAGAGATAATCAAAATAGTCCACCACCTTGGAGCCTTGTTGGACTGGAGGCACAGCCAGTGGCACCTCCGGGCTCACAGCTACTGATGCCAACAACAAAATCCCCCCAACAAATATGCAACACAACCTCATTTATATTTGCTAATATACAGGGCCTTAAGCCATCCACAAACAACAAAATACCTTTCATTAGTGGACTTCTAGAGGAGTCAAATTCACTGTTTGCAGTCTTCACAGAGACCCACGCAAAAGATTACTTTGACAGTGAAATATGGATACCTGGATACAACCTTTTCAGATGCGACAGAAAGAACAGGCAACAAGGGGAAGGGGTTGGCCTGTACGTCAAAGAGTCACTCATATGCACAGAGATACTGAACACCACAAATGATGTAGTTGAAGCTCTGACAATAAAAATCGAGAACCAAAACTTAGTCATTGTACTTGTTTGTAAGCCACCGGATGCAACTTCCCAACAGTTCAAAGAACAACTGTCAAAAATCGACTCCTGTCTGGACAACTTTCCAGCCCCATCCCCAAACATCTTGCTGCTTGGCGACTTCAATCTAAGACACACAAAATGGAAGAATATAGCAAATAATGTCGTAGCAGAAATAATCCCTGGAGGTAGCTCAGGTGAAAGGTCACACGCAGGAGCTGCTGAATTTCTGCAACAAACACACCCTAAGTCAGCAAACAGTGGAGCCAACAAGACTGGAGAACACACTGGACCTTATTTACACAAATAATGAGGACCTGGTAAGGAATATAACAATATCAAAAACAACAAATTCTGATAACAATCTAATCGAAGTCCAGACTTGCATGCACAGGAGTCCTGATCAGCACAATGCATTCAGTTATGAGGGCACCTTTACCAAATTCAACTTCAACAACAAGAACATCATCTGGGATCAGGTAAACTATGCCCTAAATGAAACATGCTGGGAGGATATCTTAAATTACATGGACCCGAACCAATGCCTTGAAAAGATCACCCTCCTGGTAGCTGAAGTATGTTCAAGGTATATTCCTATAAGACAAAAGAAAAGAAGAAGTAAACTGGAGAGAGAGAGACGCTCCCTCTACAGGAGAAGACGAAGAATCATTGAGCTCCTCAAGAACGCCAGATTATCTGATACACGGAAGGTAGTGCTAACCAGGGAAGTGGAAGATATTGAGCTGAAGTTAAAGGACTCATACAGGATCCAGGAGAGACAAGAGGAGCTAAAAGCAATTAATGAAATTGAAAGAAATTCGAAATATTTCTTTTCATATGCCAAAAACAAGTCAAAAACCACTTCTAGTATAGGGCCCCTGCTCAGACAAGATGGATCCTACACTGACGACAACAAAGAAATGAGCGAGATACTGAAATTGCAGTATGACTCAGTGTTCAGTGAGCCACTAACCAGTTTAAAGATAGATGATCCAAACAATTTTTTCATGAATGAGCCTCAAAACCCTGCCAATGTAGGCCAGATTTATGACATAACTTTAACTCCACTAGACTTTGAGAAAGCCATCGACGACATGCCCATGCACTCAGCCCCAGGCCCAGACTCGTGGAACTCAGTGTTCATTAAAAACTGCAAGAAACCCCTCTCACGGGCCCTAAGTATGCTATGGAGGAGGATCTTAGACACAGGCGAGATTCCACAGTCACTAAAAACAACAGATATAGCCCCACTCCATAAAGTTGGCAGCAAAGCAGTAGCTAAGAACTATAAACCAATAGCTTTAACGTCCCACATCATAAAAATCTTTGAAAGAGTTCTAAGAAGCAGGATAGCAAACCACCTGTACTCCCAAAAATTGCACAACCCAGGACAACATGGTTTCAGAGCAGGTCGCTCCTGCCTTTCGCAACTGCTTGACCACTATGATATGGTCCTAGATGCACTGGAAAACAAACAAAATGCGGATGTAGTATACACAGACTTTGCAAAAGCCTTTGACAAGTGCGACCATGGTGTAATAGCACACAAAATGCGTGCCAAAGGAATAACCGGCAAAGTAGGCAGATGGATCTTCAACTTTCTAACCAATCGCACACAAAGAGTAGTGGTAAACAGAGTTAAATCAGATGCTGCCATAGTGAAGAGCTCTGTCCCACAAGGCACAGTACTCGCACCTATCCTGTTCCTTATTCTCATATCAGACATAGACAGAGATGTAAACCACAGCGCTGTATCATCTTTTGCAGACGATACTAGGATCTGCATGAAAGTGTCATCCATTGAGGACACTGTTAACCTCCAAGAAGATATAAACCAAGTTTTCCAATGGGCAACGGAGAACAATATGATGTTCAATGAAGACAAATTCCAACTACTCCGTTATGGAAAACTGGAGGAAATAATAACTAGAACTGAGTATACTACAAACTCCAATCACACAATAGAGAGGAAAAGTAATGTGAGAGACCTGGGAGTGGTAATGTCAGAGGATCTCACCTTCAAGGATCACAACAATGCCACTATCACATCTGCTAGGAAACTGATAGGATGGATAATGAGAACATTCAAGACAAGAGATGCTAAGCCAATGATGATCCTTTTTAAATCACTTATTCTTTCTAGGCTGGAATACTGCTGTACATTAACATCCCCATTCAAGGCAGGTGAAATTGCAGAGCTAGAGAATGTACAGAGAACCTTTACTGCACGTATAAGTTCCATCAAACACCTTAACTACTGGGAGCGCCTGGAAGCACTTGACTTGTACTCACTAGAGCGCAGGCGAGAGAGATATATCATAATCTACACCTGGAAGATTCTGGAGGGACTGGTCCCTAATATGCACACAGAAATCACTCCATACGAAAGCAAAAGACTTGGCAGTCGATGCAACATACCCCCAGTGAAAAGTAGGGGCGTCACTGGTACACTAAGAGAAAACACAATAAGTGTCCGGGGCCAAAGACTGTTCAACAGCCTCCCACCAGCAATAAGGGGCATTACGGGAAGACCCCTGGTTGTCTTCAAGAGGGAGCTGGACAGATACCTAAAGACGGTGCCGGATCAGCCGGGCTGTGGTTCGTACGTTGGATTACGTGCGGCCAGCAGTAACAGCCTCGTTGATCAGGCCCTGATCCACCGGGAGGCCTGGTCGTGGACCGGGCCGCGGGGACGTTGATCCCCGGAATTCCCTCCAGGTAGACTCCAGGTAGCCCCGCCTCTTCACTGATCGCTACTAGGTCACTCTCCCTGAGCCGTGAGCTTTATCGTACCTCTGCTTAAAGCTATGTATGGATCCTGCCTCCACTACATCGCTTCCCAAACTATTCCACTTACTGACTACTCTGTGGCTGAAGAAATACTTCCTAACATCCCTGTGATTCATCTGTGTCTTTAGCTTCCAACTGTGTCCCCTTGTTACTGTGTCCAATCTCTGGAACATCCTGTTTTTGTCCACCTTGTCAATTCCTCTCAGTATTTTGTATGTCGTTATCATGTCCCCCCTATCTCTCCTGTCCTCCAGTGTCGTCAGGTTGATTTCCCTTAACCTCTCCTCGTAGGACATACCTCTTAGCTCTGGGACTAGTCTTGTTGCAAACCTTTGCACTTTCTCTAGTTTCTTTACGTGCTTGGCTAGGTGTGGGTTCCAAACTGGTGCCGCATACTCCAATATGGGCCTAACGTATACGGTGTACAGGGTCCTGAACGATTCCTTATTAAGATGTCGGAATGCTGTTCTGAGGTTAGCTAGGCGCCCATATGCTGCAGCAGTTATTTGGTTGATGTGCGCTTCAGGAGATGTGCCTGGTGTTATACTCACCCCAAGATCTTTTTCCTTGAGTGAGGTTTGTAGTCTCTGACCCCCTAGACTGTACTCCGTCTGCGGCCTTCTTTGCCCTTCCCCAATCTTCATGACTTTGCACTTGGTGGGATTGAACTCCAGGAGCCAATTGCTGGACCAGTTCTGCAGCCTGTCCAGATCCCTTTGTAGTTCTGCCTGGTCTTCGATCGAGTGTATTCTTCTCATCAACTTCACGTCATCTGCAAACAGGGACACCTCAGAGTCTATTCCTTCCGTCATGTCGTTCACAAATACCAGAAACAGCACTGGTCCTAGGACTGACCCCTGCGGGACCCCGCTGGTCACAGGTGCCCACTCTGACACCTCGCCACGTACCATGACTCGCTGCTGTCTTCCTGACAAGTATTCCCTGATCCATTGTAGTGCCATTGTGTGTGTGTGTGTGTGTGTACGTGTGTGCTGTGTGTTTTGTGTGTGTGTGTTGTGTGCGTGATGTGTGTGTGTGTGTGATGTGTGTGTGTGTGTGATGTGTGTTGTGTGTCTGCGTGTACGTGTGTGCTGTGTGTTTTGTATGTGCGTGTGCTGTGTGTGTGTGTGTGTGTGTGTGTGTGTGTGTGTGTGTGTGTGTGTGTGTGTGTGTGTGTGTGTGTGTGCGTGAGGGTGCGTGTGTGCTGTGTGTGTGCTGTGTGTGTGCGTGTGTGCTGTGTGTGCTGTGTGTGTGCGTGTGCTGTGTGAGCGAAACGTCACAATTAAAGCTAACTCTAAGCCAGTTTTAGACCCTGTAACGTGCTAGGTGTGTACCCTCGCCTGCTCACTCGATGACAATTAAGAGTAATTAGCGGTAATTAAGAGTAATTAGATCATGTGAGGTGATCGTCTCTGTCGTGATGTTTCGTCCGGACGGAAAATTTAGATTTTTCAGAAAATTTAATTCAGTTTATCATTAAAAGTGAAATTTGATAATCAGTGTGTTGTTTTTATTTCGATTTTTTAAGCAGCTGAATTTATTTATTTATTTTTTTTTTATTCGAATTTCTTAAACTGAGGAATTTATATGATTTTTTATTGAATTTTAATTTGATTTTTTTATAGACAGGAATTTATGATTTTTTTATTTATTAGTTTTATTTTTTTTTTATTTTAGGACAATTTTTTTAGCAGGAATTTATATGAATTATAATTCATATTGTTTTTAACTTTTTTTAACACGAGAATTTACGCAGTTTTTATTAATATTTATAAATTTGTGATTTTCTTTACTGATCGTTTTTATTCAATTTTATAAGAAGATTTATAAGACTTTTATTCATTTGTCTCACCTCACTACCTGTGTGGCACTCCCTGTCTCATCACACTACCTGTGTGGCACTCTCTGTCTCATCACACTACCTGTGTGGCACTCCCTGTCTCATCACACTACCTGTGTGGCACTCCCTGTCTCATCACACTACCTGTGTGGCACTCCCTGTCTCATCACACTACCTGCGTGGCACTCCCTGTCTCATCACACTACCTGTGTGGCACTCCCTGTCTCATCACACTACCTGTGTGGCACTCCCTGTCTCATCACACTACCTGCGTGGCACTCCCTGTCTCATCACACTACCTGTGTGGCACTCCCTGTCTCATCCCACTACCTGTGTGGCACTACCTGTCTCATCACACTACTTGTGTGGCACTCCCTGTCTCATCCCACTACCTGTGTGGCACTCCCTGTCTCATCACACTACCTGTGTAGCACTCCCTGTCTCATCACACTACCTGTGTGGCACTCCCTGTCTCATCACACTACCTGTGTGGCACTCCCTGTCTCATCACACTACCTGTGTGGCACTCCCTGTCTCGTCACACTACCTGTGTGGCACTCCCTGTCTCATCACACTACCTGTATGTCACTCCCTGTCTCATCACACTGCCTGTGTTGCACTCCCTGTCTCATCACACTGCCTGTGTGGCACTCCCTGTCTCATCACACTACCTGTGTGGCACTCCCTGTCTCATCCCACTACCTGTGTGGCACTCCCTGTCTCATCACACTACATGTGTGGCACTCCCTGTCTCATCACACTACCTGTGTGGCACTCCCTGTCTCATCACACTACCTGTATGGCACTCCCTGTCTCATCACACTGCCTGTGTTGCACTCCCTGTCTCATCACACTGCCTGTGTGGCACTCCCTGTCTCATCCCACTACCTGTGTGGCACTCCCTGTCTCATCACACTACCTGTGTGGCACTCCGTCTCATCCCACTTCCTGTGTGGCACTCCCTGTCTCATCACACTACCTGTGTAGCACTCCCTGTCTCATCACACTACCTGTGTTGCACTCCCTGTCTCATCCCACTACCTGTGTGGCACTCCGTCTCATCACACTACCTGTTTGGCACTCCCTGTCTCATCACACTACCTGTGTGGCACTCCCTGTCTCATCACACTACCTGTGTGGCACTCCCTGTCTCATCCCACTACCTGTGTGGCACTCCCTGTCTCATCACACTACCTGTGTGGCACTCCCTGTCTCATCACACTACCTGTGTGGCACTCCCTGTCTCATCACACTACCTGTATGGCACTCCCTGTCTCATCACACTGCCTGTGTTGCACTCCCTGTCTCATCACACTGCCTGTGTGGCACTCCCTGTCTCATCACACTACCTGTGTGGCACTCCCTGTCTCATCACACTACCTGTATGGCACTCCCTGTCTCATCACACTACCTGCGTGGCACTCCCTGTCTCATCACACTACCTGCGTGGCACTCCCTGTCTCATCACACTACCTGCGTGGCACTCCCTGTCTCATCACACTACCTGCGTGGCACTCCCTGTCTCATCACACTCCCTGCGTGGCACTCCCTGTCTCATCACACTACCTGCGTGGCACTCCCTGTCTCATCACACTACCTGCGTGGCACTCCCTGTCTCATCACACTACCTGTGTTGCACTCCCTGTCTCATCCCACTACCTGTGTGGCACTCCCTGTCTCATCACACTCCCTGTCTCATCACACTACCTATCTGGCTCTCCCTGTATCATCACACTACCTGTGTGGCACTCCCTGTCTCATCACACTACCTGTGTGGCACTCCCTGTCTCACCTCACTACCTGTGTGGCACTACCTGTCTCATCACACTACCTGTATGGCACTCCCTGTCTCATCACACTACCTGTGTGGCACTCCCTGTCTCATCACACTACCTGTGTGGCATTTCCTGTCTCATCACACTACCTGTGTGGCACTCTGTCTCATCACACTACCTGTGTGGCACTCACTGTCTCATCACACTACCTGTGTGGCACTCCCTGTCTCATCACACTACCTGTGTGGCACTCCCTGTCTCATCACACTACCTGTGTAGCACTCCCTGTCTCATCACACTACCTGTGTGGCACTCCCTGTCTCATCACACTACCTGTGTGGCACTCCGTGTCTCATCACACTACCTGTATGGCACTCCCTGTCTCATCACACTACCTGTGTGGCACTCCCTGTCTCATCACACTACCTGTATGTCACTCCCTGTCTCATCACACTGCCTGTGTTGCACTCCCTGTCTCATCACACTGCCTGTGTGGCACTCCCTGTCTCATCACACTACCTGTGTGGCACTCCCTGTCTCATCCCACTACCTGTGTGGCACTCCCTGTCTCATCACACTACATGTGTGGCACTCCCTGTCTCATCACACTACCTGTGTGGCACTCCCTGTCTCATCACACTACCTGTATGGCACTCCCTGTCTCATCACACTGCCTGTGTTGCACTCCCTGTCTCATCACACTGCCTGTGTGGCACTCCCTGTCTCATCCCACTACCTGTGTGGCACTCCCTGTCTCATCACACTACCTGTGTGGCACTCCGTCTCATCCCACTCCCTGTCTCATCACAATTCCTGTGTAGCACTCCCTGTCTCATCACACTACCTGTGTTGCACTCCCTGTCTCATCCCACTACCTGTGTGGCACTCCCTGTCTCATCACACTACCTGTTTGGCACTCCCTGTCTCATCACACTACCTGTGTGGCACTCCCTGTCTCATCACACTACCTGTGTGGCACTCCCTGTCTCATCCCACTACCTGTGTGGCACTCCCTGTCTCATCACACTACCTGTGTGGCACTCCCTGTCTCATCACACTACCTGTGTGGCACTCCCTGTCTCATCACACTACCTGTATGGCACTCCCTGTCTCATCACACTGCCTGTGTTGCACTCCCTGTCTCATCACACTGCCTGTGTGGCACTCCCTGTCTCATCACACTACCTGTGTGGCACTCCCTGTCTCATCACACTACCTGTGTGGCACTCCCTGTCTCATCACACTACCTGTGTGGCACTCCCTGTCTCATCACACTACCTGTGTGGCACTCCCTGTCTCATCACACTACCTGTGTGGCACTCCCTGTCTCGTCACACTACCTGCGTGGCACTCCCTGTCTCATCACACTACCTGCGTGGCACTCCCTGTCTCATCACACTACCTGCGTGGCACTCCCTGTCTCATCACACTACCTGCGTGGCACTCCCTGTCTCATCACACTACCTGCGTGGCACTCCCTGTCTCATCACACTACCTGTGTGGCACTCCCTGTCTCATCACACTACCTGTGGGACACTCCCTGTCTCATCACACTACCTGTGTGGCACTCCCTGTCTCATCCCACTACCTGTGTGGCACTCCCTGTCTCATCCCACTACCTGTGTGGCACTCCCTGTCTCATCACACTACCTATCTGGCTCTCCCTGTATCATCACACTACCTGTGTGGCACTCCCTGTCTCATCACACTACCTGTGTGGCACTCCCTGTCTCACCTCACTACCTGTGTGGCACTACCTGTCTCATCACACTACCTGTATGGCACTCCCTGTCTCATCACACTACCTGTGTGGCACTCCCTGTCTCATCACACTACCTGTGTGGCATTTCCTGTCTCATCACACTACCTGTGTGGCACTCTGTCTCATCACACTACCTGTGTGGCACTCCCTGTCTCATCACACTACCTGTGTGGCACTCCCTGTCTCATCACACTACCTGTGTGGCACTCCCTGTCTCATCACACTACCTGTGTGGCACTCCCTGCCTCATCACACTACCTGTGTGGCAATCCCTATCTCATCACACTACCTGTGTGGCACTCCCTGTCTCATCCCACTACCTGTGTGGCACTCCCTGTCTCATCACACTACCTGTGTGACACTCCCTGCCTCATCACACTACCTGTGTGGCACTCCCTGTCTCATCACACTACCTGTGTGGCACTCCCTCTCTCATCCCACTACCTGTGTGGCACTCCCTGTCTCACCTCACTACCTGTGTGGCACTCCGTCTCATCCCACTACCTGTGTGGCACTCCCTGTCTCATCCCACTACCTGTGTGGCACTCACTGTCTCATCCCACTATGTGTGTGGCACTCCCTATCTCATCCCACTACCTGTGTGCACTCCCTGTCTCATCACACTACCTGTATGGCACTCCCTGTCTCATCACACTACCTGTGTGGCACACCCTGTCTCATCACACTACCTGTGTGACACTCCCTGTCTCATCACACTACCTGTGTGGCACTCCCTGTCTCATCACACTACCTGCGTGGCACTCCCTGTCTCATCACACAACCTGCGTGGCACTCCCTGTCTCACCCTACTACCTGTGACACTCCCTGTCTCATCACACTACCTGTGTGGCACTCCCTGTCTCATCACACTACCTGTGTGACACTCCCTGTCTCATCACACTACCTGTGTGGCACTCCCTGTCTCATCCCACTACCTGTGTGGCACTCCCTGTCTCATCACACTACCTGTGTGGCACTCCCTGTCTCATCACACTACCTGTGTGGCACTCCCTGTCTCATCACACTACCTGAATGGCACTACCTGTGTGGCCCTCCCTGTCTCATCACACTACCTGTGTGGCACTCCCTGTCTCATCACACTACCTGTGTGGCACTCCCTGTCTCATCACACTACCTGTATGGCACTCCCTGTCTCATCACACTACCTGTATGGCACTCCCTTTCTCATCACACTACCTGTATGGCACTCCCTGTCTCATCACACTACCTGTGTGGCACTCCCTGTCTCATCACGCTACCTGTATGGCACTCCCTGTCTCATCACAGTACCTGTTTGGCACTCCCTGTCTCATCACACTACCTGTATGGCACTCCCTGTTTCATCGCACTACCTGTGTGGCACTCCCTGTCTCATCACACTACCTGTACGGCACTCCCTGTCTCATCCCACTACCCGTGTGGCACTCCCTGTCCTACGCCACTACCTGTGTGGCACTCCCTGTCCCACCCACTACCTGTGTGGCACTCCGTCTCACTCCACTGCCTGTGTGGCACTCCCTGTCCCACCCCACTACCTGTGTGGCACTCCCTGTCCCACCCCACTACCTGTGTGGCACTCCCTGTCCCACCCCACTACCTGTGTGGCACTCCCTGTCCCACCCCACTACCTGTGTGGCAGTCCCTGTCTCATCATACTGCCTGTGTGGCACTCCCTGTCTCATCACACTACCTGTGTGGCACTCCCTGTCTCATCACACTACCTGTGTGGCACTCCCTGTCTCATCACACTACCTGTGTGGCACTCCCTGTCTCATCACACTACCTGCGTGGCACTCCCTGTCTCATCACACTGCCTGTGTGACACTCCCTGCCTCATCACACTACCTGTGTGGCACTCCCTGTCTCATCACACTACCTGTGTGGCACTCCCTGTCTCATCCCACTACCTGTGTGGCACTCCCTGTCTCACCTCACTACCTGTGTGGCACTCCGTCTCATCCCACTACCTGTGTGGCAGTCCCTGTCTCATCCCACTACCTGTGTGGCACTCCCTGTCTCATCCCACTATGTGTGTGGCACTCCCTGTCTCATCCCACTACCTGTGTGCACTCCCTGTCTCATCACACTACCTGTATGGCACTCCCTGTCTCATCACACTACCTGTGTGGCACACCCTGTCTCATCACACTACCTGTGTGGCACTCTCTGTCTCATCAGACTACCTGTGTGGCACTCCCTGTCTCGTCACACTACCTGTGTGGCACTCCCTGTCTCATCACACTACCTGCGTGGCACTCCCTGTCTCATCACACTACCTGCGTGGCACTCCCTGTCTCATCACACTACCTGCGTGGCACTCCCTGTCTCATCCCACTACCTGTGTGGCACTCCCTGTCTCGTCACACTACCTGTGTGGCACTTCCTGTCTCATCACACTACCTGTGTGACACTCCCTGTCATCACACTACCTGTGTGGCACTCCCTGTCTCATCCCACTACCTGTGTGGCACTCCCTGTCTCATCACACTACCTGTGTGGCACTCCCTGTCTCATCACTCTACCTGTATGGCACTCCATGTCTCATCACACTACCTGTATGGCACTCCCTGTCTCATCACACTACCTGTGTGGCCCTCCCTGTCTCATCACACTACCTGTGTGGCACTCCGTCTCATCACACTACCTGTGTGGCACTCCCTGTCTCATCACACTACCTGTATGGCACTCCCTGTCTCATCACACTGCCTGTGTTGCACTCCCTGTCTCATCACACTGCCTGTGTGGCACTCCCTGTCTCATCACACTGCCTGTGTGGCACTCCCTGTCTCATCACACTACCTGTGTGGCACTCCCTGTCTCATCACACTACCTGTGTGGCACTCCCTGTCTAATCACACTAAGTGTGGCACTCCCTGTCTCATCACACTACCTGTGTGGCACTCCCTGTCTCGTCACACTACCTGCGTGGCACTCCCTGTCTCATCACACTACCTGCGTGGCACTCCCTGTCTCATCACACTACCTGCGTGGCACTCCCTGTCTCATCACACTACCTGCGTGGCACTCCCTGTCTCATCACACTACCTGCGTGGCACTCCCTGTCTCATCACACTACCTGTGTGGCACTCCCTGTCTCATCACACTACCTGTGGTACACTCCCTGTCTCATCACACTACCTGTGTGGCACTCCCTGTCTCATCCCACTACCTGTGTGGCACTCCCTGTCTCATCACACTACCTGTGTGACACTCCCTGTCTCATCACACTACCTATCTGGCTCTCCCTGTATCATCACACTACCTGTGTGGCACTCCCTGTCTCATCACACTACCTGTGTGGCACTCCCTGTCTCACCTCACTACCTGTGTGGCACTACCTGTCTCATCACTACCTGTATGGCACTCCCTGTCTCATCACACTACCTGTGTGGCACTCCCTGTCTCATCACACTACCTGTGTGGCATTTCCTGTCTCATCACACTACCTGTGTGGCACTCTGTCTCATCACACTACCTGTGTGGCACTCCCTGTCTCATCACACTACCTGTGTGGCACTCCCTGTCTCATCACACTACCTGTGTGGCACTCCCTGTCTCATCACACTACCTGTGTGGCACTCCCTGCCTCATCACACTACCTGTGTGGCAATCCCTATCTCATCACACTACCTGTGTGGCACTCCCTGTCTCATCCCACTACCTGTGTGGCACTCCCTGTCTCATCACACTACCTGTGTGACACTCCCTGCCTCATCACACTACCTGTGTGGCACTCCCTGTCTCATCACACTACCTGTGTGGCACTCCCTCTCTCATCCCACTACCTGTGTGGCACTCCCTGTCTCACCTCACTACCTGTGTGGCACTCCGTCTCATCCCACTACCTGTGTGGCACTCCCTGTCTCATCCCACTACCTGTGTGGCACTCACTGTCTCATCCCACTATGTGTGTGGCACTCCCTATCTCATCCCACTACCTGTGTGCACTCCCTGTCTCATCACACTACCTGTATGGCACTCCCTGTCTCATCACACTACCTGTGTGGCACACCCTGTCTCATCACACTACCTGTGTGACACTCCCTGTCTCATCACACTACCTGTGTGGCACTCCCTGTCTCATCACACTACCTGCGTGGCACTCCCTGTCTCATCACACAACCTGCGTGGCACTCCCTGTCTCACCCTACTACCTGTGACACTCCCTGTCTCATCACACTACCTGTGTGGCACTCCCTGTCTCATCACACTACCTGTGTGACACTCCCTGTCTCATCACACTACCTGTGTGGCACTCCCTGTCTCATCCCACTACCTGTGTGGCACTCCCTGTCTCATCACACTACCTGTGTGGCACTCCCTGTCTCATCACACTACCTGTATGGCACTCCCTGTCTCATCACACTACCTGAATGGCACTACCTGTGTGGCCCTCCCTGTCTCATCACTCTACCTGTGTGGCACTCCCTGTCTCATCACACTACCTGTGTGGCACTCCCTGTCTCATCACACTACCTGTGTGGCACTCCCTGTCTCATCACACTACCTGTATGGCACTCCCTGTCTCATCACACTACCTGTATGGCACTCCCTTTCTCATCACACTACCTGTATGGCACTCCCTGTCTCATCACACTACCTGTGTGGCACTCCCTGTCTCATCACGCTACCTGTATGGCACTCCCTGTCTCATCACAGTACCTGTTTGGCACTCCCTGTCTCATCACACTACCTGTATGGCACTCCCTGTTTCATCGCACTACCTGTGTGGCACTCCCTGTCTCATCACACTACCTGTACGGCACTCCCTGTCTCATCCCACTACCCGTGTGGCACTCCGTCTCACTCCACTGCCTGTGTGGCACTCCCTGTCCCACCCTACTACCTGTGTGGCACTCCCTGTCCCACGCCACTACCTGTGTGGCACTCCCTGTCCCACCCCACTACCTGTGTGGCACTCCCTGTCCCACCCCACTACCTGTGTGGCACTCCCTGTCCCACCCCACTACCTGTGTGGCACTCCCTGTCCCACCCCACTACCTGTGTGGCAGTCCCTGTCTCATCATACTGCCTGTGTGGCACTCCCTGTCTCATCACACTACCTGTGTGGCACTCCCTGTCTCATCACACTACCTGTGTGGCACTCCCTGTCTCATCACACTACCTGTGTGGCACTCCCTGTCTCATCACACTACCTGCGTGGCACTCCCTGTCTCATCACACTGCCTGTGTGACACTCCCTGCCTCATCACACTACCTGTGTGGCACTCCCTGTCTCATCACACTACCTGTGTGGCACTCCCTGTCTCATCCCACTACCTGTGTGGCACTCCCTGTCTCACCTCACTACCTGTGTGGCACTCCGTCTCATCCCACTACCTGTGTGGCAGTCCCTGTCTCATCCCACTACCTGTGTGGCACTCCCTGTCTCATCCCACTATGTGTGTGGCACTCCCTGTCTCATCCCACTACCTGTGTGCACTCCCTGTCTCATCACACTACCTGTATGGCACTCCCTGTCTCATCACACTACCTGTGTGGCACACCCTGTCTCATCACACTACCTGTGTGGCACTCTCTGTCTCATCAGACTACCTGTGTGGCACTCCCTGTCTCGTCACACTACCTGTGTGGCACTCCCTGTCTCATCACACTACCTGCGTGGCACTCCCTGTCTCATCACACTACCTGCGTGGCACTCCCTGTCTCATCACACTACCTGCGTGGCACTCCCTGTCTCATCCCACTACCTGTGTGGCACTCCCTGTCTCGTCACACTACCTGTGTGGCACTTCCTGTCTCATCACACTACCTGTGTGACACTCCCTGTCATCACACTACCTGTGTGGCACTCCCTGTCTCATCCCACTACCTGTGTGGCACTCCCTGTCTCATCACACTACCTGTGTGGCACTCCCTGTCTCATCACTCTACCTGTATGGCACTCCATGTCTCATCACACTACCTGTATGGCACTCCCTGTCTCATCACACTACCTGTGTGGCCCTCCCTGTCTCATCACACTACCTGTGTGGCACTCCGTCTCATCACACTACCTGTGTGGCACTCCCTGTCTCATCACACTACCTGTGTGGCACTCCCTGCCTCATCACACTACCTGTGTGGCACTCCCTCTCATCACACTACCTGCGTGGCACTCCCTGTCTCATCACACTACCTGTATGGCACTCCCTGTCTCATCACACTACCTGTATGGCACTCCCTGTCTCATCACACTACCTGTTTGGCACTCCCTGTCTCATCACACTACCTGTGTGGCACTCCCTATCTCATCACGCTACCTGTATGGCACTCCCTGTCTCATCACTACATGTATGGCACTCCCTGTCTCATTACACTACCTGTATGGCACTACCTGTGTGGCACTCCGTCTCATCACACTACCTGTATGGCACTCCCTGTCTCATCCCACTACCCGTGTGGCACTCCGTCTCACCCCACTACCTGTGTGGCACTCCCTGTCCCACCCCACTACCTGTGTGGCACTCCCTGTCCCACGCCACTACCTGTGTGGCACTCCCTGTCCCATTCCACTACCTGTGTGGCACTCCCTGTCCCACCCCACTACCTGTGTGGCACTCCCTGTCCCACCCCACTACCTGTGTGGCACTCCCTGTCCCATCCCACTACATGTGTGGCACTCCCTGTCCCACCCCACTACCTGTGTGGCACTCCCTGTCCCACCCCACTACCTGTGTGGCACTCCCTGTCCCACCCCACTACCTGTGTAGCACTCCCGTCCCACCCCACTACCTGTGTGGCACTCCCTGTCCCACCCCACTGCTTGTGTAACACTTCCTGTCTCACCCCACTACCTGTGTAACACTCCCTGTCGCACCCCACTACCTGTGTAGGACTCCCTGTCGCACCCCACTACCTGTGTAACGCTCCCTGTCGCACCCCACTACCTGTGTAGCACTCCCTGTCGCACCCCACTACCTGTGTAACACTCCCTGTCACACCCTACTACTTGTGTTGCACACTTTGTCTCACCCTTTTCAATATTTTTAATATTTCTATCATAACCCTAACGCCACTGTACGTTGAAAAAGCCATTGACAACATGCCCATGCACAACATGTCCATGCACAACATGCCCATACAACGTGCCCATGCCTCAGGCCAGACTCGTGGAAATCCGTATTCATCAATAATTGTGAGAAATCCCTTTCGGTGCCTTAAGTATGCCATGGAAAGCAATAGCAAAAAATTATAGACCGATACCGCTGGTCAGTGAAATAGCAAATATCGAACTTAATCTTAAGGAATCTTACAGGAGACAAGAATCTCAGGATCTCAGGAAGAACTAAAAGCCATGAACATAAGAAAGAAGGAACACTGCAACAGGCCTACTGACCCATGCGGAGCAGGCCTATGTCCCCCATCCCCCCGGATTAGACCAATGACCCACCCTGTCTGGTCACCTCCACTCAAGGAAGGAGCACGGTACCAGACCCAGCAGCACAAGCTAGTCAGGTCCAACTCACACCCACCCACACCCACTCATGTATTTATCTAACCTATTTTTAAAACTACACAACGTTTTAGCCTCAATAACTGTACTCGGGAGTTTGTTCCACTCATCCACAACTCTATTACCAAACCAGTGTTTTCGTATATCCTTCCTGAATCTGAATTTTTCCAACTTGAAACCATAGCTGCGAGTCCTGTCGTGGCTGGAAATTTTCAGCACGCTATTTACATCCCCTTTATTTATTCCTATTTTACATTTATACACCTCGATCATATCCCCCCTAATTCTACACCTTTCGAGAGAGTGCAGATTCAGGGCCCTCGGTCTATCCTCATAGGGAAGATTTCTGATGCATGGGATCATCTTTGTCATCCTCCTCTGTACGTTTTCCAGAGCATTTATATCCATTCTGTAATACGGTGACCAGAACTGAGCAGCATAGTCTAAATGTGAGGCCTAACCAAGGATATATAGTGTTGATGAACAACCTGAGGACTTCTATTATTTATACTTCTAGATATGAAGCCAAGAATTCTGTTAGCTTTATTGTCTTGGTTTTAGATTACTGCTAACCAGAACTCCTAAATCCTTTTTGCAATCAGTAGTATTAAGATCTACATTATTTAGTTTATATGTCGCATGGTTATTTTCCTGTTCAACATTTAGAACTTTGCATTTGTCTATATTAAACTGCATCTGCCACTTCTCCGACCATTGCATCACTCTATTCAAATCATCCTGGAGTGCTCTAGTGTCCTCATTAGAATGAATTGGACGACCTATTTTGGTGTCATCAGCAAATTTGCTTATGTCGCTATTTATTCCCTCATCTATGTTGTTTATGTAAATTGTGAACAACAACGGGCCCAACACTGGAGGAAATTGAAAAAAAATATTTCTTCTCTTATGCCATATCTGAGGGTAAAACATCAAGTATTGAACCCCTGCTTAGGCAAGATGGGACCTACACAGATGACAGCAAAGAAATGAGTGAGATACTAAAGTCCCAATATAACTCAGTGTTCAGTGAGCCGTTAACCAGACTAAGGGTCCACAATCGAAATTATTTTTTTATGACCGAGACCCAAAATTTGGTCATCTAAAAAATCTCAGATATTATCCTAACACCACAAGACTTTGAAAAGGCAATAAATGACATGCCCATGCACTCTACCCTAGGCCCGGACTCATGGAACTCCGTGTTCATCAAGAGCTGCAAGAAACCCCTGTCACGTGCCTTCAGCATTTTATGGAGAGGGAGCAAGGACACTAAAAACTAAAAACAACAGACACAGCCCCACTCTACAAAGGTGGCAGTAGAGCAGTTGCAAAGAACTACACACCAGTAGCATTAACATCCCATATCATAAAAATCTTTGAAAGGGTTCTAAGAAGCAAGATAGCCAGCCACCTAGATACCCATCATTTACACAACCCAGGGCAACACGGGTTTAGAGCAGGTCGCTCCTGCCTGTCCCAGTTACTGAACCACTATGAGAAGATCCTGAATGCTATAGAGGATAAACAAAATACAGATGTAGTATACACAGACTTTGTGAAAGCCTTTGATAAGTGCGAGCACGGTGTAATAGCGCACAAAATGCGTGATAAAGGAATAACAGGAAAAGCTCGTAGATGGATCTATAACTTCCTAACAAACTGAACACAAAGAGTAATAGTAAACAAAGTAAAGACTGAGGCAGCTACAAAGTAAAGGTCTGTTCTATAAGGCACAGAACTCGCTCCCATCCTATTCCTCATCCTCATATTTGACATAGACAGAGATGTAAGCCATAGCTCCGTGTCTTCCTTTGCGGATGACACCCGGATTTCCATGGCAGTGTCCTCTATCGAAAACACCGCAAGACTCCAAGAGGACATCAACTAAATCTTCAAATGGGCCACTTAAAACAATATGAAGTTCAATGAAGAGAAATTTCAACTACTCAGATATGGAAAACTTGAAGAAATTAGAACTGTTTCAGGTTATACAACAAATTCTAACCATACGATAGCGCGAAAAAGTATTGTGAAGGACCGGGGAGTGATAATGGTAGAAAAATGATAGGATGGATAAAGAGAACCTTCAGAACTAAGGACGCCAAGCCCATGATGATTCTCTTCAAATCACTTGTTCTCTCTAGGCTGGAATACTGCTATGCACTAACTGCCCCCTTCAAGGCTGGCGAAATTGCTAACCTTGAGAGTATACAAATAACTCTCACGGCACACATAAGTATGATAAAGCACCTAAATTACTTGAAACTGTTGAAGTCTTTTGATTTGTATTCCCTGTAACGCAGGTGAGAAAGATGCACGATACTATACACTTGGAAAATCCTAGAGGGATTGGTACCAAACTTGCGCACGAAAATCACTCCCTGTGAAAGGAAAAGACTCAGCAGGAGATGCAACATTCCCGCAATGAAAAGCAGGGGCGCCACGAGCACACTGAGAGACAACACAGTAAGTGTCACAACACAATAACTGCCTCCCAGCATACACAAGGGGGATTACCAATAGACCCCTGGCTGTCTTCAAGAAGGCGCTGGACAGGTACCTAAAGTCAGTACCTGACCAGTCGGGCTGTGGGTTCGTACTTCAGTCTGCGTACGGCCAGTAGTAACTGCCTGGTTGATCAGACTCTGATCCACCACGAGGCCTGATTTCAGACCGGGCTGCGGAGGCATTGACCTCCGAAACCCTCTCCAGGTATACTAATGTCCCCACATCTTAAAAATTTGTGAAAGAAGTCTTGAAAGTAAGATCGCAAACCACTTGGATTCCCATCAACTACACAACCCAGGGCAGCATGGGTTTAGAGCAGGTCGCTCTAAACCCATGCTGCCATGACATAGTCTTGGTTACACTGGAGGGCAAAGAGAATGCGTATGTAGTATACACAAATTTTGCAAAAGCCTTTAACAGGCATGATAATGGTGTAATAGCACACAAAATGTGTACTAAAGGAATAAGTGGAAAAGTGGTAAACAGGGTTAAGTCACAGGCTGCCACAGTGAAAAGCTCTATTCCGCATGGCACATTTCTCGCCCCCATCATGTTCCTCATCCTCATATCTGACAGATGTAAACCATAGCATCGTGTCTTCCTTTGCAGACGATACGAGAATTTGCATGAGAATGTCATCCATTGAGGACGATAAATCTCCAAGCCGATATAAATCAAGTCTTTCAATGGGCCTCAGGAGTTCGGTGGCAAATTTCAGTTACTCCATTATGGAAAGCTTGAGGAAATAAAAGTTCGAATGGAGCATAAAACAAATTCTAACGACACAATAGAGCGAAAAACTAATGTGAAGGACTTAGGAATAATAAGGTTAGGGGATCTCACTTTCAAGGCTCACAACAATGTTACAATCACATCGGAGAGGAAAATGACGGGATGGATAATGATAACCTTCAAAAACAAGGAATACCCAACCAATGATGATCTTTAAGTCACTTATTCTCTCTACGCTGGAATATTGTTGTACACAAGCAACCTCATTCAAGGCGGGTGAAATTGCAGATATAGAGGATGTGCAGAGAACCTCCACTGCACACATAAGTGAAGTCAAGCACCTTAATTACTGGGAACGCTTGAAGTCCTTTAACCTGTACTCCTTGGAATGCAGGAAAGATACATTATAATTTACACCTGGAAGCTCCTAGAGGGACTCGTCCCAACTCTGCACACATAAATCACTCTTCGAAAGCAAAAGACTCGGCAAATAGTGCAACATATGCTTTATAAAAAGCAGGGGTGTTATAAATACATTTCGTGTTGGGTGCCCAAGACTGTCCAAGAGACTTTCATCATATGTAAGGCGAATTACCAGTAAACCCGTAGTTGTCTTCAAGATTCATAGAATCAGTACCTGACCAGCCGGGCTTTGGTTGGATTGTACAAGAATGATATACAATACCAACAAGATGAAAACTGAGACACATGTGCAACATCTGGGTATCTTTACTGTAAACGTTTCGCCATCCAGTGGCTTTATCAAAACAAATTCTAGGGCATAATTTGAAGACAGTAGAACTAGATGAGGTAATCAGTCCTAACAACACCCTCAACTGACCTAGCAAGAAAACCCACACCTGCCCTGGGTAAGTGAACCCCATCCCTGGCATACATCTCCTTTTGGCCATGGAAGTGGTCCCTGTTGTTAATGAATGGTACTGCATTATCCTTACAGTGTTTGTCCAGCCAACAATTAATACCAATTGCTCTGGACAGCCATTTATTTCCAACACCCCTTCTTGGCAAAATGCACATATAACAGGGTGCCTTTCCTTCTTCCTAATTATGTCTGTTGCTGTCCTGTACCTTCTAACTAAATTCTCACTTCTACGCTTGCCTACATCATTGCCTCCAGCACTGAGACAGATAATAGGATTGATCCCATTACCGTTCCTGATGTTGTCAAGCCGGCTAACAATATCCTCCATCCTAGCCCCAGGAAAGCAAACCCTCTGTCTCCTACTCCTATCCTTCAAGCAGAAGGCCCTGTCTATATACCTAACCTGGCTGTCCCCAACAACAACGTTTTTACCTTCCTTGGTGTCGTTCGTCGTGACGTTTCCAGTAGTCGACTCATATTCATCGGGTAGCACAGAGAATGCGTTCAGTGTTTCCACAGCAGTCTCTTTCTTCATCGTTTCTATCTCTCCATTCGTCTTCTTTATCTTCAACTTCGTTCCACCACCACCATCACCACCTCCCACCACCACCACCACCTCCCACCATCACCACCACCACCTCCCACCATCACCACCACCATCACTACCTCCCACTACCACCATCACTACCACCTCCCACCATCACCACCACCTCCCACCACCTCCCACCACCATCACCATCACCTCCCATCACCACCATCATCACCACTTCCAACCACCACCATCACCTCCCACCACCACCATCACCACCTTCCACCACGATCACCACCTTCCACCACCACCACCTCCCACCACCATCAGCACCACCATCACCACCACCATCACCACCACCATCACCACCACCATCACCACCTCCCACCACCATCACCACCACCACCGTCACCGCCTCCCACCACTACCACCACCACCTACCTCCACCTCCACTACCACCATCACCACTACCACCATTACCATCACCACCTCCCACCACCACCTACCTCCACCTCCACTACCACCATCACCACTACCACTACCACCATTACCATCACCACCTCCCACCACCAGCACCACCTCCCACCAGCACCATCACCACCACCTCCCACCACCACCATCACCACCACCATCACCACCTCCAATCACCACAACCATCACCACCTCCCACCACTACCTCCCACCACCATCACCACCACCACCTCCACCACCACCATCATCACCACCATCATCACCACCACCATCACTACCATCACCACCACCACCATCACCTCCATCACCTCCACCACCACCTCCTACCATCACCACCACCATCACCACCTCTCACTACCACCACCTCCCACCATCACCACTGCCACCATCACTACCACCATCACCACCACCATCACCACCACCATCACCATCTCCCACCACCATCACCACCACCACCACTACCACCACCACCACCATCACTACCTCCCACCATCACCTCCCACCACCGTCACCATCATCACCACCTCCCACCACCACCACCATCAGCACCACCATCACCCACCACCACCTCCCACCACCACCATAACCACAGTCACATCCGCCAATCACAGAGGGTCGTTATAACTATCATTAGAGCTACGGTAACAACCTCTGACCCTCATATTACGTCTCATCAACCCTAACTACCACCTCTGACACTACAATTACCCTAATATGCCGCCTCCGGTTACCACCACTACTACTATCACCAGTTCCACTACCACCACCACTGCTACCACCACTACTATCACCACCACTACTACCACCACCACTACTACTGTCACCAATACCACTACCACCACTTCCACTACCACTACTAGTACTACTGCTACTACTACCACCTCGACTATCACCAATACCACCACCACTACCATTATTACCACCACTACCATTACCACTACCACTACTATCATCACCACTACCACTACTACCATCACCACTACCACTGCTACCACCACCAGAACCAGTAACGACAACGAAGATGAGACTTGTTATAACAAGAAAAGGTCATAGTATTAGCATTACTATTATCAAATTAATCCCTAAACTCCTAAGGGTCATTCAGCGCTGCAGGAAGGGATGTGTGCACATTATGAGTGAGCAAGAGGTAGTGGGGGGGGATGGGAAGCTAGATTAGTGTAAGTAATTTTTCAATCAAAGTTGTTGTAATAGGTCAGTTTTAGTTACAAAGTGAAAAGAGAGTCTGTCTTAAAGGTGGGACTTTCCGCGTGGTCAGTGAGATTGTTTTGGGGAATGTTCATAACCCTAGCATTTATCAGCTAAATAATGTAGAACTTAGTCATACAGAATGCAAAAAGGACTTGGGGTTATGGTAAGCAGTAACCTTAAACCAAGACAGCAGTGCCTAAGCGTGCGTAATAAAGCAAATAGATTACTGGGATTTATATCAAGAAGTGTAAGCAATAAAAGTCCAGTGGTTATACTACAGCTTTATACATCATTAATAAGGCCTCACATAGATTATACAGCTCAGTTCTGGTCTCCATATTACAAAATGGATATTAATTCGTTAAAAAACATTCAGTGAAGAATGACAAAATTAATACATAGCATTAGAAATTTTTTGTATGAAGAAAGATTGAAGTCCATTAAATTACATTTACCTGTAAGATGAAGAATGTAATAAAGTTGGTAGAATTACCGACAATATGTAAAGTAAAAGGACACAAGTGCACCAACACCACTCCCAACAAAGTTATAATTCTTCCCAACAGTCAGGTTGCACTGAACGTTTCTAAAGTACTTTCACAAGCTAACACCAGAGTCGCCATCGCTTCTAGCACTTCAATAAAGGATTTAACCAGAGCAAAATCAAAGCACCACGAACCAGTCAACGCAGTAGTTTACACTATACCCTGTGGAGGCTGTGACAAGATCTACGTAGGTGAAACAGCAAGAACCCTCGACACCCGCCTCAATGAACACATTTACGCATGTAGGAACGATAACTTGAACAACGCCTGTGTACAACACCGAAATTCCACCAATCATCTCATGAAATTTAGAAACGCCCAATTAGTGATTAAAGAAACTAATTTCCGCAGACGCAAGTGCCTTGAATCAGCACTGATCGCTGTTTCGAATACAATTAAACAAAACAACGGCAGCTTCACCATCTCCGAAGTCTTAGCAAGAATCCTCCTGAAAACAGTAAACCCTGCCATCACATAGTCTCTCCTGTTATACTACACAAGGCACATTACAGAGAGTGAACACTGAAACTACCTGCCTCTTTCCAATCTATATTTGTCCAACCTATTTTTATGTTACCCAAGTAATAGCTTTTATATCCTTCTACTCATGTACGAATTAATTGCTCTACCATATTGTATTATTTTTGTCACTACTACTACTACCACTAGTGAACATCGATATGGTACCTCACTAATATTGCACCTCACTCTGAGCCTTTATATACCCTCTGTGTCCATGTATTGTTTGTAATGGCTTGATAAAGCTCCTGGAGAGCGAAACGTTGCCACAATAAAATGTCACATTAGTTGCACTTGTGTCCTTTTACTTTACAAGATGAAGAATGAGGGGAGACTTGATCGAAGTGTATAAGTGAAAGATGGGTATTAACAAAGGGGATATTAAAAAGGTCTTGAGGATATCTCTACAAGAGAGAACCCGCAATAATGAATTCAAGTTGGATAAGCTTAGATTTTGAAAGGATATAGGAAAGTACTAGTTTGGAAATAGGGTCGTTGATGAGTGGAACAGTCTACCTAGTAGGGTGATTGAAACTAAAACCTTAGGTAGTTTCAAATTTAGGTTGGAGAGGGGTTGGATTTGAGTGGGACTTGCACATGAGTAAATAGATTTACCAAGGCTTATTGTTTGGGTAGCGTTGAAAGACGGTTGGGCAAATATTCTGTTAGTAGGATGGATTGTGAAGGACCTGCCTAGTATGGGCCAACAGGCCTGCTGCAGTGTTGCATCTTATGTTCTTTTGTTAAGACAAGGGAAATGGACTTTCAGCAAAGTCAGTGAAACTGGTTGTTTTGGGGTGGTTAAGACGAGGGAAATGGACTTTCAGCAAGGAGGTCAGTGACACTGAGTGCTCCAACACTGTTAAGACAAGATAAAGTAGATCCTGCCTGCACTCAGATAGGCAGGCAGAACTTTTGGTAAGGAGGTTAGTGAGATTGTGTTGCAGTGGTTGGGATGAGCTAAGTGGATCATGCCTGTGGTAGTTTCATGGTGCGGCATCCGTGAGTGAGTCGGGTGTGTCTAATATGCAAGTGCCGGAGTACACTCAGCCCCCACAAGAGTGGGAAGATGATGGCCAGAATCCTAAATACGGGCCAACCGGACCAAAGTCCACATGTTGTACGTGCCTTGACTTGGGTGAAGGATTTGACAACCAAGAACTATGCATTTTATATTAACAGTCACAGGAAACAAGTAAACATCTAAAATGGTGTCAAAGAAAAAGTCAAAATACACAAAGAGTGAGGCAACAGAAGAGAGCAAAATGTAGTTAGAATTAGAAAATAGAGCTTGCAAATGCAGCAATAAATTACGAGTTACAACAGAGTTTGGCATAGAAAATGCAGAGTAAGCAATAGTAAATATAGTGACAACAGAGAACTGGCAGTAGTCCATAGAAAAAATAAACAGGCGAAAACGGTGTTCCTGAATGAAATATATGGAGGCGAGGCCCAAAATAAATAAAATAAAACGAGAGAAACCAGAGCTGCTGGAAAGTCACAGAAAACAGGAATGTTGTGCCACAGAAAACGAAACGGGGCGAGTAACAGAAAACGCACTACCACCCTCCCTCCATCCCTCCCTCCCTCCTCTCCCTCCCTCCCTCCATCCCTCCCTACCTCCCTCCCTCCCTCCCTCCCTCCCTCCCCTCCCTCCCCTCCCTCCCTCCCTCCCTCCCTCCTCCCCTCCCTCCCTCCCTCTCTCCCTCTCTCCCTCCCTCCCTCCCCTCCCCTCCCTCCCTCCCTCCCTCCCTCCCCTCCCTCCCTCCCTCCCCTCCCTCCCTCTATCTCTCCTCTCTCTCTCTCTCTCTCTCTCTCTCTCTCTCTCTCTCTCTCTCTCTCTCTCTCTCGCTAACGAAGGAAATAAGAGAGCGGGTGAGAGAAAAGAATAAGACAAAGCTAAAAAAGAAATGGATAGCGAGGAGAGAGATGCAAATAGGTAAAGAATATGAGAATATAAATGAGACAAAGTATAGAAGAGAGGAGAAAGAGATAGTAACATGAGAGATAGAGAGAGAGAGAGGGGTGGGGGGAGGGAATGACATAAGACAAAATTTATTACTCGTTTCTGGCAGAGCGAGAGACCCAGTGATGCATAACAGTGTGTGTGGTGCACCACGCCTTCCGTGGCGTGTAGTGTGGTGCACCACGCCCTCTGGCGTGTAGTGTGGTGCACCACGCCCTCTGTGGCGTGTAGTGTGGTGCACCACGCCCTCTGTGGCGTGTAGTGTGGTGCACCATGCCCTCCGTGGCGTGTAGTGTGGTGCACCATGCCCTCCGTGGCGTGTAGTGTGGTGCACCACGCCCTCTGGCGGGTCGTGTGGTGCACCACGCCCTCTGGCGGGTAGTGTGGTGCACCATGCCCTCCGTGGCGTGTAGTGTGGTGCACCACGCCCTCTGGCGTGTAGTGTGGTGCACCATGCCCTCCGTGGCGTGTAGTGTGGTGCACCACGCCCTCTGGCGTGTAGTGTGGTGCACCATGCCCTCCGTGGCGTGTAGTGTGGTGCACCACGCCCTCTGTGGCGTGTAGTGTGGTGCACCATGCCCTCCGTGGCGTGTAGGGTGGTGCACGCCCTCCGTGTAGTGTGGTGCACCATGCCCTCCGCGGCGTGTAGTGGGGTGCACCACGCCCTCTGGCGTGTAGTGTGGTGCACCACGCCCTCTGGCGTGTAGTGTGGTGCACCATGCCCTCCGTGGCGTGTAGTGTGGTGCACCACGCCCTCTGGCGTGTAGTGTGGTGCACCATGCCCTCCGTGGCGTGTAGTGTGGTGCACCACGCCCTCTGGCGTGTAGTGTGGTGCACCACGCCCTCTGGCGTGTAGTGTGGTGCACCATGCCCTCTGGCGTGTAGTGTGGTGCACCATGCCCTCCGTGGCGTGTAGTGTGGTGCACCACGCCCTCTGGCGTGTAGTGTGGTGCACCACGCCCTCTGGCGTGTAGTGTGGTGCACCACGCCCTCTGGCGTGTAGTGTGGTGCACCACGCCCTCTGGCGTGTAGTGTGGTGCACCACGCCCTCTGGCGTGTAGTGTGGTGCACCACGCCCTCTGGCGTGTAGTGTGGTGCACCACGCCCTCTGTGGCGTGTAGTGTGGTGCACCACGCCCTCTGGCGTGTAGTGTGGTGCACCATGCCCTCCGTGGCGTGTAGTGTGGTGCACCACGCCCTCTGGCGTGTAGTGTGGTGCACCACGCCCTCTGTGGCGTGTAGTGTGATGCACCATGCCCTCCGTGGCGTGTAGTGTGGTGCACCACGCCCTCTGGCGTGTAGTGTGGTGCACGACGCCCTCTGTGGCGTGTAGTGTGGTGCACCATGCCCTCCGTGGCGTGTAGTGTGGTGTACCACGCCCTCTGTGGCGTGTAGTGTGGTGCACCACGCCTTCTGTGGCGTGTAGTGTGGTGCACCACGCCCTCTGTGGCGTGTAGTGTGCACCACGCCCTCTGGCGTGTAGTGTGGTGCACCATGCCCTCCGTGGCGTGTAGTGTGGTGCACCACGCCCTCTGTGGCGTGTAGTGTGGTGCACCACGCCCTCTGGCGTGTAGTGTGGTGCACCACGCCCTCTGTGGCGTGTAGTGTGGTGCACCACGCCCTCTGGCGTGTAGTGTGGTGCACCATGCCCTCCATGGCTCGTAGTGTGGTGCACCATGCCCTCCGTGGCGTGTAGTGTGGTGCACCACGCCCTGATCCATCGGGAGGCCTGGTCATGGGCCGGGCCGCGGGGGCGTTGATCCCCGAAATAACCTTCAGGTAACCGCCAGGTAACGCCCTCCGTGTCGTGTAGTGTGGTGCACCATGCCCTTGGTAGCGTGCAGTGTGGTGCACCAGGCCCTCCGTGGCGTGTAGTGTGGTGCACCACGCCCTCTAGCGTGTAGTGTGTTGCACCATGCCCTCCGTGGCGTGTAGTGTACACCACGCCCTCCGTGGCGTGTAATGTGCACCATGCCCTTCGTGGCGTGTAGTGTGGTGCACCACGCACTCTGGCATGTGCACCACACCCGCCGTGGTGTGTACGGTGGTACACCACGCCCACTATGGCGGGCAGTTATGGGACGCGCATTCTGTGGACATGAACTTGGATGGCGTGGTTCACTGTTGCGTGGAGTGGCGTGTAAGGGTGGCGTGGTACTGGGAGATAAGATAAAGCTTGTTAATGAAGGGAACGGCGTGTTCCAGGTGACGCCGAGGCGTGGTGATAGGGCGTTCGAGATTCAGAGGGGAGTGTTGCTGGGGTGAAAGGCGTGTGTGTTGAGGGGAGGTTCGTATTATGGCGTGTCCTTGCGTTGAAAGGCGTGGCAAAGGCGTGACATAGCATTAACACGCGTGGTCAGGGTGGAAGACGTGGCAACTTGCTGGGTGGCAAGTGACACTGTCAGGCGTGGTGAAGCTGTAGTGCTGGTAGGCGTGGTGAAGCTATAGTGCTGGGAGGCGTGGTGAAGCTATAGTGCTGGTAGGCGTGGTGAAGCTATAGTGCTGGTAGGCGTGGTGAAGCTGTAGTGCTGGTAGGCGTGGTGAAGCTGTAGTGCTGGTAGGCGTGGTGAAGCTATAGTGCTGGTAGGCGTGGTGAAGCTATAGTGCTGGTAGGCGTGGTGAAGCTATAGTGCTGGTAGGCGTGGTGAAGCTGTAGTGCTGGTAGGCGTGGTGAAGCTGTAGTGCTGGTAAGCGTGGTGAAGCTGTAGTGCTGGTAAGCGTGGTGAAGCTGTAGTGCTGGTAAGCGTGGTGAAGCTGTAGTGCTGGTAAGCGTGGTGAAGCTGTAGTGCTGGTAGGCGTGGTGAAGCTGTAGTGCTGGTAGGCGTGGTGAAGCTGTAGTACTGGGAGGCGTGGTGAAACTGTAGTGCTGGCAGGCGTGGTGAAGCTGTAGTTACCTGGAGGTTACCTGGAGGTTATTCCGGGGATCAACGCCCCCGCGGCCCGGTCCATGACCAGGCCTCCCGATGGATCAGGGCCTGATCAACTAGGCTGTTACTGCTGGCCGCACGCAGTCCGACGTACGAGCCACAGCCCGGCTGATCCGGCACTGACTTTAGGTATCTATCCAGCTCTCTCTTGAAGGCAGCCAGGGGTTTATTGGCAATTCCCCTAATGCTTGATGGGAGGCTGTTGAACAGTTTTGGGCCCCGGACACTTATGGTGTTTTCTCTTAGTGTACCAATGGCGCCCCTACTTTTTATTGGCGGCATTTTGCATCGCCTGCCCAGTCTTTTACTTTCGTAGGGAGTGATTTCTGTGTGCAGATTTGGGACCATTCCTTCCAAGATTTTCCAAGTGTAGATTATGATATATCTCTCCCTCCTGCTGGCAACCATGGTGAAGCTGTAGTGCTGTCAGGCGTGGTAAAGCTGTAGTACTGGGAGGCGTGGTGAAGCTGTAGTACTGGGAGGCGTGGTGAAACTGTAGTGCTGGCAGGCGTGGTGAAGCTGTAGTGCTGGCAGGCGTGGTGAAGCTGTAGTGCTGGCAGGCGTGGTGAAGCTGTAGTGCTGGCAGGCGTGGTGAAGCTGTAGTGCTGGCAGGCGTGGTGAAGCTGTAGTGTTGGCAGGCGTGGTGAAGCTGTAGTGTTGGCAGGCGTGGTGAAGCTGTAGTGTTGGCAGGCGTGGTGAAGCTGTAGTGTTGGCAGGCGCGCAGAGGGAAAAGTGGTAGTAGCATTAGTAGTGACGGTAATAGTGGTAGCAGTAGTGATAGTAGGTGAGGGGATGGTTTGCATGGGAGAGAGGACAGGGTTGACATGGGAGAGGGAAGGGTTGACATGGGATAGGAGGGTTGACATGGGAGAGGCGGGAGGATTGACATGGGATGGGTGGGTTGACGTGGGAGAGACGGGAGGATTGACATGGGATGGGTGGGTTGACGTGGGAGAGACGGGAGGATTGACATGGGATGGGTGGGTTGACGTGGGAGAGACGGGAGGATTGACATGGGTTGGGTGGGTTGACGTGGGAGAGACGGGAGGATTGACATGGGATGGGTGGGTTGACGTGGGAGAGACGGGAGGATTGACATTGGATGGTAGGGTTGACATGGGAGAGACGGGAGGATTGACATGGGAGAGAGGGGAGGGTTGACGTGGTAGAGAGAGGGGAGGGGTTGACATGGGAGAGGATGGTTGACCTGGAGGGAGGGGAGGGTTGACATGGGGGAAGAAAGGGGAGGATTGACGTAGGAGAGGGGATGGGGTACGAGGGGAAGAAGGAAAGGTGGCTGAGGGGAAGGGATTGGAGGAGGGAAAGGGGGGTGAGGGGAAGAGAGGGGAGGAGGGTAGCGATTCTTGGATTGTCTCTGATATTTTCTCATCAGGGTCTCCGCTGCTGCGTGAGGCTCACACACACACTACCGCCATTCCGTTTTTCCTCCCCAAAAACTCTCAACACGGACCAACTTCTCCTTTCTTTGAACTTCTCCCCTCTCCTACCTCCCTCCTCCCAACTCCACGTGGACCCATTTCTCCCCGTAACCCGATTGGCCCAAAACCAGCCAATTGCCTCCTCCGGCTGAGGCGTTTAGACCAGTCAAGCTCAATCCTCGCCCCGAGGGTGAGCTCCGGCGGTGACGTCACGTTTTCCGCTCTTGAGGAGCCAATAGGGAGGTTGGAGCGGCGGTTGCCATGACGGCAGGGCGGCCACTCCACGTGGAGTCGTTAGATGGAGCGCGGTGTGCATAACAAGCAATCGCAGTCCCCAATTAAGTGCAGCGTAACCAGCGGCTGGGCGTGTTGTACAGGATGTTACTGGTGGCGGGTCACACTAACACTCCATCAGCGGCCGCACGCTCCCCGCAAACTGCGCACAAAACTTCACACTAACCACTCATAAAAAAAGGGGGAATGTGCCGTTTATATTCAATTACAATTGTTATCAATAGGGAATACAGAGGCATCCTCCGCCTCCTCTAGCACCTTTGCTGCATTTCTCCCACAACCAGCTAGGCTAATTAGTCTTTTTAACCGTTGTTTCCCGTGTTTAGTGCGCAGTGAGCGCCGATTTTGTTGGGTTGTTTACATCCGTCCCGTGCGCCACCATCATGCTTTTTCCCGCCAACTTGCACCAATCACATCACCTCCCGCCAAATTTTTGTTTATGTTTTGGGATTTCCGTTTTTGTTGTTGTTGGCGGCAAACTCTGGCTTCGTATTTTAATAAAAGAGTTTGAGATACTTGATTGTGGCGGTAATTAAGAGGCTGGATGTAAACTAACTAAATGTTGGTTTTAATTGTGATGAATGATGTATGTCTGCCTCTCTCTCTCTCTCTCTCTCTCTCTCTCTCTCTCTCTCTCTCTCTCTCTCTCTCTCTATCTATCTATCTATCTATCTATCTTTCACTCTTTATCTCTAACACACAGAACAACAAGGGATCACAACTCGAGTCGAAAACTCAGATGAGTCACAGGGATGTTAGGAAGTACGTCTTCAGCTTGTTGTCAGGAAGTGAAACACTCTGAAGAGTGATGTAGTGGAGGCAGGATCTATACATAGCTTTAAGAAGAGGTATGATAAAGCTCATGGAACGGAGTGAGTGGACCTAGTAGCGACCAGTGAAGAGGTGAGGTCAGGAGCTATGAATCGACCCCTGCAACCACAATTAGGGGAGTACACAACACACACATATATACACACACCTGGCTGTGGTAAAGTTTTCACAGGTGGCCGGGGTGGCTATTTACATACCTTGGGTGACTTAATTACGCCGGTGACAGATAATTACCGTGATTAGAGAGCCCCACCTCTCCAGCCTGGCTCTCAGCTGTCTTCACATGCTAGCCAAACTGATAGCCAATAGATGGATAGACTTATCCCCATACTGTCTATTTTGATCCAGCGCAGTCAGTTGAAAATAGACTTTAATCAACTTTGTGTGTCTGTTCGTAACTGTTGGAAGGTCACGTGCGCAGGGGAACGCCAAACCCGTAAGGGATCAGGTTCGATCCAAGGAAGGGAAGGTCAGGACCTGATTTCCTCGGATCAAGAGTCCCCCCTTTCAGTGGCGTCAGTCTTTTCAAGTCTCCCCTGCCCAACCCCTTCTCAGAGGGGGGGAGGTGTCATGATTCTAATGAAGGGTTTTTGATCCAAGGCACTGGATCTGTCCTCCCTGTCCTTGGATCGAACCTGATTGCCTCGTATTCCTCCCATAAATGTGGGTTTATAGCTGCCCCCCATGAACGTAATAATGAGGGTCTCCTCCGCATTAGAAAGCAAGCTCCCCAACACCCCCCATGTAGAACAAGAAACTCCTTCCCATGTAAAAAGCTCCCCTCCCCGTAGCACACCCATCCAGCTTATCCCTACACCCATCCAGCTTATCCCTACACCCATCCAGCTCATCCCTACACCAATCCAGCTCATTTCAACCAACCAAGTGACAATATGATCCATCTGGAGTCGCTTCTGGGGGTCATCGCCTCCGCTGCCCGGTCCCGGACCAGGCCTCCTGGTTACTGGCCTGACCGATCAAGCTATTAGTGTCCACCGCCCGCAGTCCAACGTAGTTACCACAGCCCGGATGATCACGAACTCTTTGAGGAATCTATCTAGTTTCCCCTTGAAGAGAGCGAAGTGTTTGCTGGTGATCTTCTTCATGTATGAAGGGAGTTGAGTCGTGGTTCCTTAGGTTTAATGTGACAGACTTGGGAGTGATAATGTCAGATCACACGTTGAATGAGCACATCAATGTTGTTGCAACTGCAAGGAAAGTGGTTAATTAGAACTTTCATAACAAGGGGTACCAAGCTAATGATATTCTTCGGGTCATTCGTTCTCTCTAGGTTAGAATATTGCTATGTATTAACGGCCCCCCTTCAAGGCAAGCGAAATTACTGTATTGCAAAATGTACAGAGAATCTTCATAGCTCTTATAAACTCAGTCAAGCACCTAAATTTAGAGGAGCAACTTAAGTCCCTAGAACTGTACTCCTTAGAACGTAGGCGAGAAAAATACATCATAATCTATTCTTGGGAGATACTTGAAGGATTGGTACCAAACCTGCATGCTGAAATTAATACTTAGGAACGCAAGAGGCTTGGGAGATGGTGCAGGATACCTCCGATGAAAAGCAGGGAAACGATGAGAGAGAAGTCTGTAAGTGTTAAGGGACCACGATTCTTCACCACACCTTTCATTCATGAGGGAGATTACCAACAATCTCCCGGGTGTCTTCTAGAAGGAGCCTAATAAGTTCCTCAGATCAGTG
The DNA here is from genome assembly GCF_038502225.1 of Cherax quadricarinatus. NCBI lineage: Eukaryota > Metazoa > Arthropoda > Malacostraca > Decapoda > Parastacidae > Cherax > Cherax quadricarinatus. Next base: position 4,335,730 of record NC_091321.1, read on the forward strand.
AATGATTAACTGGGTTGTGGTGTATACATTGGACTGCGGGCGGCGGACACCAATAGCCTGATTTATCAGACCAGTAGACTAGGTGATTACCTCCGAAAGAGACTACAGATAACCTACAGGCACTTTTACTCCCATCCAACTCATCTCTACACCCATCCAACTCATCTCTACTCCCATCCAACTCATCTCTACTCCCATCCAACTCATCTCTACTCCCATCCAACTCATCTCTACTCCCATCCAACTCATCTCTACTCCCATCCAACTCATCTCTACACCCATCCAGCTCATCTCTACACCCATCCAACTCATCTCTACTCCCATCCAACTCATCTCTACGTCCATCCAACTCATCTCTACTCCTATCCAACTCATCTCTACTCCCATCCAACTCATCTCTACTCCCATCCAACTCATCTCTACTTCCATCCAACTCATCTCTATTCCCATCCAACTCATCTCTACACCCATCCAACTCATCTCTACTCCCATCCAACTCATCTCTACTCCCATCCAACTCATCTCTACTCCCATCCAACTCATCTCTACACCCATCCAGCTCATCTCTACTCCCATCCAAGTCATCTCTACTCCCATCCAACTCATCTCTACTCCCATCCAACTCATCTCTACTCCCATCCAACTCATCTCTACACCCATCCAACTCATCTCTACTCCCACCCAACTCATCTCTACTCCCATCCAACTCATCTCTACTCCCATCCAACTCATCTTTACTCCCATCCAACTCATCTCTACTCCCATCCAACTCATCTCTACTCCCATCCAACTCATCTCTACACCCATTCAACTCATCTCTACTCCCATCCAACTCATCTCTACTCCCATCCAACTCATCTCTTCTCCCATCCAACTCATCTCTACTCCCATCCAACTCATCTCTACTCCCATCCAACTCATCTCTACACCCATTCAACTCATCTCTACTCCCATCCAACTCATCTCTACTCCCATCCAACTCATCTCTTCTCCCATCCAACTCATCTTTACTCCCATCCAACTCATCTCTACTCCCATCCAACTCATCTCTACTCCCATCCAACTCATCTCTACACCCATCCAACTCATCTCTACTCCCATCCAACTCATCTCTACTCCCATCCAACTCATCTCTACTCCCATCCAACTCATCTCTACTCCCATCCAACTCATCTCTATTCCCATCCAACTCATCTCTACACCCATCAAACTCATCTCTACTTCATCTTTTTAACTTCAATTTTCCACACTTATTCCTTTATCTTGCTCAAACACTCCTCAATCTCATGTTCCCCAATTCCACTCACAAACTCCTTCAACTCACTCTCTCACTCCACCTCTCACACTTCAACTCCCAGTAGAACACAAAGAGTAATAGTAAACAGAGTTAAGTCGGAGGCTGACACAGTGAAAAGCTCTGTTCCACAAGGTACAGTACTCGCCCCCATCCCTTTGCTCATACTAATATCTGACATAGACAGGGGTGTAAACCGTAACAGCGTGTCTTCCTTTTTAGACTATGCTAGAATTTGCATGAGTGTCATTCACTGAAGACACGGTAAATCTCAAGCGGATATAAACCAAGTCTTCCACTGGGCCATGGAAAGCAATATGAAGTTCAGTGGGGACAAATTTCGGTTATTCCACTAGATCGGAGTATAAAAGAAATTCTAACCACACAATAGAGCGAAAAACTTATGTGAAGGACCTAGGAGTGATAATGTCAGACGATCTCACTTTCAGTGATGACAGTAATGTCATGACACCTGCGAGAAAATGATAGGATGGATAATGAGAACCTTCAGAACAAGGTTTTCCAAGCCGTTGATGATGTTAAAGTCACTTGTTCTCTCAAGGTTGGAATACTGCTGTACACTAACAACCCCATTCAAAGCGGGTGAAATATACAGAGAGCTTTCACTGCATGTATAAGTACAGTCAAGCACCTTAATCACCGGGAAAGTTTTAAATCCCTTAACCTATACTCCTTGGAATGCAGGCGAAAAAGATACATCATGATTCACACCTGGAAAATCCTACAGGGACTGGTCCCCAATCTACACACAGAAATCACTCCTTACGTCTTGGACCGGGCCGCGAGGGCGTTGACCTCTGGAACACTCTCCAGGCAGACTAGGTAAATCTTACTCTCATGCTTTTTAAACTCACACTTCTTCAACTCACTCTCACACTCCTTCAACTCTTATATTTATTCACCTCACTCTCACGCTCCTTCAATTTACTCTCACATACCTTCAACTTACTCTCATACTCCTTCAGCTCTGACACCTACATTTCAATGTTCCATTCATACAACTCTATCCAACACTATTCCAGTGAACTCTTAAAGTTTTCTATCTTCTCCAACACACACACACACACACACACACACACACACACACACACACACACACACACACACACACACACACACACACACACACACACACACACACACACACACACACACACACACACACACACACACACACACAGGCAGGCAGGCATGATAAAGCTCATGGAGAAGGGGGAGAGAGAAAGGACCTAGTAGTGACCAGTGAAGAGGCGTGCCAGGAGCTATGACTCGACCCCTGCAACCACAATTAGGTGAGTACACACACACACACACACACACACACACACCGGTGCTGTTTTTGGTATATGCGAACGACATGACGCATGGAATAGACTCAGCAGTGTCCCTGTTTGCAGATGATATGAAGTTAATGAGAAGAATTCAGTAGGAAGATGATAAGGCAGGACCACAAAGGGATCTGGACAGGCTGCAGGCCTGGTCCAGCAACTGGCTTCTGGAGTTCAACCCCACCAGGTGCAAAGTCATGAAGATCGTGGAAGGACTCGTGAGAGGAATCGACAAGGTGGGCAGAGATAGGATGTCCCAGAGATGGGACACAGCATCAAGGGGTCACAGTTGGAAGTTGGAGACTCAGATGAGTCACAAGGATATTAGGAAGTATTTCTTTAGTCATAGAATTGTCAGGAAGTGGAATAGTCTGGAAAGTGAGGTAATGGATGTAGGCACCATACATAGCTTTAAGAAAAGGTATGATAAAGCTCATGGGGCAGGGAGAGAGAGTGGACCTAGTGGCGACCAGTGAAGAGGCGGGACCAGGAGCTATAACTCGAACCCTGCAGCCACAAATAGGTGAATACACACACACACACACCAACAGATAACTGCATATAATACAGACTTGTGTCTTCTGTAGCCAAAGATCTTTCAGTACGCATGAAATTTCTTTGGGAAGAGACAGAGCAAACACTCCTTTATCAAGCATGTTTTTCCCAGTGGTCAGCGGAAAACTATACTTGTTTAACTCTTACAAATTCTAATTCCTTCGGCAATGGAAGAGCAGAGTGAAGCAAGAACAGAATTTGAGTTGTATTTAGAGTTAAACATAGAACAGGTCGAGGAATATTAATGAGAAACTCGTAGTCACCTTTAGAGAGCATGAGAAAGGTAGGCAGGGGCGGAGATACGACGGCGCAGCGCGACTTGGATTTTGACCGCCGAAGCGGCTAGTTGATTGTGCACCCCATGACCATCCTGTGGACGGTAGTGGCTAGTTGATTGTGCACCCCATGACCATCCTGTGGACGGTAGTGGCTAGTTGATTGTGCACCCCATGACCATCCTGTGGACGGTAGTGACTTGTTGATTGTGCACCCCATGACCATCCTGTGGACGGTAGTGGCTAGTTGATTGTGCACCCCATGACCATCCTGTGGACGGTAGTGGCTAGTTGATTGTGCCTCCCGTGACTATTCTGTGGACGGTAGCGCAAGATTATATGAATACACAAAAGGTCGATGAATTAGGCCGCAAAACAGGTTAACTGGAGTACATCTGGATATATTTCTAGAGTTTGTTTTTGTGTTGCAAGCAGATTTAGGATATTTGTCTTAATATGTTTTGTATCTTGAAAACTTTTCAAACAGGAGTAGCCACGCTAATGATGGTACTTTTCGTAGCACTTGTGCGCTCACTTAACATACTGTTCCGTCCTGGTATCTTCCCGCTAGGCAAGCCAAATAACCCAGCTGGAAAACATATAGAGAACATTTCCTGCTGTCAGACATTCACTAAAGCATTTAAATTGTTGCGACTGCTTCAAAATGCTTGGGATGTAGTTTGTGGAATTGTGAGTGTGATATCTAATAATGAATACATAGAATTTACTCAAAGGCCAGATATCAAATCTGAGCTATTTTTTATTTTATTATTTTATTTTATTTTATTTTATTTTTTATTATTTTATTATTATTATTATTATTATTATTATTATTATTATTATTATTATTTTTATTATTATTATTATATATATATATACGTATATATATATGTAGTAGGTTGGTAGACAGCAACCACCCAGGGAAGCACTACCGTCCTGCCAGATGACTGTGAAACAGAAACCTGTAACTGTTTTGCATGATGGTAGGATTGCTTTTTTCTTTTTCTGTCTCATAAACATGCTAGATAACAGGGATATCTTGCTACTCCTACTTACACTTTGGTCACACTTCACAGACACGCACATGCATATATATATATACATACATCTAGGTTTTTCTCCTTTTTCTAAATAGCTCTTGTTCTTCTTTATTTCTTCTATTGTCCATGGGGAAGTGGAAAAAATCTTTCCTCCATAAGCCATGCATGTCGTATGAGGCGACTAAAATGCCGGGAGCAATGGGCTAGTAACCCCTTCTCCTGTAGACATTTACTAAAAAAGAGAAGAAGAAAAACTTTATAAAACTGGGATGCTTGAATGTGCGTGGATGTAGTGCGGATGACAAGAAACAGATGATTGCTGATGTTATGAATGAAAAGAAGTTGGATGTCCTGGCCCTAAGCGAAACAGAGCTGAAGGGGGTAGGGGAGTTTCGGTGGGGGGAAATAAATGGGATTAAATTTTGAGTATCTGAGAGAGTTAGAGCAAAGGAAAGGGTAGCAGTAATGTTGAAGGATCAGTTATGGAAGGAGAAAGAGAATATGAATGTGTAAATTCAAGACTTATGTGGATTAAAGTAAAGGTTGGATGCGAAAAGTGGGTCATAATAAGCGTGTATGCACCTGGAGAAGAGAGGAATGCAGAGGAGAGAGAGAGATTTTGGGAGATGTTAAGTGAATGTATAGGAGTCTTTGAACTAAGTGAGAGAGTCATTGTGGTAGGGGATCTGAATGCTTATAAAGTAGGAGAAACTTTTAGAGAGGGTGTGGTAGGTAAGTTTGGGGTGCCAGGTGTAAATGATAATGGGAGCCCTTTGATTAAACTTTGTATAGAAAGGGGTTTAGTTATAGGTAATACATATTTTAAGAAAAAGAGGATAAATAAGTATACAAGATATGATGTAGGGCGAAATGACAGTAGTTTGTTGGATTATGTATTGGTAGATAAAAGACTGTTGAGTAGACTTCAGGATGTACATGTTTATAGAGGGGCCACAGATATATCAGATCACTTTCTAGTTGTAGCTACACTGAGAGTAAAAGGTAGATGGGATACAAGGAGAATAGAAGCATCAGGGAAGAGAGAGGTGAAGGTTTATAAACTAAAAGAGGAGGCAGTTAGGGTAAGATATAAACAGCTATTGGAGGATAGATGGGCTAATGAGAGCATAGGAAATGGGGTCGAAGAGGTATGGGGTAGGTTTAAAAATGTAGTGTTAGAGTGTTCAGCAGAAGTTTGTGGTTACAGGAAAGTGGGTGCGGGAGGGAAGAGGAGCGATTGGTGGAATGATGTAAAGAGAGTAGTAAGGGAGAAAAAGTTAGCATATGAGAAGTTTTTACAAAGTAGAAGTGATGCAAGGAGGGAAGAGTATATGGAGAAAAAGAGAGAGGTTAAGAGAGTGGTAAAGCAATGTAAAAAGAGAGCAAATGAGAGAGTGGGTGAGATGTTATCAACAAATTTTGTTGAAAATAAGAAAAGTTTTGGAGTGAGATTAACAAGTTAAGGAAGCCTAGAGAACAAATGGATTTGTCAGTTAAAAATATGAGAGGAGAGTTATTAAATGGAGAGTTAGAGGTATTGGGAAGATGGAGGGAATACTTTGAGGAATTGTTAAATGTTGATGAATATAGGGAAGCTGTGATTTCGTGTATAGGGCAAGGAGGAATAACATCTTGTAGGAGTGAGGAAGAGCCAGTTGTGAGTGTGGGGGAAGTTCGTGAGGCAGTAGGTAAAATGAAAGGGGGTAAGGCAGTCGGGATTGATGGGATAAAGATAGAAATGTTAAAAGCAGGTGGGGATATAGTTTTGGAGTGGTTGGTGCAATTATTTAATAAATAAGAACATAAGAAAGGAGGAACACTGCAGGAGGCCTGTTGGCCCATACTAGGCAGGTCCTTTACAATTCATCCCACTAACAAAACATTTGCCCAACCCAATTTTCAATGCCACCCAAGAAATAAGCTCAAATCCAACCCCTCCCACTCATGTACTTATCCAACCTAAATTTGAAACTACCCAAAGTCCCAGCCTCAATGACCAAACTAGGTAGACTGTTCCACTCATCAACTACCCTATTTCCAAACCAATACTTTCCTATGTCCTTTCTAAATCTAAACTTATCTAATTTAAATCCATTACTGCGGGTTCTCTCTTGGAGAGACATCCTCAAGACCTTATTAATATCCCCTTTATTAATACCTATCTTCCACTTGTACACTTCGATCAGGTCTCCCCTCATTCTTCGTCTAACAAGTGAATGTAACTTAAGAGTCTTCAATCTTTCTTCATAAGGAAGATTTCTAATGCTATGTATTAATTTAGTCATCCTACACTGAATGTTTTCTAACGAATTTATGTCCATTCTTTAATATGGAGACCAGAACTGAGCTGCATAATCTAGGTGAGGCCTTACTAATGATGTATAAAGCTGCAGTATGACCTCTGGACTTCTGTTGCTTACACTTCTTGATATAAATCCCAGTAATCTATTTGCCTTATTACGTACGCTTAGGCATTGCTGTCTTGGTTTAAGGTTGCTGCTCACCATAACCCCCAAGTCCTTTTCGCAATCTGTATGGCTAAGTTCTACATCATTTAACTTATAAGTACTAGGGTTATGGGCACTCCCAAGCTTCAGAACCTTGCATTTATCTACATTGAACTGCATCTGCCACTTTTCTGACCAAGAATAGAGTTTGTTTAAATCCTCCTGAAGTTCCATAACATCTACGTTTGAATCAATTATCCTACCTATCTTTGTGTCATCGGCGAATTTGCTCATATCACTAGTAATTCCCTCATCAAGATCATTGATATATATTATAAACAACAACGGGCCCAAGACTGATCCCTGTGGAACGCCACTTGTTACAGATCCCCACTCGGATTTAACCCCATTTATGGACACTCTCTGCTTCCTGTCAGTGAGCCATGACTCGATCCACGAGAGCACTTTTCCCCCAATGCCATGAGCTGCCACTTTCTTTAACAGTCTATGGTGCGGAACTCTATCAAAAGCCTTACTAAAATCTAAGTAAATAATATCAAATTCTTTAATGTGGTCAACAGCCTCAAAAGCTTTACTGAAGAAAGTTAATAAATTAGTTAGACAAGACCGGCCTCTTGTGAATCCATGCTGAGTATCAATAAAGCTATGCTTATCGAGATGGCTTCTTATAATCTCAGCTATAATTGACTCTAGTAATTTGCCTACAATTGAGGTCAGGCTTATTGGGCAGTAATTTGACGGTAACGACTTGTCCCCTGTTTTAAAAATAGGAATTACATTAGCCATCTTCCACATATCAGACACTACACCTGTTTGAAGAGATAAATTAAAAATATTAGTTAATGGTTCACAGAGTTTCATTTTGCATTCCTTAAGAACCCTTGAAAAAACCTCATCAGGACCCGGCGACTTATTTTGCTTCAGTCTGTCTATCTGCTTCACAACCATTTCACTAGTGACTGTGATGTTACATAATTTATCTTCTTCTAGCCCACTATAAAAATTAATTACTGGAATATTGTTAGTGTCTTCCTGTGTAAAAACTGAGAGAAAATAATTATTAAAAATCGAGCACATTTCATTCTCTTTGTCAGTAAGGTGCCCATAGTTATTTTTAAGGGGACCTATCTTATCTCTAACTTTTGTTCTATAGACCTGGAAAAAACTTTTTGGGTTAGTTTTAGAATCCCTAGCAACTTTAATTTCATAGTCCCTTTTAGCTTTTCTTATCCCCTTTTTAATGTCCCTCTTAATGTCAATATACTGATTCATAAGATGACCCTCACCTCTTTTTATACGCCTATAAATTCCTTTCTTATGGCCTAGTAGATATTTGAGCCTATTATTCATCCATTTTGGGTCATTTCTATTTGATCTAATTTCTTTATATGGGATAAACGTTCTTTGAGCAGCATGAATAGTGTTCAGAAAACTGTCATATTGATATCTCACTTCGTTATCCCAGTCAACAGATGATAAGTGTTCTCTAAGCCCATCGTAATCTGCTAAGCGAAAATCTGGGACTGTTACTGAGTTATCGGTACTATCATACTTCCATTCAATGCTAAATGTAATTGATTTGTGGTCGCTAGCACCCAGTTCCTCTGAAATTTCTAAATTATTAACAAGGGATTCATTGTTTGCCATAACTAAGTCAAGCAGGTTATTTCCCCTTGTAGGTTCTGTCACAAACTGCTTCAAAAAGCAATCCTGAACTACTTCTAAGAAGTCGTATGATTCTAAATTCCCAGTCAAGAAATTCCAATCAATATGACTAAAGTTAAAGTCTCCTAGAATTACTACATTATCGTGCCTTGTGGCCTTAACAATTTCCTCCCATAGTAGTCTCCCTTGGTCCCTATCTAAGTTTGGGGGACGGTATATCACTCCTAAAATCAGTTTTTCATGCCCCTCTGAAAATTCTATCCAAACAGACTCTGTATGTGTTACTTCAGACTTAATACCCGTTTTTATGCAACAGTTCAAGCGATCTCGGACATACAATGCCACCCCACCCCCCTTCCCGATACTTCTATCTACTTGGAACAATTTAAAACCCTGAATATGACATTCCGCAGGCATGTCCCGACTTTTTGAATTAAACCACGTCTCAGTTAAGGCAAATACATCAATGTTATCTGCACTAGCAACTAATCTCAACTCGTCCATCTTATTCCTAGCACTACGGCAATTAGCATAATAAACATTGAAAGACTCTCCTTTCTCTTTACCCTTCCTGCTCATTTATGTTTTTCTACTAAACCTATTACTGTCCTTATCACCCAAAGTCACTGGCTTTTCAATATCTACCTCGTTCTGCTTATTACTAGTTCCCCTAGAACTCGTAATATTACTACACTGGGACTTCACTGTTTTCCTGCCAAAACCCATACCACTAACTATTCCTAGTTTAAAGTCCTAACTTCTCCCTCCACTGCAGTTGCCAGTGCTACCACTCCAGACCTAGATAAGTGAACCCCATCCCTGGCATACATGTCATTTCTGCCATAGAAGAGGTCCCAGTTGTCAATGAATGTTACCGCATTTTCCTTACAGTATTTGTCCAGCCAGCAACTGAGCACTGAGAATGTATTAGATGTTTCCACAACAGTTTCCACGGCAGTCTCTTTCTTCTTCATCGTTTCTATCTTTCCATTCGTCTTCTTGATCGTCAACTTCGTCCCCTGCTGTCTAGCCACTGACCAGTTTCCCTTCTTGACCTGAGGACTCAAAACAGGAGGACTACTACGAATCTTCTTGTTTTCCTCTGTCAGTTGTCGAATCTCCAACTTCGCCATCCTCAATTCTTCCTTAAGCTGTTGGTAAAGTTGCTCGATGGAGGGCATCTTGCTTCAATTTGTAGAGAGCGCGCAAACAGGTCTTCACAGAGCTAAGTACACGTCAACACTGCGCAAAAGCCAACTCAATCAGGAGCTACTGCGCAGCACGTCCGCACGGCCCAACAGCGATGCGAACAATGAAAGAGGGAAGGTACCTAGGTACCTAGGGATTGGCAGAGAGCATGCATAGTTCCTTTGTATAAAGGCAAAGGGGACAAAAGAGAGTGCAAAAATTATAGGGGGATAAGTCTGTTGAGTATACCTGGTAAAGTGTATGGTAGAGTTATTATTGAAAGAATTAAGAGTAAGACGGAGAATAGGATAGCAGATGAACAAGGAGGCTTTAGGAAAGGTAGGGGGTGTGTGGACCAGGTGTTTACAGTGAAACATATAACTGAACAGTATTTAGATAAGGCTAAAGAGGTCTTTGTGGCATTTATGGATTTGGAAAAGGCGTATGACAGGGTGGATAGGGGGGGGGGCAATGTGGCAGATGTTGCAGGTGTATGGTGTAGGAGGTAGGTTACTGAAAGCAGTGAAGAGTTTTTACGAGGATAGTGAGGCTCAAGTTAGAGTATGTAGGAAAGAGGGAAATTATTTCCCAGTAAAAGTAGGCCTTAGACAAGGATGTGTGATGTCACCATGGTTGTTTAATATATTTATAGATGGGGTTGTAAGAGAAGTAAATGCGAGGGTCTTGGCAAGAGGTGTGGAGTTAAAAGATAAAGAATCACACATAAAGTGGGAGTTGTCACAGTTGCTCTTTGCTGATGACACTGTGCTCTTAGGAGATTCTGAAGAGAAGTTGCAGAGATTGGTAGATGAATTTGGCAGGGTGTGCAAAAGAAGAAAAGGTAGGGTGTGCAAAAGAAGAAAATTAAAAGTGAATACAGGAAAGAATAAGGTTATGAGGATAACAAAAAGATTAGGTGATGAAAGATTGGATATCAGATTGGAGGGAGAGAGTATGGAGGAGGTGAATGTATTCAGATATTTGGGAGTGGACGTGTCAGCGGATGGGTCTATGAAAGATGAGGTGAATCATAGAATTGATGAGGGGAAAAGGGTGAGTGGTGCACTTAGGAGTTTGTGGAGACAAAGAACTTTGTCCTTGGAGGCAAAGAGGGGAATGTATGAGAGTATAGTTTTACCAACGCTCTTATATGGGTGTGAAGCATGGGCGATGAATGTTGCAGCAAGGAGAAGGCTGGAGGCAGTGGAGATGTCATGTCTGAGGGCAATGTGTGCTGTGAATATAATGCAGAGAATTCGTAGTTTGGAAGTTAGGAGGAGGTGCGGGATTACCAAAACTGTTGTCCAGAGGGCTGAGGAAGGGTTATTGAGGTGGTTCGGACATGTAGAGAGAATGGAGCGAAACAGAGTGACTTCAAGAGTGTATCAGTCTGTAGTGGAAGGAAGGCAGGGTAGGGGTCGGCCTAGGAAAGGTTGGAGGGAGGGGGTAAAGGACGTTTTGTGTGCGAGGGGCTTGGACTTCCAGCAGGCATGCGTGAGCGTGTTTGATAGGAGTGAATGGAGACAAATGGTTTTTAATACTTTACATGCTGTTGGAGTGTGAGCAAAGTAACATTTATGAAGGGGTTCAGGGAAACCGGCAGGCCGGACTTGAGTCCTGGAGATGGGAAGTACAGTGCCTGCACTCTGAAGGAGGGGTGTTAATGTTGCAGTTTAAAAACTGTAGTGTAAAGCACCCTTCTGGCAAGACAGTGATGGAGTGAATGATGGTGAAAGTTTTTCTTTTTCGGGTCACCCTGCCTTGGTGGGAATCGGCCAGTGTGATAATACTACTACTACTACTACTAATAATAATAATAATATATGTGCGTGTGTGTGTGTGTGTGTGTGTGTGTGTGTGTGTGTGTGTGTGTGTCCTGCCGAATAGGTCAAATTGGTCAGTTAGCAAGAACTCGTTTAAAAATTAAGTCCTTTCTATAATTTTGTAAAATTAGGTCCTTTCTAAAATGGGTATGGTTGGTTTTAAGAAGAACCTGCCTTGTATGGGCCATTAGGCCTGCTGCAGTGTTCCTCCATTCTTATTTTCTTAAATTTGGTCTCGGAAATGTGTTTGTTGTCAGTAAATGTAAATTACAACACTTCTAAAGATACTGACAATATTTGTAGCACATGAATCATCAACTCATTGCTAACAAATAATAATAATTCTAAGTGAATGAGCATAGAATTCATAACTTTATTTTTTATTGTTACCACTCCTCTCCCTCCCCCGTAAAAAAAAAAAAAAACGTGCACAGCATATGAAGAAGTCTCCTGCACATGGAGCACAATGAGTCTCTGACCATCCTCAGAATCCAGACTGTGAGAGGTATGAGGGGACCCTCACGCTGGTATAAGATACGAGGTAGTAAACTTTTACTAGCTTCCCCTCAACTCACTGACTTTATTTACTAGGGTGCACCTCTCACCCACCCCTCTTCCACACCTCCGCTACAAAGAGTGGAGGTGTGGATGCTCCATGCTTGGAGCACCCCGGTGGATTAAGCTATCTTTCCTCAGCAATAGAGTTGAATATGTAAATGCCAGTGTAGTGATCTTGATTCCCTAGTAAAGAAAATTATATCTTGAGCTCTGTCAAGAGTCGCGTTCTTTCCTCATCTCTCTGTCAGAGTCGCGTTCTCCTTTCATCTCTATGTCAGGGTTGCGTTCTCTGTTAATCTCTCTGTCACGGTCTCGTTCAATCTTGATCTCTGTGTTAGTGCCGCTTTCGCTCCTCGTCTCTGTCGGTCGCGTTCTCTTCAACAACGCCTGGCTGACGACGGTGGCCCGTGCATCAAGACAGTTGCTGCGGTAGCAAATACAGTATTTGCCAGTAGATGGGTATACCTTTCTACCACCACGGCAACCCGAGCCAGAAATTACATCCCTCAGGGAGCCACTACTTCTGCAACAAAGATTGCTCCAGGTAGAGACAAGAATGGCTTAAGTCAAAGGTTCTACCAGTAGCGTGTCTATCACTGATGGTTAGGTGAACCCAGACTACAAACACGTAACACTTAGTGTCCATCATGACAGACATTCATTGCGATGAAGGCAATTTTAACACTGTTCAGTACTATAGGCTCAGTTGGTAGCTGTTTAGATCAGATTTAGAATTTGACGCCGAGGCGGCAGTTTCATTGTGCACCCCCATATCCATCTTGTGGAGTGTAGCGCAAGAGTTTATGGATATACAAAAGGCCTAGGAACTAGCTTCCTCCCCCCCCAGGAAAAAAACAAAAGGGTTAACGGGAGTACATCCTCATAAATATCAGTGTCTTATGTTCTGCAAGTGAATTTCCTGAAGTTCAGCAAGCACTGACTCATGTTTCTCAAAAGCATCGTCATCCTCAGAGCTGCTCTACAGCCACTGCAACACCCGTCATCCTCAGAGCTGCTCTACAGGCACTGCAACACCCGTCATCCTCAGAGCTGCTCTACAGCCACTGCAACGCCCGTCATCCTCAGAGATGCTCTACAGCCACTGCAACACCCGTCATCCTCAGAGCTGCTCTACAGCCACTGCAACACCCGTCATCCTCAGAGCTGCTCTACAGCCACTGCAACACCCGTCATCTGCAACACCCGTCATCCTCAGAGCTGCTCTACAGCCACTGCAACGCCCGTCATCCTCAGAGCTGCTCTACAGCCACTGCAACACCCGTCATCCTCAGAGCTGCTCTACAGCCACTGCAACACCCGTCATCCTCAGAGCTGCTCTACAGCCACTGCAACACCCGTCATCCTCAGAGCTGCTCTACAGCCACTGCAACGCCCGTCATCCTCAGAGCTGCTCTACAGCCACTGCAACACCCGTCATTCTCAGAGCTGCTCTACAGCCACTGCAGCACCCGTCATCCTCAGAGCTGCTCTACAGCCACTGCAACACCCGTCATCCTCAGAGCTGCTCTACAGCCACTGCAACACCCGTCATCTGCAACACCCGTCATCCTCAGAGCTGCTCTACAGCCACTGCAACACCCGTCATTCTCAGAGCTGCTCTACAGCCACTGCAACACCCGTCATCCTCAGAGCTGCTCTACAGCCACTGCAACGCCCGTCATCCTCAGAGCTGCTCTACAGCCACTGCAACACCCGTCATTCTCAGAGCTGCTCTACAGCCACTGCAACACCCGTCATCCTCAGAGCTGCTCTACAGCCACTGCAACGCCCGTCATCCTCAGAGCTGCTCTACAGCCACTGCAACACCCGTCATTCTCAGAGCTGCTCTACAGCCACTGCAACACCCGTCATCCTCAGAGCTGCTCTACAGCCACTGCAACACCCGTCATTCTCAGAGCTGCTCTACAGCCACTGCAACACCCGTCATCCTCAGAGCTGCTCTACAGCCACTGCAACACCCGTCATTCTCAGAGCTGCTCTACAGCCACTGCAACGCCCGTCATCCTCAGAGCTGCTCTACAGCCACTGCAACACCCGTCATTCTCAGAGCTGCTCTACAGCCACTGCAACACCCGTCATCCTCAGAGCTGCTCTACAGCCACTGCATCTCCCGTCATTCTCAGAGCTGCTCTACAGCCACTGCAACACCCGTCATCCTCAGAGCTGCTCTACAGCCACTGCAACACCCGTCATTCTCAGAGCTGCTCTACAGGCACTGCAACACCCGTCATCCTCAGAGCTGCTCTACAGCCACTGCAACACCCGTCATTCTCAGAGTTGCTCTACAGTCACTGCAACACCCGTCATCCTCAGAGCTGCTCTACAGCCACTGCAACGCCCGTCATCCTCAGAGCTGCTCTACAGCCACTACACCCGTCATTCTCAGAGCTGCTCTACAGCCACTGAACACCCGTCATTCTCAGAGCTGCTCTACAGCCACTGCAACACCCGTCATTCTCAGAGCTGTTCTACAGCCACTGCAACACCCGTCATCCTCAGAGCTGCTCTACAGCCACTGCAACACCCGTCATTCTCAGAGCTGCTCTACAGCCACTGCAACACCCGTCATTCTCAGAGCTGCTCTACAGCCACTGCAACACCCGTCATTCTCAGAGCTGTTCTACAGCCACTGCATCACCCGTCATTCTCAGAGCTGCTCTACAGCCACTGCATCACCCGTCATTCTCAGAGCTGCTCTACAGCCACTGCAACACCAGTCATTCTCAGAGCTGTTCTACAGCCACTGCATCACCCGTCATTCTCAGAGCTGCTCTACAGCCACTGAACACCCGTCATTCTCAGAGCTGCTCTACAGCCACTGCAACACCCGTCATTCTCAGAGCTGCTCTACAGCCACTGCAACACCCGTCATCCTCAGAGCTGCTCTACAGCCACTGCAACACCAGTCATTCTCAGAGCTGTTCTACAGCCACTGCAACACCCGTCATCCTCAGAGCTGCTCTACAGCCACTGCAATCATTCTCAGAGCTGCTCTACAGCCACTGCAACACCCGTCATCCTCAGAGCTGCTCTACAGCCACTGCAACACCGTCATTCTCAGAGCTGCTCTACAGCCACTGCAACACCCGTCATTCTCAGAGCTGCTCTCTATTCTCAGAGCTGCCACTGCAACACCCGTCATCCTCAGAGCTGCTCTACAGCCACTGCAACACCCGTCATTCTCAGAGCTGCTCTACAGCCACTGCAACACCCGTCATCCTCAGAGCTGCTCTACAGCCACTGCAACACCCGTCATCCTCAGAGCTGCTCTACAGTCACTGCAACACCCGTCATCCTCGGAGCTGCTCTACAGCCACTGCAACTCCCGTCATCCTCAGAGCTGCTCTACAGCCACTGCAACACCCGTCATCCTCAGAGCTGCTCTACAGCCACTGCAACACCCATCATCCTCAGAGCTGCTCTACAGCCACTGCAACACCCATCATCCTCAGAGCTGCTCTACAGTCACCGCCTCTAGCTTGACCATCATACATGCCCTAGTTGCACTGAATACTAAGCTGGTATCTCAAGCAACGATACGGCAGATGACCCTGCCAAATTAGCCATAATTAATGAGCTGATGCCCGTCCCCATACCAGTCACCCTACAACAGAGGAAACAACTGGCCCTAACCACAGCCAGACAAACACTACAAACTCTCAGTCATATATCAAGATCGTAATCATGATACGAAACAGCCGCTGCACAGCACCAACCAGCCACGGTACAGCTGATCGTACAGCAGAGCTCAGCTAGTCATTTTTCAGTGTCTTCGCTACCCCACCAACAGCAGTGTAATTGACAGTGTTGCAAAAAGAATATCGACAGCACTGACATGAAACTGCCGCACGAGTGTTGCCTCCACACTGCCACTCTGCACTCCCATCGCAGCCCCATCAGAACGCTGTTAAATTGCCAAGCAACACACCCACTAAGAAGTCACCTTCGTATGACAACCACTGCACCAGCCACCGGCCAAAACTTCCTCTTCGGTTGGTTAACTGGATTTTGAAGCCTACTGATTACACGAAGGTCAATAAGGCTGCCTGTAACCTGTTCACCACCAGTCAAGAAAACTATTCCCTGATGTAGGGATTAAAGTGAACTCTCATTGTATATTCACTGAGACATACATCTCCCGGTGTATATAACGAGCGTTCCGCCTTGTATTCCACGGTCCAAATGACCATAGAGAATTGATACCCAACTTGAAAGCATATCCAATGTCATTTTTACTATTTAATGCCTGTAACAGTCTGGGGTCACGTCCGCCCTCTGAGAAGCTGGCTCTCAAAAATTTATTTTAAAATATTGATGTTCTGTATACATGTCTGTGTTAATTAAACTTACGTCTGTATACAGATATATATATATATATATATATATATATATATATATATATATATATATATATATATATATATATATATATATATATATATATTATACAGATATATATATATATATATATATATATATATATATATATATATATATATATATATATATATATATATATATATATATATATATATATATAGGGAGGTACCACCTCTAGAACTGTCCTAGGGACCCTCATCCTCAGAGAAAAGAATAAACTTGCTTCAGGGAAAACTCAAGGTTCTCCCTGAAACTGTTTGAGAATTTTCTCCTACCACCCCCTGTATTTAATATGTATTTTATTTAAAGACAAAATGCATTAACAAAACATTCACAAAAATACAATAGAAAGTAAAACAACCTAGATAACAACTCAGAGCTAATACAGTGAGAGCAATTAGTTGATAAGGGAGACTAAATAATTTTCTAAAGCCATTTATATTGCTCATCGTTAAAAAAGTGTTAGAAGAGACACCCAATTTAGAAATTGTTCATAGATCGAATGAGAAAAATAATTCAACTACTAGAGATTAGCAACTAAATTTGTATGGGAGCTGCTGAAATTTTTGCTGGAGGTTATAAAAGAAAGTGAGGAGTGTATTTACAAGAGAAAGTGAGGAGTATCGTCATAAGGGAAAGTGAGAAGTGTATTCATTAGAGAAAGTGAGGTATTCACAAGAGAAAGTGAGGAGTATCGTCATAAGGGAAAGTGAGAAGTGTGTTCATAAGAGAAAGTGAGGAGTGTAGTCATAAGAGAAAGTGAGGAGTGTAGTCATAAGAAAAAGTGAGGAATGTATTCATAAGAGAAAGTGAGGAGTGTGTTCATAAGAGAAAGTGATTAGTGTAGTCATAAGAGAAAGTGAGGAATGTATTCATAAGAGAAAGTGAGGAGTGTAGTCATAAGAGAAAGTGAGTAGTGTAGTCATAATAGAAAGTGAGAAGTGTATTCATAAGAGAGAGTGAGGAGTGTAGCCATAAGAGAAAGTGAGTAGTGTAGTCATAAGAGAAAGTGAAGTGTATTCATAAGAGAGAGTGAGAAGTGTATTCATAAGAGAGAGTGAGGAGTGTAGTCATAAGAGAAAGTGAGGAGTGTAGTCATAAGAGAAAGTGAGTAGTGTAGTCATAAGAGAAAGTGAGAAGTGTATTCATAAGAGAGAGTGAGGAGTGTAGTCATAAGAGAAAGTGAGGAGTGTAGTCATAAGAGAAAGTGAGGAGTGTGTTCACAAGAGAGAGTGAGAAGTGTGTATTTTAGCCTTGACAAAGGTGTTCAATAAATCACTGAAGTCTGGCACTGAACCAGAACATCGAAGGCTCACAAATATAGCACAAGTTTTGAAAAGGGACAACATCCTATGTCTCAGTCCATTATTCATGGAGTTTACAGCTCGTCCTCCAGCAAGCGTGTTGATACTAACTCTCTCTCAGGTGTGCTCTGTGCCGCCTTACCAGACGTAAGCAGATCAAATACGTCATAAGTAAATAAGTAAGTTTATTTAGATAGAGGTACACATAAGTATAAATATCATGCATAGTAACACGTGTAAATTAATTAGGATAACCCCAAAGGAAGGTAATTTAGCCAAATTTAATCTAATACCTGGAGGGTGTTTAAGGGGTCAACGCCCCAGCGGCCTGGTCCGTGACTAGGCCTCTGAGGTAACATACGCAGTCAACTCTCTCTTTATAAACCTCCTCTGTGTTGTGATTCTTTTTTTTTTTTTTGTAAATGAAAGTGAAAACGCAAATACAAATTTTAATAGTACATACTCTGAAGGCTATTCAGTTCTTGGATGTATTTATTCTGCCGTATTTATAGAAAAATTCACATTGTGTAGGAGCTATATAAGAGAGCTTTCTGTGTAAGTTTTTGTAGATAGGTTCGAAACCATTGAATTGTATTCATTGTGTATTCAAGGGTGTATACATCAATCTAAGTGAGGGTTGACGTGAAGTGTGTGAGAATCATTACTTGTTTACAATAAATGTAAACGCCAGTCAGTCCTCACCTGGAGAAACATTTACCTCATGTCTTCGACACGCGGGTTATCATGTTTATATATATATATATATATATATATATATATATATATATATATATATATATATATATATATATATATATATTTGTCAATCTTTTGACAGTAGTGGCAGTAGATAAGGGTAATGTTGACACCAGTTATCTCCATTCTGCAAGACGTTTTATCAAGTCAAATCACATTCATTAATTTTCAGTCGCTGAAGCCGCTGGCGTATTGTGTATCCAATATCCTTTCTCTATTGGGAAGCGGCTAGTTAATTGTGCATCCTATATCCATCCTGTTAGCGGTGTACCCTACATCCATCCTGTTAGCGCCAGCGGTTAGTTTACTGTGTACCTTATATACTTCCTGTAACTTATTGTACGCCCAGTAGTGCATGCTATAGAAGGAAGCATGACCTACTTCCACTGGAAAATCCCGCTTACCAGTGACAATACCTTCCTCTGCTGCACCACTTCTGACTCCTGTATATATATGAGGACCAGTCTTTCTGCCTGTACTTCACATTCTTCAAGACTACAGTGCTCATCACCTGCTCCTAGGCTGAGGGACTGATTACCTCGTCTTCTACCTGTTTTTGCATTCGTACAGTCTTCAGATTATGTCCCTGTATTGTACTGATTAAGCCACTGGATGGTGAAACGTCTACAAGATACCCAGATGTTGCACATGTGTCTAATTCTTCAGCTTGTTGGTATTGTATACCGTTGGCTTACAAAAGCATACTAACATGATACAAGAAGCAATTTACGAAAGGACACAAAAGCATAATGTAATCTAAGGCAAGATATAAAAGCATAAACAGGGTCGATTAGAGGATAAAAACAACAAAATCTTAGAAGAACGAAAGGAAACAGGATACAAAGAGGAGAGATATAAAGAATCCGTTTTGAAAATGTAAAGATCATACACAGAATAAGTAATAAAGGTAACTGTAAATCTCGACAAAAAAAATGAAAAAGAAAATGTACCAGTTGATTGACAAATAGATGATGGAATTTAACGAAGATGAAGAATAGATTGTGTGATGTAGAATTAGGAGCGTCACATAGAGTGAAATCTAGGAATAACCAGGGATAAGAGTTTTTTTTTTTTGGGGGGGGGAGGGGGGGTTAGGAATTGCTAAAAAAAAAAGAGAGCTGAATGCAACGTGTGTTTTACTCAGTAGTGATATGATGTCCAGCACAATATACACACACACTCCCATCCCTCCAGTATCTTCCAGGTGTAGATTATGATGTAACTTTCTCGCCTACTCTCTAAGGAGTACAGATCTAGGGACTTTAAGCGCTCTGTACATTTTTCAGTCGTCAATAATGTTCTGAATTCAGTCACAAGAAAAATTCTTTCTATTTAGTCAGATAATTTTCTAATTATGGTAATTATGGCGCCCAACAGCAGCATGAATTTTGTATTTAGGAAACCTAGTGGTGAAAATTTGAAAATTATTATTATTATTATTATTATTATTATTATTATTATTATCATCATCATCATCATCATCATCATCATCATCATCATCATCATCATCATCATCATCATCATCATCATCATCATCATCATCATCATCATCATCATCATTATTAATAGTGAACTTTTGAGGCTCCACCAATGAGGGTTTTTGAGGTTTCATAACATCACTGGAAGTTATCCAAACGTTCCAGAACGCTGGGAATGATTTGAGCAACTTTGTTCATGGGACACGTGAACATACCACAAATGTTGAAAATTTGAAACCGATTGGATGAGGCGTTCTCGAGTTATTAGTGACTTAAAATCGAAAAATCGGAGAGAAAAAAAAATCAGGCAACTGTTTAAAGGTCTCCCGTCATGGATATTTAAGAAAGACAGAAATGATGCATAAAACAAACTCGCATCACTCAGAGCGAAAGTTTCATGTGAGTGACTTAGAAGTTAAAATGTCAGAGGATCTCACAGGTGCCAAGCCAGTGATGATACTCTCTAGGTCGTACATGAATGATATACAACATCGACAGGATGAAAATTAGACACATGTGCAACATCTGGGTATCTTTATTGTAGACGTTTCGCCATCCAGTGGCTTTATCAATACATATTCAATGACGTAATTAGAAGACAGTAGAACTATATACTGGCTGTGGGACTGATTACCTCATCTTTTCTATATAGTGCTACTGTCTTCCAGTTATGTCATTGAATTTGTATTGATAACGCCACTGGTTGGCGAAACGTCTACAATAAAGATACCCAGATGTTGCACATTTGTCTAATTTTCGCTATAGACCGAAATATTGCTCTACAGTAACAGCCTCTTTTAAAGTGAGTGACACCGCAGACTTGGAGAATATGCAGAGAACCTTCACTGTGCTTATAACTTTAATCAAACACCTACATTATAGGATATTCTTGATGTTCTGTTTTTGATCCTCTCTCTCTCTCTCTCTCTCTCTCTCTCTCTCTCTCTCTCTCTCTCTCTCTCTCTCTCTCTCTCTCTCTCTCTCTCTCTCTCTCTCTCTCTCTCTCACACACACACACACACACACACACACACACACACACACACAGACTCATGTTACTCAAAACCTACCTCCTAACCCCCACAGAAACTCTAATAACTTACATCTGTTAGATATTTACACTTTATTCTCCACTGAACACATAAACTCGGTGATTTACACCTCATTTTCTTTCTTTAACTTTGAGTTTCAGTTGCCATGATTACACAGGTCTCTCGGTTCAACCTTCCCTCGGCTTTGTTGATCTACTATTGTTTTGAACTTGTTGTAGACTGTAGTATGGGTGGTGTTTTTTTTTCTGTGTAATTCAACCTGGCTTCTCTGTATTTATGTTTTAGTTACCCCTTGATATCATGGTGTATGCTTCTGTGAGTGTGTGTGTCGTGTGTGCTTCTGTGACTGTCTGTGCTGTGTGTGTTTGTGTCTGTGTTGTGTGTGCTTCTGTGCCCGTATTCATCGTTTATGCTTCTATGACTGTTTTCATCGTGTGTATTTCTGTATCTGTGACCTCCTGTGTTATGACTCTCCTGTCACGGGATCGAGCCCCATTCATTTTGTGATTTATTTACAGTCGTATTATTACGAATTCGTGAGTCGTAGTAAATATGACAGTACTGATGGACTGTAATACCGACAAGTTGAAGAATGAAACGTGTGCAACAACAGACTTCTTCAGTCGAGTACAAGCGAATGTAACACCGGTTAGATTTCAGATTTTGCCACAGAAGAGGCTAGTTTATTGTGCACCCCATATCCATCCTGTGGACGGTTGCGCAAGATCATTTGGATACACAAAAGGCCTAGGAACTAGGCCCCAAAACGGTTATCAGGAGTACATCTGGATTTATATTTATAGTTTAGTTATCTGTTACTAGGAAATTGAGGAAGTTTGCATGATGTATATGGTATCTGGAGAAGGTAGAAGCAGTAGTTTGAGGTGACCAATCCCTCAGTTACAACATGACCAGAGAAAGGAGTCCCAATGGACAAAACAAGAGCGAATATGAGAGGGCTATCTTCACACTAACTTTAGCAAAGGTCTCATTGTAAGACAGATAAATACAGTACAATGTTTATAATTTTTCGGGATTGGGTTTACGTCCAGAGCACATTTGGGAATCTAATAATTGTAATATTAACGATATTCTTTTTAAAGGGGTGGACCGGTAAGCCAGTGGAAAGCCTCGGTCAGATGACCAAAAGCTCCAGCTCCGGGTCATCATATGACTGAGACCCGCGTCAGGGAACACTTGTTTTGTTTCCCGACAAACCTTACCTAACCTAACTAAACACATCTGGAACACTAGAAAGATTTTTTTAGTTCATCAGCAACGACTTTCCAAATTACAAACAGTGTCTGGATGTTACAAGCCGCAATAAAAGCTGAGACATTTTTGGGGGGCTTATTTATAAAATTCTGCAATAAGTAACAAATAGCTCCTACATTCTCTTAACAGATTAATTAGACGACACCTTGTGTCCTAGACGCAATTCTGGTCCCTGATAATTACGTATTTCTCAGTGTATATGCTCTGAGATCTTACTTTAATCCCCCATTATATGGATTAAAATTGTCTAGACTGGTGGTGTACAGGTGACATACAGCTGACGAAATATTGCCATTAATAAACGAATCGTATATAGAGAGAATTCGAGAACTAAAAAAGAAAAATATATAATAGAAATATAGACTTTGAGGGTGTCTAAGGAAGTTTTACCAGAAAAAAGTAAAGATAAAAATATGAGGATTCTAGATAAAAAAAAAAATTTTATTATCACACTGGCCGATTCCCACCAAGGCAGGGTGGCCCGAAAAAGAAAAACTTTCACCATCATTCACTCCATCATTGTCTTGCCAGAAGGGTGCTTTACACTACAGTTTTTAAACTGCAACATTAACACCCCTCCTTCAGAGTGCAGGCACTGTACTTCCCACCTCCAGGACTCAAGTCCGGCCTAGATAAAATATGTTCTGATATTTACAAATGTGGAGAAATATCTCTTGACCAGCTGAGTGTCTCAGCAAAAATCTCATCTTCAGCTTTGTTTTCAACTTTTTGATAATGAAAATTGTTTTTTTCTGTCTTATTTTATGGACTGTTCGTTATTTTGTTTTGTCTTCAGAAGTAAATCCTGATGACGGTGATGTAGTCTTCACCGAAACATCGGTAATCAAGTACTGCATTAAATATTTTTAAGACGACTGACGGTGTTTCCCCCACCTGTCTCAGGTCACAGTAAAGTGCTACACAGAGTGATTTGTTAAGTAAAAGAATACAGATGCGACTAATGTGACATTTTATTGTGGCAATGTTTCGCTTGACAAAGCCCCTGAAGAGCGAAGAGCGAAACGTTGCCACAAGAAAATGTCACATTAATTGCATGTCGGTAATTCTACCATTATTACAGAGCGATTTGTCGACCCAATCAATGCAACATGTATGGTTTGTTAACATGTGCTAGTTTGATAGAATTAAGTTGAACACCCAGAAGGTCCACTTAGTCGCTCGTGGACTGTATAACTTTAACCCTTGTGAATGTAGAGTGATACCGGTGATGAGGCACTGTGCCACGACTCGCTTGGCACCAGTGCATGGCTCCCGTCTCCTCGATGCAGCCGAGTACTGATGACTGACACTGAATAAGGTTGAAAAGACACGCGAGACCAGATACGGTGTGGTAGGTGAGTGAGGAGGGATGGTTGAGTCACTGTGAATGGTAGGAGTGAGTGAGTGAGGAATGATGGTTGTGTCATTGTGAGAGTGAAACATTTTCAAGGCCATTTGCCAAAACGGTCTCA
This sequence comes from Cherax quadricarinatus, assembly GCF_038502225.1. Classification (NCBI taxonomy): domain Eukaryota; kingdom Metazoa; phylum Arthropoda; class Malacostraca; order Decapoda; family Parastacidae; genus Cherax; species Cherax quadricarinatus. Next base: position 4,359,683 of record NC_091321.1, read on the forward strand.
TAAATGTCCGGGGTATTACCGAGACCATTTGAAGACTCGGCTACTTTTTCCGCCGAGGAGAGTCACAACCACAGTGGAATGCGAGGAAAAATGCTTCAAGCACACAATTGTGTATAGCACTGAACCCATCACAGGTCAAGAAGTGGTGGAGGCTCGCTCCTCCCTCCACTGATCGTGTTACAGACTTGCTTCTTAACTTGCCTGCAATCAAGATTAGATACATATATTTTGCCACTGTATCATTTACATCATTGTGGACTGGTAGGGGCTAGTTTGTGCACCCCATATCCACCCTGTGGACGGTAGCGGCTAGTTTGTGTACCCCATATCCACCCTGTGGACGGTAGCGGCTAGTTTGTGTACCCCATATCCACCCTGTGGACGGTAGCGGCTAGTTTGTGCACCCCATACCCAGCCTGTGGACTGGTAGCGGCAAGTTTGTGCACCCCATATCCATCCTGTGGACTGGTAGGGGTTAGTTTGTGCACCCATACAGTGGCGGACCTACATTTTTGGGGCCCTTGAAGCTTGAACTGTTATGAGGGCCCCCTGAAGCTTGAACTGTTATGAGGCCCCTTCTCATACGGTAGATCCAAAAAATTAAGCAATGTGGACTAAAGTCTCTTCTGGGGCCCCTCCGGAATTAGGGGCCCTCAAGCTTAAGTGTTATTATATCTATCTGGCACAAAGGCAAAAAATCTTACGTACTTTTCAAGATTTAGTATCAGCTGAATACAGCGAATAGTTCCAACTCCGGGTAGACCCCAGGTAGATGCATCACTAACAGTATTGTAGAGGAAATAAGAAGCAATGTTTTCAGATTACACAGTACTAGTAAAGTTTGTATTTTTGAACGTCGTAGAGGGTGAGTGAGAGATAGATAGAGAGAGATGATAAGTTAACAGAAACGGAAGTGTAGAAATAAAATCGATTGCACATACGGAGAAAAGACATTGCAACAAATTGCATAGGAAATCTATAGAATGAGTTTAGAGAAAAGAATATGATAAAAAAAAACAATGAATCTTTGTAGCATCGCAGTAGATTTGCATTAGATGAAGCATATGATCACGATAAAAAAATGAGGTTGAAACAAAGGAGTAGAGACGATGGATATATTCAGGTTGACGGTGTGTGTGGCAGGATGGTGCAGCAGCTGAAGGAGAGGACCCGCAGTATAATGTGTGTGGGCAGGAGGGTGAGACGTCACTGCATCTACACAGCCGGTCACTGCACATCCCAGCTAGTGCAGTCATCGGGTGGAGAAGGTACCTCTAAGCTTGTATCCTGAAGAAGATAAGCAGTTACATGCTCTCCGTTTTAGAATATCATATGGTACAAGAATATGAAATTAATACATGCCACCAACAGAACACTTTTTCTTTTAACGGGAACTAAGCTATTGCACCAACTATTATTTCAGTTGTACACACTAACCCACTCCTCCATCGCCTCGACTATCCTTTATTATGACACACTTTTGCCCTCGCACACCCTTACCCACAGCGCTGTATAACCCATACCGGTCTACCGCTTAAAAATATTAATGGTATTATTATTATTGTCATTATTATTGTGAATATTATAAGCACACTGTGACATAAGTCCACAGCATTCGACAAAATTATGCAGGATTTACTGCAGCGTGATCATGGTAATTCTTACAGACAGTGACTTCTTGACTGTTGCGACAATCAGAGATTGAGTTAATGCAGTTGTCTGGTCAACTATTTGTTCTGTAGCGCACTGGCATTATGTCGGTGTGTTCACTCACAGGATGAGTGGTTCTTCCCCCCTCCTCTCCCTCCCTCCCCCCACAAGGAAAAAAAACCCTCGGCCTCCGGGAGTAAAATCCAGATTTGGTCACGTGTATTTTCCCTAAATCCTGTTTACATCTGAATACATTGATCGAACAAGCAATCTGAGCAATATGCATATCTTTACCTTGGTGGTACATGGTAAGACTGTCCTCTTTTAGTCTTACATCAGTGAGAAAAACTATCCATTAGGCAAGAATTTGTCATTACGTAGCTAAAGATGCTTGCTCATTTATGAGCTTCAGAAATTCACTACCTGGAGGTGAGACTAGCGGTCGTTTTAGCTCGTCATGAACTATTATCACTAGCAAATTGATAATGGGTCCAGGAGGATCCGAAAGGTCGCTTGTATTGTCTCTAATTTGAGGGTTAGGTGTGAATTGCCTCGGCCACGGTATTATTACCTACATCTGATACTCGTATATCTCTTGTATTAGGGTTTAAAAACCTTGCAAGACTTTTTCTTTGACTGAGTCATGTAATATCAGTGTGCAATATGAAATCTTTATGAGCTGCAACACACGTAAATGTCGTAAGTGTTGCAGGATTGTAGCAGAACTGGATTGATTATTTTAGAGCACATGTGCAAGTAGACTGCTTTCTCGGAGAAAGTTTCCCAGTGGACGATACATGATTGTAGTTGTTTTCTATATTCATCTTATAGACAGTAGTGAACCATCCAAGAAGCTGCTGTTTCAGGTGTAGTATTCTTGTACTCTGCTGTACTATTGTTGGTCAGTTATCAGTTATCCTTACCGTCTTCCATTCTTTGCAATATTCCTTCATCCTACCATTGACAGTGCAATTGTTAATTATTCACTCCTGCAACATAGCATTGCAGTTCAATCTATTCTGCAGTCTACCAATACTGACAGCTAACCTCTTCTGCAGCCAACCATTTTGGATAAACCATTTCTTTAGCCAACCATTGTTAGTTAACCATTTCCCTACCAGGCGAAATATTCCTGCAGTTTACCATTACCAGTCAACCATTTCTCCAGCCTACCGTGTCGAGTGCAACATTCCAGCAGCCTGCCATTGTTGATAATCCATTTTTTTAACCCTTGCAAGGTTCAACATCCGTGTGACCTGCCACTGAACTGGTAACAACATCTGCGGTAAACGGCACTAGCCTCTTCAGAGGCTTAAAGGCCACGTCAGTTTCCCGGTTTTCTAATAATATGATATTTTTTGCCTGTAATCTACCTTGTCCATAATCACTATCGCATTTGCTTTGTCTGCTTTCGTAAGGTGAAGTCTAGGATATTTCGTAAGGTGAAGTCTAGGATATTTTCTTAATTCATGGTATAACTTAACAAATCTTTGAGGACAGTTGTGTTGCAGGTCTGAGCGAAGCTCAGACATGATAATTGGAGACAGGGAAACTCACGCGCCTCTTTATATCCGTATCGTTGTTCCTGAACGTCTGACAATGTTATCTTCCCCCTCGTTCGTCCTCTCATCCGCAATAGTTTGTTCCATGTTTTTGATTGCGGAATATTAGGTGCTTAACAACTAATGCTTTTCTCAAGATATAATTGAAAATTTTGGAAAACAAAATTATTCAGGTAATCACTTAAAAGTACCACTTGGTTATACTGAAGTGGTACTTAGAGTCAGTGATCATGTTTATTAAGGACAGTGGAACAGTGACAGTGAGGCAGTGAAAGTGAGGTAGTGACAGTGGGGCAGTGAACGAGGCAGTGGCTAGGAGACCCACAGTCAGACGGCTAGGAGACCCACAGTCAGACGGCTAGGAGACCCACAGTCAGACGGCTAGGAGACCCACAGTCAGTCGGCTAGGAGACCCACAGTCAGTCGGCTAGGAGACCCACAGTCAGACGGCTAGGAGACCCACAGTCAGACGGCTAGGAGACCCACAGTCAGACGGCTAGGAGACCCACAGTCAGACGGCTAGGAGACCCACAGTCAGTTGGCTAGGAGACCCACAGACGGCTAGAAGACCCACAGTTTTACAGCAGGTAACAAGGCTGGAGCTTCCGTCCTCTGGATGGATATGGGGTGCACGGTAAACTATCAACTACCGTCCCCATGATAATTATAGAGTGTACTTTAAACTAGCCGCTTCAGTGGCCAAATCTAATCACCACCTTCATAGGCTTAGTACCTTATACTGTACTATCCAGACCCACAAAAGGATAGACGTTAATACCCTAATAGACAATCCTTTGTTTTACCTTGAGAAGGAGAGTTACTGTTATGTACAAGGCCAATATTGTCAAAGTACAACACTTCGCTCCATTCCGAAGACAGCGAGAAGTGAGCTCCTACACAACAAGACGGGCAGCCAGCAGCAACTACACTCTGGCTGTACCCTTCTCCAGAACATCACTTAATTTTGAGATCATTTATTCCTAGGATGACTCTGCAACATGTTCGTACAGCATAATGATATCAACGAAATAAAGTCAGTTGAACAAATGAATTTGCTGGCCCACAGATGGCTCCAGCTTCATCCTGTTCCCTATTTGTATGTCTCGTAACAATAAAAAGGCTTTCATATGAGCTGATGTAGGTAACAGCTCTTAGCTTGTAAATAAAGTTAGGGATCCTTAACCTAACCTTGTAAAACCCTGTGTAAGAGAGAGAGAGAGAGAGAGAGAGAGAGAGAGAGAGAGAGAGAGAGAGAGAGAGAGAGAGAGAGAGAGAGAGAGAGAGAGACATTAGATAGCAGCAAAAGCCATCAAAACAAAGCAATAACCAACTGGTAATTCATTTTCCGCTGACATATTCACAATGGAGAGTGATTAGTTTGCTTTCACAATTATATTGAAGAGCTATTATTATTATTATTATTATTTTGGAATTTAACTAGAAAATAGGTATGGATCAAATATGAGTGCCCGGGTTCATTACAACCATCACTCAGTGGCGACAGTTTTGATATCGTAAACTATAACTGCATTTATCCTGACCATTTTTTTTTTTTTTTTGAAACAGATGAACAAAGCAGATAGACTGTTATCTCTCTCTCTCTCTCTCTCTCTCTCTCTCTCTCTCTCTATATATATATATATATATATATATATATATATATATATATATATATATATATATATATATATATATATATATATATATATATATACTGCTAGGCGCCTGGTGTTTAAGGATGGTAGTCCAATGGATGGAGTGATGCGTACTGTTTAGTTCTCCCAGAGCTGAGTATGGGAACGCAGGATCGAATCTGGCCAAGCTGCAGTTCTGTTAATGATTCATAATCACTTGTTTCATGATTTCTTTGATATATAGACTGCTCGTGAAGGCTGGCACACCAAACAGGATGAGGCTGAAATTAGTCTCTGAGGCTTCATGACCACGAATGTTCTTGCATCAAGATAACACGCTCAGTACTGCTGGGCGCCTGGTGTTTAAGAATGTTAGTCCAATGGATAAAGTGATGTGTACTGTGTTCAGTCCACCCAGGGCTGGGCATGGGAATGCAGGATCGAATCCTGGCCAAGCCGCAGTTCTATCAGTGATTCAAAATCACTTGTTTCGTGATTTCATGGCTTAACTAGCAACGCACTTCTTTCCGAATAGGACAAGCGAACATTTGTACATGCAGTAATTTCGCAAAAGTCATTCTGAACCTAACGAGAAAAATATATTTTGTTGCATTTATTTATTATTAAATTGTAAACCTATATAATATATATTTAGTTGGATAAAACTAAATTAAATTGCACTTGTTACAGTAAGGTTAGGTAAGTTTCCTAAGATTCTTTTTGTACAAAATCATTAATTTTTGTAGTAATATAAATGAAGAAATATATCTTTAAATGTATAAGAGAAAATTTCCAGAAGATACAGGAGGAGATTGAAATAGCTTGAAATGCATGTTTAAGGCTCACGGGGTGTGAAAGAAACATGGCTTGTGAACCAGGCTGCCGAACTTATGTGTCATTTGTGTGGCCAAGTGGTTAAGAGCGCTGCCTGGGAATCTTGTCCGTCCCAGTAGCAGTATCGAGTCCTGTTGACTGCGACCTTGTTCTCTATATACCCGCTTGTTTCTGCGTGGTGCATTGATATATATATATATATATATATATATATATATATATATATATATATATATATATATATATATATATTAAGAGAAGACAGATGGAAAGTACACAGGGCATGGACAGTGTGTTCATAAATATAAAACAGTAAATAAGAGAGGCGAGGAGTGTTAAATCAGCAAGTTAAAGGAACTACTCGCCTGGCTGCAGGAAAATATTCGTACGAACGAGGCCAAAATACAGAACGAAAAACAACGCAGCAGGCAATATATATACATACGAGCGAGGCCACAATACAGAACGAGATACAAAGCAACACAGCTTTCACAAATGATGTTGGATCTCATGCGACCCAACATGAGTAGAGGTGCTTGAGAAAGTTTTCCTCACATTCCGCAAGTTACAAGGCACCATACACCTTATACAAGACAGTGCCTCGTGTCTTGTATCCAAACAGGTCAAGAAAAAGGTTTCAATAGAACCATATTAGCGTTATCCTGTGGCCAGGGAACAGTCCTCCTCTGACCCCATTCTGATTTGTTGGAATGTAATGATAACAAACTCAGTTTTTAAAACACATCATCAGTGTCACACTTGACTGAGATGAAAAAAAATCTGGATTCAAGAAATGGACTTGTTTAAAAAAAAATAAACTTTGGGAATCTGTACCAGATCGTCTGAAATTAGTAAACAGAGTACAGGAAAACATGACTGAATATTAAAACGTGAGTGAAATTTGTTTTTTTCCATGCGTCTTTGCCTGATTGTAGAAATTCCTTTGCATTCTGGAGTGTACAACATCATCTGCAGAGTATATGTATTACAAACAATTCCACGTTGTTCTACTTTGGTTTTCGTGAGCAATTCCCAACTTTAAGCTTGATAATGCTTCTTGTATTGTTAGGAATACTTTTGTCCAAGACTCTATCACCCTACTCGGAAGACTGTCACATGCAGGTTCAGATCCAACCTACCCAGCATTTTCCACCTGACTCCATGCTATAAATACTCACGTACCTTTCAACCAGGTAGATCTGTTTGTGACTTGGTAAGGCTCACTGTGAGGGCGAAACGTTGTCAATAGAGAGTCACATTATACTGCTTATGTGTTTATTTTTCCATTGTGTCGGTATTTTATACCATTTATTTCCACTTTTGTCTTTGTTTTAAAGATTGTTTAGGTTAGGTTAGCCAAGCTTAGGTTGGGGCGAGTTAGATCAGGTTACCTGTGATTTATGGGTGATCTAATTCGAGAGTTTTCCTACTCTGGCTGCCCGGCCTGGGGGCCAGGCCTCCCTGTTAACTGCTGGATCAACCAGGCTCTTGCTCTTAACAGCTGAACGGTCCACACATCCATCACAGCTTAGCTGATCTGGTAGACCGCTGAGGGAGTGATTCAGTTTCCTCTCAGTATCTTCATTTCGTTCTGTGGTATGGGATAACCCTTCTGTATTTGTATATATATATATATATATATTGTTTTCTCGTTTTCTATGGCTTTTCGCGTATAAATTTTGCGTATCGTATTACTCTTGAATTTTCCAAAAGCCTGCAACATTTTCTTCACCAATATTTCTAATCTTCCTTCCAAGCCTCTCTTTTCCTGACAACATAAAACAAACTTGCGAATCATTCTGTCTTCATCTAATCCCTGTCGTTGCAATTTTCTCTATCTTCCTTCTTCGCCTTTCCATCTTTCTTCAGCTTTACCACACCTTGTTCTACTTCAGAATAAGTATTATCTTCGGCCTTGCCATCTCCATCGTATTTCCCACCTCCTTCTTTATCTTTGCTATCTCCTTATCTTCGGCACTTTCTTCTTGGTCTTCACTACCTTTACTTCTATTTACACCATCACTGCTCTCCTTTCCCCCTGTTTCCTTTCTTTCTATCTTCCTCTTTCTCTCTCTCTCTCTTCTCCCCAAGACCAACAGGACCCACGAGGCTCCATAAGATAAATTAAAGCTCTTCAATCTCCCGCGGGTTGCCAACGAATCGGAGAAATCGGTTTATCCATCCCGTTAAAGCAGCTCCTTGGAAGGAGGATTTTCTCCTCGTGCCTGAGGATACGTGGGAAAAGGAGAGGATGATGAGCTGCAAGGAAAAGGAGCTGAAGGTCACAGAAAGAGCATAATTCTGGAATGCTCTTTGTGTTGTTCCGCTGAGATGAGCTCCTAGGTTTTCATCTTATGATCACACGCTAATTATGGCGTCTGTTGATGTCTTTTGTGGGATCAAGATGTTTTGGGCATGATTTACTGGGTGGGATCTGGTGTTGTGGGTTGGGTGTTGTAAGTTAGGGTGTTGTGGGTCGGGTGTTGTGGGTTGGGTATTGAGCGTCTGGCATTTTCGGTTGGGTTTTTATATTCCAATATGCCAATATTAGACAGACGTCTTTTTCCTTGAAAACAAGAACGGCTTTGACGTATGATGCACATATAATGAGGAAAATCCACGGAAGAAGACTGCAAGAAACTAAGTGAAATTACATATGATAGAGGAATGGAAATAAAAAGTGATTTTTGCATTTCAACAACAGTAAATAAAACGTGAACACGAATAGGGAATAGAGACCGGCAACTTACAGAATGAAGTAATAACATGCAACTTACAGAATGAAGTAATAACATGCAACTTACAGAATGAAGTAATAACAAGGACCTTTGAGTAAGCATCATCCACAATTTGTGCCCTCCGACACACAACAAATGAGAGGAGCAGCACACGCCAGGTTGGTAAATGTAAGAATGCCCTTTAAAAACTTAAACAAAGGTTCTTTCTTAGGGTTTTTCACCACTTATGCAAGACAGATCCTTGAATATACAGCACTGGCGTGGAACCTTCGTTTGAAAAAAAAAGGCACAATGAACATATAAAAAAAGTAAAAAGAAAAAAAAAATATTGCTACCAGACTAGACCCGGAACTAAGAAACAGAAGTTGTGAAGAGAATGAAAGAGATAAAGTTCTCGAACGACTGTATGTAGCCACTGGGGTCCCTCAAGGATACCTTCTGGAATTCATCCTCGTTCTGGTGTACATCAATTTCCGCAAATGCTGTGAATGACTTTAAGAATATTTAGACAGTTACCTCAGTGGAGGAAAAAAAAATAGGGTGGAAGTACTGCCTACCTATCAAAGGTCAGGAGGCATACCACAAAGGTCAGTAGTATACCACAGTGCTTCAGTTGGCATACTATAGTGTTTCAGTAGGCATACCACAGTGTTTCAGTAGCCATACTACAGTGTTTCGGTAGGCATACTACAGTGTTTCAGTAGCCATACTACAGTGTTTCGGTAGGCATACTACAGTGTTTCAGTAGGTAAACTATAGTGTTTCAGTAGGCATACTACAGTGTTTCAGTGGTATACCACAGTGCTTCAGTAGGCATACTACAGTGTTTCAGCAGGCATACTACAGTTTTTCCGTAGTATACCACAGTGCTTCAGTTGGCATACTATAGTGTTTCAGTAGGCATACTATAGTGTTTCAATAGGCATACTACAGTGTTTAGTAGTATACCACAGTGCTTCAGTAGGCATACTACAGTGTTTCAATAGGCATACTACAGTGAATCAGTAGGCATACTACAGTGTTTCAGTAGTATATCACAGAGCTTCAGTAGGCATACTACAGTGTTTCAATAGGCATACTACAGTGAATCAGTAGGCATACTACAGTGTTTCAGTAGTATATCACAGAGCTTCAGTAGGCATACTACAGTGTTTCAGTAGGCATACTACAGTGTTTCAGTAGGCGTACTTCAGTGTTTCAGTAGGCATACCACAGTGTTTCAGTAAGCATACTAGTGTTTCGGTAGGCATACTACAGTGTTTCAGTAGACCTACTATAATGTTTCAGTAGGCATACTACAGTGTTTCAGTAGGTATACCACAGTGCTTCAGTAGGTATACAACAGTATTTCAGTAGGTGTATCACAGTGCTTCAGTAGGCATACTACAGTGTTTCAGTAAGCATACTACAGTGTTTCGGTAGGCATACTACAGTGTTTCAGTAGGCATACTACAGTGTTTCAGTAGGCATACTTCAGTATTTCAGTAGGCATACCACAGTGTTTCAGTAGGCATACTACAGTGTTTCCGTAGTATACCACAGTGCTTCAGTTGGCATACTATAGTGTTTCAGTAGGTATACTATAGTGTTTCAATAGGCATACTACAGTGTTTCAGTAGTATACCACAGTGCTTCAGTAGGCATACTATAGTGTTTCAATAGGCATACTACAGTGTTTCAGAAGTATATCACAGAGCTTCAGTAGGCATACTACAGTGTTTCAGTAGGCATACTACAGTGTTTCAATAGGCATACTACAGTGTTTCAGTAGGCATACTACAGTGTTTCAATAGGCATACTACAGTGTTTCAGTAGGCATACTACAGTGTTTCAGTAGTATATCACAGAGCTTCAGTAGGCATACTACAGTGTTTCAGTAGGCATACTACAGTGTTTCAGTAGGCATACTACAGTGTTTCAGTAGTATATCACAGAGCTTCAGTAGGCATACTACAGTGTTTCAGTAGGCATACTACAGTGTTTCAGTAGGCGTACTTCAGTGTTTCAGTAGACATGCCACAGTGTTTCAGTAGGCATACTACAGTGTTTCGGTAGGCATACTACAGTGTTTCAGTAGGCCTACTACAATGTTTCAGTAGGCATACTACAGTGTTTCAGTAGGTATACCACAGTGCTTCAGTAGGCATACTATAGTGTTTCAATAGGCATACTACAGTGTTTCAGTAGGCATGCTACAGTGTTTAGTAGTATATCACAGTGCTTCAGTAGGCATACTACAGTGTTTCAGTAGGCATACTACAGTGTTTCAGTAGTATATCACAGAGCTTCAGTAGGCATACTTCAGTGTTTCAGTAAGCATACTACAGTGTTTCGGTAGGCATACTACAGTGTTTCAGTAGGCATACTACAGTGTTTCAGTAGGCATACTACAGTGTTTCAGTAGGCATACTACAGTGTTTCAGTAGGCATACTACAGTGTTTCAGTAGGCCTACTACAGTGTTTCAGTAGGCATACTACAGTGCTTCAGTAGGTGTACCACAGTGTTTCAGTAGGCATATTACAATGCTTCAGTAGGCATACTGTATTGCTTTAATAAGCATACTGTATTTTTCCAGTAGGCTTACTGTCAGTGGTATGTCATGCCAGTTGTATGTTAAGTAGGATACTGTTACCTAGTGCCACATCGTAGGAATGTGAGGGTTGAGTCGCTTATACCCCGACACTGCCCGTGGGCATGGCCACTTACGATGCAGGTATCAGTGATACTAGACGCGCTGACAGTGACACTAGATGCACTGGCAGTGATACTAGACGTGCTGGCAGTGACACTAGATGTACTGGCTGATGACACTAGACGTGCTGGCAGTGGCACTAGACGTGCTGGCAGTGACACTAGATGCACTGGCAGATGACACTAGAGGTGCTGGCAGTGACACTAAACGTGCTGGCAGACACTAGACGTGCTGGCAGTGACACTAGACGTGTTGGTAGATGACACTAGACGTGCTGGCAGTGACACTAGACGTGCTGGTAGATGACACTAGACGCGCTGGCAGTGACACTAGATACACTGGCAAATGACACTAGATGCACTAACAGATGACACTAGACGTGCTGGCAGTGACACTAGACGCGCTGGCAGTGACACTAGACGTGCTGGTAGATGACACTAAACGTGCTGGCAGTGACACTAGACGTGCTGGTAGATGACACTAGACGTGCTGGCAGTGACACTAGACGCGCTGGCAGTGACACTAGACGTGCTGACAGTGACACTAGATACACTGGCAAATGACACTAGATGCACTAACAGATGACACTAGACGTGCTGGTAGATGACACTAGACGCGCTGGTAGTGACACTAGACGTGCTGGTAGATAACACTAAACGTGCTGGTAGATGACACTAGACGTGCTGGCAGATGACACACCAATACTTCTCAATAACCCGAGGTAGAACAGTTGTGTAACTCCACTGCCTTCATTTATGTTACTCGAACCCATCCACAACAGTACTATAGTGCTCCCTTACTGTATTCTCACAAGAAGGTAGGTAGCTGATGCCATGATTTCAAATGAGAGGGACGTTGTTTGAGGGGTATATTGGGTGTTTAGCATAGTCCGAGACCGGGCCGTGTGGGCAGTAACCCTCGGAAGTGACTCCAGGCAACCTCAAGTACAGCACACAGTTTCCTCCTCACTCCCTCGTTTAACACAATTAAAAGCATTGTTACTTAAGCACCATTGTTTCGTAAGACATTAATTACATATCAAGGAGCGACTTAGCTGTTAGGGTGCATATAGGGAGGATGTGGAGAATGTTAGGGTAGACAGGTGCTGAATTACTCAGGCGAGACTTACTGAGAACTCGACTCACTGAAGCGAAATTTATATGGACAAATGATTCCCCAACTTGGAGATATTGATGTCCGTAAGGCATCACAGATTGCACTTCATGCTTTCCTCTCTTCATGTGTGGCATCCAGTGAACTTGTAGCAACGATTCTTCTTGAACATTTTAGGGATAATGTTGGAGTTCTTGACAAAAAGTTCATTGACGGAACCACACTTGGGGATAATCCAACGGGCTCTGAAACCAAAACTGCTCCTCCCAACAACTACAGTCACACCGGGATGGCCCAGTAGTAGAGAATATAGCCTCAATAATGCTTCAGAGTGTGTCGGGGAAAGATAAACCCTGTCTCCTAGTGGTGAGAGCTCTCTATGCTGAGGATTCAGACTATCCACATTGGTGTTGCCCTTCGCCTTTCCCCCACCTATCCTCGCTAAACACAGGCGTATGTGCAGCAGTGAATCGGCAGACCAATTTCGGTACTAGGGTCTTGTTTGTTGTAGATTCGAGAGAAAGACTGCAAGGCACGAAGAGGTTAATAACATCAAGAGGAGTCTTGCAACAGCCGGATGCCCAGCAATAAGGACGCCACCCCAACTATGCAGATCTGATGGTAACCAAAAGCATTCAGATGGTATTACCCTTCAAGCCTGGACAGACGGCAAGCAGGTGGTGTGGGACTGCACATGTGCATCCGCAATGGCTGGTACCTATCTCCAATACACCAGGGAGGAATGAGGGGCAGCTGCCAGGTTCAGGGAGTCTCAGAAATCTAGAAAATACTGTGAACTTGCCCATCATTATATGTTTGCTCCCATAGGCTCGAAAAGAGTGCGTCTAAGTTCCTGAACGAGTTCGGCAGGGGTAGTTAGTTATCTTTTCCAGCGACTCAGTGCTGCAGTTCAGAGGGGTAATGTCTGTTGTATCATAGATACGCGCCCCAGCTCCGAGGGGCAAGATGAGATTTCAAAATGTAATTGTTGACAAACACATAGTGTGTGTGTGTGTGTGTGTGTGTGTGTGTGTGTGTACTCACCTAGTTGAGGTTGCAGGGGTCGAGTCCTAGCTCCTGGCCCCGCCTCTTCATTGGTCGCTACTAGGTGTGTGTGTGTGTATTTGTATCATTACTTGAGAGTAAATTAATGTTCCGTGGAAGCCTGTGTTAAGGACCATCCAGCACTTGGTTATGTTATGCTCTTGGCTGAACATGGCTGTCTTATCTTAGAGTTAATTTGGTTAAGTTATGCAGGATTTACTATCTCTGAATCGATGTTGGCTATTTGTAACATCGTTTATCTTCACCACATCTTCCACTAGTCTAGTTCCTATTACTTTCTTCATTAGCTGACTCGCGAAATCGTAATAACGCGACTGTAAGCAATTCAAGTCAGAGATTAGCAACTCATGTCTGATTTCTTGAAGATCGGAACCACATTTACATCTTTTTCTGCGAATGTCTGGAAGTTCTGCTGTCTAGTGTGATGTCTCGTACATTCTCGTTAGTGGCTGTTTAGCACCTCGCAGCAACAACAACAGCAGCAGCCTTTCATGGTAGCCACTTTGAGATTGTATCTTCTTCTCTGACCTCTGATTTATTCAGAACCTTCAGTTTTTTTTTTCACTTTTTATTTTTCTTACGGCTGTTGTGTAGAGATGTCTCTCTTCTCTCTCTCTCTCTCTCTCTCTCTCTCTCTCTCTCTCTCTCTCTCTCTCTCTCTCTCTCTCTCTCTCTCTCGTCATGCCTCCCAGTTCTCCCATAGTGGGATCTCTCACTGTGTGGCGATGTGTGTCTTACTATGTAGAGATGTTTTGCTCTCAGTGTGTGCAGATGTCACTCTCACCGTGTAGAATTGTCTTTCACTTTGTGGCGATGTCTCTCTCACTGTGTGGAGATGTCTCTCTTTCTCTCTCTCTTTTCTACACAGGGTTAGGTTAAGAATTCCTAACTTTATTTACAAGCCAAGAGCTGTTACCTTCATCAGCTCATTTAAAAGTTTTTTTATTGTTATGAGACATACAAGTAAGGAACCGGATGAAGTGGGTCAGTAATTTCATTTGATCAACTGACTTTATTTCGTAAATATCATTATGCTGTACAAAGATGTTCTAGACTCGAGTCATCCTGGGAATAAATGATCTCAGATGAAGTGATGTTCTGGAGAAGGTTACAGTGTAGTTGCTGCTGGCTGCCCGTCTCGTTGTGTAGAAGCTCACTTCTCGCTGTCCTCGGAGTGGAGCCAAATTTGTTACTTTGACAATGTTGTTCTTGTACATAACCACCCGCATCCTTTCTGTGTTGAAGGCTCTGCTGAAATGACAGATCTATTCAGGCTGGGTCCAAGCGAGAGATGAGAGTCTTGCTCTATTCTCTACTCTGTCAAGAAGTCGCAGATGAGATGTGTGTGTGTGGGGGGGGGAGACAATCCAAAAAAGTTGAGCATACTCAAAGGTGTAACCGTACTTGTGCCTCGTACAGGATCTTACACCCTCTACTGTCGAGCAGATGCGAGATACTTCGAAGTGCTCTAAGCCTCCTGGCTGCCTTGTTTGCAAGATTTACATCGTGGTTCTTCATGGTCAGTCTGGGTTCAAATTTCACTCCAAGGATATCAACTTCTTCCCCGGGTACCATTCATACTTACTATTGCTCCGGCATTACCATCATGGTGCCTAGAGACTTCATTTACCTCTCTCTCTCTCTCTCTCTCTCTCTCTCTCTCTCTCTCTCATTGTATAGGGATGTCTCAATCTCTCGCAATGTGGAGGCTCTTATGTGTGGACTTTGGTAGTCAGACTCCGTCGGAC
>NC_091321.1:4379720-4407220 GCF_038502225.1 Cherax quadricarinatus
AGTGTGAGTGTGAGTGTGAGAATGTGAGTGTGAGAGTGTGAGTGTGAGTGTGAGAGTGTGTGAGTGTGAAAGTGTGAGAGTGTGAAAGTGTGAGTGTGAAAGTGAGAGAGTAAGTGTGAGTGTGTGTGTGTGTGTGTGTGTGTGTGTGTGTGTGTGTGTGTGTGTGTGTGTGTGAGTGTGTGTGTGTGTGTGTAGAGTGTGTTAGTGAGTGTGAGTGTGTGAGTGTGGGTGTGTGTGTGTGTGTGTGTGTGTGTGTGTGAGAGAGAGAGAGAGTGTGTTAGTGTGAGTGTGTGAGTGTGTGTGTGTGTGTGTGTGTGTGTGTGTGTGTGTGTGTGTGTGTGTGTGTGTGTGTGTGTGTGTGTGTTGGAGCGTGTGTGTGTGTTCTTCGGGCTGTTCTGATTGTTAGTCTTCTTGCTTATGTTGTGTTTATGTTTGTGGTTTTTTCTTTCTTTTAGTTTTTTCTGACTTCTTCTCATCTTCCTCTTCCTGCTTCTCCTTCTTATCTTCCTCTTCCTCCTCCTCCTCCTCCTCCTGCTCCTCATCCAAGTATTCCAACCATCTCATAAAAAGATTCCTTCGCCACATTCTTATTAAATGCCAAAATTACAGAAGTTTTTTATTTCTTCCCAACTTCGTGGAGTCATTTTTCTCCTAAATTTTTATATACACATATATACAATAAGATCAAAGTAAACAATATGTAACACCACCCACATACTGCAGACTTGGTTCGTATAAATACATCTTGCATATTACTGGCACCAGCAAGAGAAAGGTAAAGTGGAAATCAGTTTTCTTCCGTGGCATACAGAGTGTAGTAGGATACACACAGGATGTCAGCACAGCATATCTGTGGGACATGTAAAAAAATCCTTGGAAGGAAATCCAGAATCATATGCAATCTATGCTCTTCCAAACACCATATCTCTTGTACTAGACTAAATACAGCCTCAAAAAATGACCTCGAACTAGCAAGGTGCTTCTGATTGTGCAACAAAGATGTAGAACTTTGGGCAGGTATCAGAAAGGTACTAAGGAGAGTAATAAATGATAAAAATAATCAAGAAAACAAGGATAACCTCTTGGATAGTCTACCAAAAATATATAAAACATGGGAGCAAGAGATAGTGTATCAAAAAATGCAGAATGTCCATACCACAACAGATGACTCGAAACTATCTAGTCACCCACATGGTGCTAAGCCAGACCCATCCCCCAGTCATAGCACTAATACCCACAGTGCTGGTGCTGTCCCAGGCTCCCCCAGTCATAGCACTAATACCCACAGTGCTGGTGCTGGCCAAGGCCCAGCCGCTGGCCCAGGCTCAGCCCCCAGCCCCAGTGCTGACCCAGACCCAGCCCCCAGCCTTATTGCCAGCCCAGACTCTCCTAGGGACACTACCAAAACCACCACAAAAACAGTAAATATAAAACCATCTAAAACCGTAAATATACAACCATCATTGCACAAGACCGTGGCCCACAGTACAGATGTTGGAGAGGAGTCTCCTCCTTCTTCCTCTACTGGGGAAAGTAGATGAAATCCAGGATGGGGTGGCCCTGGCTTGGATACTGAGGATTATAGTGCAGTCCCAGAACCTGCAGAAATTGACAACACACCTCCCAACAATTCTTCCTGTCTGTAAGCATTTGGGACTTTTTGAGCACCCAAAAAATGTGCCAAAGTCCTCGTACTTTCTTTCACCCAAAAATGTCCACTCCAGAAGCAGTGTTACAACATCGACTGCCCTGCATACCATCTAAAAGGGACCAGGAGGCACAGACCCCACAAGACAAACAATAGTAGCTACGACAACCCAACTCCAGGTGATTTTTTTTGTGGCAGGAAACGGAAAAAGAAAATGGAAGGAAATAACAAAAATAGTCCACCACCTCGGAGCCTTGTTGGACTGGAGGCGCAGCCAGTGGCCACCCATGGCCCTCCAGAATTACAACTACTGATGCCAATTACAAAATCCCCCCAACAAACACAGAATACAACCTCGTTCATATTTGCTAATATACAGGGCCTTAAGCCATCCACCAACAACAAAATACCTTTTATCAGTGGACTTCTAGAGGAGTCTAATGCAATGTTTGCAGCCTTCACAGAGACTCACACAAAAGATCACTTTGACAGTGAAATATGGATAAGTGGTTACAACCTTTTTAGATGTGACAGAAAAAACAAGCCTGTATGTCAGAGAGTCCCTTATCTGCATGGAGTTGCTGAACACCACAAATGAGGTAGTTGTAGTTCTATCAGTAAAGATAGAGAACCAAAACCTAGTCATTGTGGTTGTATACAAGCCACCAGATGCAACCTCACAACAGTTCAAGGAACAGCTACTTAAAATTGATTACTGTTTGGAAAACCTTCCAGCTCCATCCCCAAACATCTTACTGCTTGGTGATTTCAACCTAAGGCATACAAAATGGAAGAATGTAGCAAATAATGTTATAGCTGAAACAATCCCTGGAGGTAGCGCAGATGAAAGGTCACACATACATGAGCTACTAAGTCTCTGCGAAAAACACACCTTAGGCCAGCAGATAGTGGAGCCAACAAGACTAGAAAACACACTTGACCTTATCTTCACAAATAATGAGGACCTGATAAGAGACATAAGAATATCAAAAACAACGAATTCCGATCACAACCTAATCGAAGTCCAGACGTACATGCATAGGGGTCCTGATCAGCAGAATGCATGTACCTTTGAAGGTGTCTTCACAAAATACAACTTCAACAAGAAGAACATCAACTGGGACCAGGTAAACCATGTCCTAAACGAAACATGAAGAACATCAACTGGGACCAGGTAAACCATGTCCTAAACGAAACATGTTGGGAAGATGTCTTAAATGACATGGATCCAAACCAGTGCCTTGAAAGGATCAACTTCCTGGCAGCCGAAGCATGTTCTAGGCTTATTCCCCTAAGAAAGAAGAAGAGCAGGAGTAAACTGTAGAGAGAAAGACGCTCCCTCTATAGAAGACGACGAAGAGTCACTGAGCTCCTCAGGAGTGCTAGAATATCTGATACACGAAAGGAGGTGCTGACCAGGGAAGTGGAAACTATCGAACTTAAGTTAAATGACTCTTACAGGAACCAGGAGAGGCAGGAGGAACTTAAAGCTATTAGTGAAATTGAAAGAAATTCAAAATATTTCTTTTCATATGCCAAAAACAAGGCAAATACCACATCTAGTATCTGGCCCTTACTCAGACAGGATGGGACTTACACAGATGACAACAAGGAAATGGGTGAAATATTGAAATCCCAGTACGACTCTGTGTTTAGTGAACCACTAATCGGTCTGAAGATCGACGACGCAAATGATTTCATGAATGAGCCTCAAAACTCCATAAATGTATGCCAGATTTCCGACATTACCCTAACTCCGATAGATTTCGAAAAAGCCATGGACAACATGCTTATGCACTCAGCCCCGGGCCCAGACTCGTGGAACTCTGTTTTCATTAAGAACTGCAAGAAACCCCTCTCGTGTGCCCTAAGTACACTATGGAGGAGGAGCTTGGACATGGGTGAAATTCCACAGTCACTTAAAACAACGGATATAGCCCCACTCCATAAAGGTGGCAGCAAAGCATTAGCTAAGAACTGTAGACCAATAGCTCTGACGTCCCATATCATAAAAATCTTTGAAAGAGTGCTAAGAAGCAGGATTGCAAATCACCTGGATTCCCAAAATCTGCACAATCCAGGGCAACATGGGTCCAGGGCAGGTCGCTCCTGCCTCTCACAACTACTGGATCACTATGACATGGCCTTGGATGCACTGGAAGAAAATCAGAATGCAGATGTAATATACACAGACTTTGCAAAAGCATTTGACAAATGCGAACATGGTGTAATAGCCCATAACATTCGTGCTAAAGGAATAACTGGGAAAGTGGGGAGATGGATCTTCAACTTCCTAACAAATCGAACACAAAGAGTAGTGGTCAACAGAGTTAAATCGGAGGCTGCCATAGTGAAGAGCTCTGTTCCACAAGGCACAGTACTCGCCCCCATCTTATTCCTTATCCTCATATCAGACATAGACAGAGATATACACCACAGCACCGTATCATCCTTTGTGGATGATACTAGGATCTGCATGAGGCTGTCATCTGCTGAGGACGCGGTTAACCTCCAAGAAGATATAAACAAAGTTTTCCAGTGGGCAACGGTAAACAATATGATGTTCAATGAGGACAAATTCCAACTACTCCGTTATGGAAAACTGGAGGAGATAATAACTAGAACAGAGTATACTACTGACTCCGGCCATTCAATAGAGCGGAAAAATAATGTAAGGGACCTGGGAGTAGTAATGTCTGAGGATCTCACTTTCAAGGATCACAACAGTGCCACGATCACAAGTGCAAAGAAAATGATAGAATGGATAATGAGAACTTTCAAAACGAGAGATGCCAAGCCAGTGATGATCCTTTTCAAATCACTTGTTCTCTCTAGGCTGGAATACTGCTGTACATTAACATCTCCATTCAAAGCAGGTGAAATCGCAGATCTAGAGAGTGTACAGAGATCCTTTACTGCACGTATAAGTTCTGTCAAGCACCTTAACTACTGGGAACGCTTGGAAGCGCTTGACTTGTACTCGTTGGAACGCAGGAGGGAGAGATATATCATAGTCTACACTTGGAAAATCTTGGAAGGAATGGTCCCAAATCTGCACACAGAAATCACTCCCTACGAAAATAAAAGACTGGGCAGGCGATGCAAAATGCCCCCAATAAAAAGTAGGGGCGCCATTGGTACACTAAGGGAAAACACCATAAGTGTCCGGGGCCCAAAACTGTTCAACAGCCTCCCATCAAGCATTAGGGGAATTGCCAATAAGCCCCTGGCTGCCTTCAAGGGAGAGCTGGACAGATACGTAAAGTCAGTGCCGGATCAGCCGGGCTGTGGCTCGTACGTTGGACTGCGTGCGGCCAGCAGTAACAGCCTAGTTGATCAGGCTCTGATCCATCGGGAGGCCTGGTCATGGACCGGGCCGCGGGGGCGTTGATCCCCGAAATAACCTCCAGGTAAGAACGATAAAAGATGCAAAATAACCACACGGTGAGTTGAATGATAACTCTAGGACTTTCGTGTTGCGACTGACACATCATCACCAGCTTACAATCTTGCAGATATACAGCAGGAAATCCAGGAAGATTCGTTCAGGGAACGGCTCTCTCGCTGGGGAGAGCGGTTCCCTGAGTGAGGCTAGTGTGTTGGTGGTGATACTAGTGTGTTGGTGGTGATACTAGTGTGTTGGTGGTGATACTAGTGTGTTGGAAGTGATACTAGTGTGTTTGTGGTGAGGCTAGTGTGTTGGTGGTGATACTAGTGTGTTGGTGGTGATACTAGTGTGTTTGTGGTGATACTAGTGTGTTGGTGGTGATACTAGTGGGTTTGTGGTGATACTAGTGGGTTTGTGGTGATACTAGTGTGTTGATGATACTAGTGTGTTGGTGGTGATACTAGTGTGTTGTTGGTGATACTAGTGTGTTGGTGGTGATACTAGTGGGTTTGTGGTGATACTAGTGTGTTGGTGGTGATGCTAGTGTGTGTGTGGTGATACTATTGTGTTGGTGGTGATACTAGTGTGTTGGTGGTGATACTAGTGGGCTTGTGGTGATACTAGTGTGTTGGTGGTGATACTAGTGTGTTGGTGGTGATACTATTGGGTTTGTGGTGATACTAGTGTGTTGGTGATACTAGTGTGCTGGTGGTGATACTAGTGTGTTGGTGGTGATACTAGTGTGTTTGTGGTGATACTTGTGTGTTTGTGGTGATACTAGTGTGTTGGTGGTGATACTTGTGTGTTGGTGGTGATACTAGTGTGTTGGTGGTGATACTTGTGTGTTGGTGGTGATACTAGTGTGTTGGTGGTGATACTAGTGTGTTGGTGGTTATACCAGTGGGTTTGTGGTGATACTAGTGTGTTTGTGGTGATACTAGTGTTTTGGTTGTGATACTAGTGTTTTGGTGATACTAGTGTGTTGGTGGTGATACTAGTGTGTTTGTGGTGATACTAGTGTGTTTGTGGTGATACTAGTGTGTTTGTGGTGATACTAGTGGGTTTGTGGTGATACTAGTGTGTTGGTGATACTAGTGTGCTGGTGGTGATACTAGTGTGTTTGTGGTGATACTAGTGTGTTGGTGGTGATACTAGTGTGTTTGTGGTGATACTAGTGTGTTGGTGGTGATACTAGTGTGTTTGTGGTGATACTAGTGGGTTTGTGGTGATACTAGTGTGTTGGTGATACTAGTGTGCTGGTGGTGATACTAGTGTGTTGGTGGTGATACTAGTGTGTTTGTGGTGATACTAGTGTTTTGGTGGTGATACTAGTGTGTTGGTGGTGATACTAGTGTGTTGGTGGTGATACTAGTGTGTTTGTGGTGATACTAGTGTGTTGGTGGTGATACTAGTGTGTTGGTGGTGATACTAGTGTGTTGGTGGTGATACTAGTGTGTTGGTGGTGATACGAGTGTGTTGGTGGTGATACTAGTGTTTTGGTGGTGATAATAGTGTGTTTGTGGTGATACTAGTGTGCTGGTGGTGATACTAGTGTGTTTGTGGTGATAATAGTGTGTTTGTGGTGATACTAGTGTGTTGGTGGTGATACTAGTGTGTTGGTGATGATACTAGTGTGTTGGTGGTGATACTAGTGTGTTGGTGATGATACTAGTGTGTTGGTGGTGATACTAGTGTGTTTGTGTTGATGCTAGTATGTTGGTGGTGATTCTCTCTCTCTCTCTCTCTCTCTCTCTCTCTCTCTCTCTCTCTCTCTCTCTCTCTCTCTCTCTCTCTCTCTCTCTCTCTCTCTCTCTCTCTCTCTCTCTCTCTCTCTTTCTCCCTTTCTCTCACACACACACACACGCATGCACAGCACAGGAAAGGACCCAATGCTGGCAACATGGAAGAAAGGAGGATAATATGATAATTCATGATAAGCGCTAAACCTATGTGGGTTATTCAGCGCAAAACGTGGCTTGAGGCTTGATCCTCCGTCTGCTGAGAGCGAAACACACGCTTTCAGCAGATGGAAGAAGTTCATGAGGAAGTGAACAGAGTCGTCATGGAGAGTTGTTCTCCACTGAAACTAAGCCTGAGAGATGACCCAGGCCACAACACAGGAGACTGCACAGCATCACCTCCAGGAAGTAGTTAAAAAATCGTGTAAGGGAAATGAACATGGCAAAAGCAACGGATCCTCTGGGGATGCTGAGAGACGAAGCAGAGTCAGTGTGTGGATGAACCTCTGTAAAAAAATATCAAGTCATTGGAGAGTGGACACATCCCAGAAAGCCGGGAGACAGTGTAATGTAGTGGCAGTGTTGAAACAAGTGGACTGACTGGCAGTGTTATAATAATAATAATAATAATAATAATAATAATAATAATAATAATAATAATAATATCTTTATTTCTACAAGTACATGTACATGGTATACAGGTCTAGCCGACATCAGTGACATACTACTATAAAGCCCCTTGTTATGCAGAGCATTTCGGGCAAATTAGGTCAGTTTTGTCCCAGGATGCGACCCACACCAGTCGACTAACAACCAGGTACCCATTTTACTGAAGGGGAACATAGACAACCGGTGTAAAGAAACACGCCCAATATTTCTACCCTCGCCTGGAATCGAACCCGGACCCTCGCCGTGTGAAGCCAAAGCTTAGCCACGAGGCCACGGGGCACCGTGTTGAAACAAGTGGACTGGCTGGCAGTGTTGTGAAACCAGTGGACTGGCTGGCAGTGTTGAAACAAATTGACTGGCTGGCAGTGTTGTGAAACAAGTGGACTGACTGACAGTGTTGTGAAACAAGTGGACTGACTGACAGTGTTGAAACAAGTAGACTGACAGTGTTGAAACAAGTGGACTGGCTGGCAGTGTTGTGAAACAAGTGGATTGACTGACAGTGTTGAAACAAGTAGACTGACAGTGTTGAAACAAGTAGACTGACAGTGTTGAAACAAGTGGACTTGCTGGCAGTGTTGTGAAACAAGTGGATTGACTGACAGTGTTGAAACAAGTGGACTGGCTGACAGGGTTGAAACAAGTAGACTGACAGTGTTGAAACAAGTGGACTGGCTGGCAGTGTTGTGAAACAAGTGGATTGACTGACAGTGTTGAAACAAGTGGACTGGCTGGCAGTGTTGTGAAACAAGTGGATTGACTGACAGTGTTGAAACAAGTGGACTGGCTGGCTGTGTTAAGCTGCAGGTTGGTGCTGCTTAGGCACATCTTAAGGTAATGGAGAATATGATTAAGGAAGATTAGAGCAGCGTGAGAGGAAGGTGACGTCAGCTGTAGGCGAGGTGTCCAGGGGGTGAGGACCCCACCTGACTTCCTGGATAGACAGATAACCTGTCAAATCACAGAGTAGGTGGGACTCGAACCCATGGCAGACGAGTCCTAAAGCTCTCCTTAAACTCTATCGTTTATGGAGCACAACAATGTTATTATCGCAGCTTCAAGGACAAGGATAGTTGGATAACTAGAACTTTCAAAACAAGGGATACCAAGTCAGTGATGACACACTTCAGGTAGGCAAAATTGCTGAGTTGGAAAATGTACAGGAAACATTCACACACACACACACACACACACACACACACACACACACACTGGGGCCAGGAGCCAGGACTCGACCCCTGCAATTTCAACTAGGTAAGTACACACACACACACACACACACAGGATGAATAAATGTAGTAGAGGTTGTTGTTGTAGTCCATGTCTTGCATCTGCTACATTTCCTGTAAATGTCTATGGTCTAATTTCCCCCCGGTTTAATGCCGGCAATAGCCAGGAGTGAAGGGTGGGGAGAGAGAGAGCCTTCTGCTTTACTATCATAGTCTCAGTCTACGATATTGTTGAAGCCATCTGCCTCCCCCCCCCCTCCCCTCTCTCTCTCTCTCTCTCTCTCTCTCTCTCTCTCTCTCTCTCTTTCTCTTTCTGCTACCCTGTTTCTATCTTTATCTCCTTCCCTTCCTCTCTCTCCCTCTGGCAATTATGTCCATGAACGCGCCAGTAAGCACCACAAACAGCCTCTTGTTCCTCTGCAGGAGGTGAGTTGGGCCCACCTCACGATCCCCACCTCCCCAAAGACCCGCTTACCTCTAAATCCCCTCCCCAGTGATCTCCTCTCCCCCCCAACACCCCTGAGGACTCCTCAAGGGTGAGGCGGAATCCTTTTAACTAATTAGCCTGAGTCTGGCCTCAGTGGGCGTCTTTAGAACCCGCTTTACAAGGTTGAATAATTTGATAATTCAGACTTGCTGCATGATAATACCTGTAGCCTTCCCACGGGAGTGTGTGTGTGTGTGTGTGTGTGTGTGTGTGTGTGTGTACTCAACTAATTGTGGTTGCAGGAATCGATTCATAGCTCCTGGCCCCGCCTCTTCGCTGGTTGCTACAAGGTCCACTCTCTCCCTGTTCCATGAGCTTTATCGTGCCTGTGTGTGTGTTAACACACCTTTGCTTACATATTTGTGGTTGCAGAGGTTGAGTTTCAGTTCCTGGTCTTGCTTATTAATTTTGTGCTTGCCAGATTCACTGCTAAGTTTCGGGGACCCTGTTATGCCTGTTCTTTAAACTATGTATGGACCCTGTATTCGCTACTTCCTTGTCCAGGTCACTCGTGTTCATGACCAAGGATGTGCGCCTGTGGCGATATGCTCGTTACTATGACCATTTCCAGGACTTTCTCGTTGCGTGAGCTTACCATCCTCTGTCCCACTAATCTGTATTCAGTTTCAGATATTTTTACCCCTTCACAAAATTTCGTAACCTTGCATGTGCTGGGGTTGAATTCCAATAACCGTTTGTCAGTCCAATCTTGCAGGTCGTCCGGGTCCAGTTGCAGTCTCTCTTTATCCTCTCCGGTTTTTATTCTTAATGTTTTCGTATCATCTGCCAACAGGGAAAATACATTAGCATTTACGTATACCTGAAATACCGCATATCTCAGTACCGATCTTTGTGGAATCCTACTTGTTAAACTTACCCATTCTGATGGCTCTTTTCAAACAATCATTCTTTGTCTCTTGACTCATCTGCCGTGGGTTTAAGCCTCTCCAGTTCCATGGTTTGTAACTCTTTGTCTACTTATTAATAATTTTTCGATCCACTGTAGTGCCTTCCTTGTTATGCCTACATGTTCCTATAGATACTGGCCCATTCTCTTGTTTGATGCAGTTTTTGGAGTCAAAGAATATACATTTCACTTATGCCTCTCTCTTACGTTATTTCTTTTACCTTGACATAGAACTCAAGCAGGACTGTGTTGCCTCTTTAAACCTGTGCTGGTCATTGTCTATGAAACTGCTGCTCTGCAGGTGGTTTACCGCTCTTCAGATTATCTTCTCCATTATCTTAAATAGTATGTATATCAGCGACACTGCCGCCTCTTCTTAAACATTACAGCGATTATATTATGCTTTGCACCTCACTCTGTACCTGTATATATACCCTCTGTGTCCCTGTATTATTTGTAACAGCTTGACAAAGATCCTGTAGCGTGAAACGTTGCCACAATAAAATGTCACATTAGCAGCACTTGTGTTCTTTTACCTAACATATTGTCGGTAATTTTACCAACATTATTACCCTTTGATGTATATACTGACACTTGCTTACTTCCGCGTCTCTGGCAATTGTCACGTATGCTTTGACTTGCTGATTTTAGGCAGTTTACGCAGTGCTTATGTTCCTTCTTTCAGAGCCCAAGGTAAAACATTGATCCCATTACATTTGAATTGAATTATCCAGCTCATTAGTAGTTTCGTCACTCCATCTCCTGACTAGTATATTGTGTTAAGTAATTTTTAATTTAATCTTTCAATATGACTCTCCAGTGTTACCCTGTTTCCATAGAGAACTTCTCCTTGGTAACTGCAGCTATGTTGGACCGAATTCTTACCTTTGATGAGTTTCAAGAGTTTTTCTACTCCCAGACCCCGGCCATGGGCCAGGCTCGTTTCGTGCTAATCCGGTCTACCAGGCTGTTGCTGCTGGTGGCCCGCTGCCCCACATATCCATCACAGCCTGGTTGATTTGGCACCTGAAAATATTTGTCCAGTTTCCTCTTGAAGACTTCTACACTTGTTCTAGCAGTGTTTCTGATATCTTCTGGTAAGATGTTGAATAATCTAGGGGCACGGATGTTGATACAGTGTTCCCTTATTGTACCCACCGCACCGACGCTTTTCTCTGGGTTTATTTTGCACTTGCTCCCATATCTCTCACTCCAGAATGTCGTTATGGCAGTGTGCAGATTTGGGACCAGGCCCTTGAGCACTTTCCAGGTATATATTATCATGTAGCTTTCTCTCCTCTGTTCCATATTTAAAACTTTAATGCTTTACTGGCTCTAGGCCAGCTCCTTTCGAGCTTCCGAAGTTAATGAACTCCTACTGGAGTCTCCAGCTCAGGCTGACACGCTTGAACACTATGTAACGCGTCCTGCGTGATGATATGAAACAAGGAAACATAGTCATATAGAATAGGATAGCGGTACGTTGCTGATGTATCCAGTTTCCTTAAAAACAAGCATCTCAGATCATTTGTTCAGAACCTTGCAGACTTCCTTGTCGTTCCTCCAAAGCTCTCCTGTCCCTCCTCCTTTCAGTTATTATCTGATCCTTGATTCTTCACCATCGACTTCACTCAGATGTGGCTGTGTAGCATTTTCGATTCAGATCGTCAATTTCGGTATAGTGTCATTCGCAAACTGTTGCTCAGTCTCTTTTCTCACCCTTATACACTCGTTTCTTGCTCTTCTGTTCACCTCTTAGCTCCTGTACCCGCCTCTCCGCTGGCCGTTACTGGAGTCACTCTCTCCTGGCTGCATGAGCACTATCATACCTATTTTTAAAACTATGTATGAATCCCGCCTCTACCACTTTACTGACTAGGTCCTTCCACTTCCGGACCAGCTTTGCATGCCTTATCAGGTGCGAGTTTCATACTGGTGCTGTATATTCCACGATGGGCCTCATATATGTCGTGTATAGGGTCGTGAATACCTCCTTGTTCAT
This sequence comes from Cherax quadricarinatus, assembly GCF_038502225.1. NCBI lineage: Eukaryota > Metazoa > Arthropoda > Malacostraca > Decapoda > Parastacidae > Cherax > Cherax quadricarinatus. The sequence continues at coordinate 4,391,790 of NC_091321.1, forward strand.
ATTCCTGAAAACAGCCCTTAAACTTGTCAGGCTCTGCATTTACTGCAGAGGTTATTCGGTTGATGTGTGCCTCGGGTGAAAGCTTGGGACTATTCACACCCCAAAGTCCTCTTTCAGGTTGGTTTGCATCCTGTGCTCTGTTTTCGGTTGTTTTTGACCTCCAATTTTGATAACTTGCATTATCTAGGGGTAATCTCTAATAGCCACTTGTCAGACCAATGCTGCAGTTTGTCCAAATCCATTGGTAGTGTTTCCTGGTCTACTCCTGTTTGTATTCTTCTCATTAGTTTCGCATCATCTGTTAACAGGGACACCACTGACTCGATTTTGTCATATCGATTGCATACACAACAAAGAGTAGTAGTAGTCTAAGTACTGACCCTTGTGGTACCCTATTTGTCACACAAATTCCGACACCTCCTCAGAAGAAATAACTCATCGTTTCCTTCCTTTAAGTATTCCTTGATTCAATTGTAGTGCTTTCCATACTATTTCTGCCTACTTCTCAAGCATTTGTCCCAGTCACTTGTTGGTTGCTGTAATAAATGTCTTTCAGTTGAAAAATATATAGCCCGCCCATCTTTTTTTTTTTTTTTACCTGCTTAAAACTAGTTGCCGTTTCATAAGACTAGCAGTTCTGTGAATCAGAATTTACCATCTCGAAAACCGTACTGGTTGTTGTTTACGAATCCACTTGTTTGCAGGTGCTCTCTGCAATTTTCCTGATAATCTGTTCCATAGCCTTACATACTATGCATGTTAGTGACAAATCTGTATTTCATTGCCACCTGTCTCACCCCTTTTTTAAATGCTGGGACTACATTCGCTCTTTTTCAGACCTCTTGGCAGCTGCCTTGTTTCCGTTGGCTTGTTGAAGATCGCTGCTAGTGGTTCACACATCTCTACCTCCCCCCACCTCTTGCAGAACCCATGGACAGATGTCTAGCACCATTGCCTTTAAGGCATCTAGCTTGCTCATTAGTTTCTTTACCTCTCCGCCAGTTGTGTGTAATGTGTCCAGTACTCGCTGGTGTACTGTTCGTCTCTTAAATTGGCATTGTTCCTCATTACACTATACATACCTCCCTAAATTTGCTTAGTGTTGTGTATATGTCGAATCTCAGATCCTGGTCCCATCTCTTTGCTGGCTACTACTGGGTTCTTTCCTGACTTCAAGAGCTTTATCGAACCTATTCTTAAAATTATGTATGGATCCTGCCTCCCTGCCTCTGTGTATGTGTGTGTCTTGACTTCAGAACTCAGCGAGTTCAGCAGTTACCTCTGACTCCAGCGGTCCTCAGCGGGGGTCTTCCACATACATCTTCAGAGAGCATTATGGCTGCACCATCAATTCCTCAGACTATAATCTGCCTGTAATGCCCCTCTGTTTGCTGCCGGAAATTGGTGAGTATATTTATTACACGACGCACCTGACACTTGTAATTCAGATATGAATTGCAACCCATAAAATACGGGCCATTATGCCGAGGCGCAATGTTGACACAGCGAAACATTTTCTGTAATGGTACTACGTCAGCCGAACCACGTTTTTTGCCATGTCACGTCAGCTGAAACCTGTTTTCTGTCATGTCAGGTCGGCTGAAACACGTTTTCTGTCATGTCACTTCAGTTGAAACATGTTTTCTATCATGTGACGTCAGCTGGAACATGGAACATGTTTTCTATCATGTCACGTCAGCTGGAACATGTTTTCTATCATGTCACGTCAGCTGAAACATGTTTTCTATCATGTCACGTAACTTGAAACACGTGTTCTGTCATGCCACATCAGCTGAAACACGTTTTATATCACGTCACGTCAACTGAAGCACGTTTATTATCATGTCATCTGAAACACGCTTACGATCATGTCACGTCAGCTGAAACACGTTTTCTATCATGCTACGACAGATGAACCACGTTTTCTATAATCGTAGAGCATCATCTGAATAGGAGGAAGAGGTGAATAGGGACTAAGCACTATGCTGATAAAACTGAAGTCAAATCTTACTGCATTCGTAATGCACGATCCACTGACCTTACTTCATCTATAATAACACGGGTCAACAATTTTTGAAAAGTTGTATGCTTCTTAAATGAGATTAGCTAATTTTTATGTATTTTCATATCCTGAATCCAAATATCTCCCTGAAAAATGCTTATTGGCTATAGGCTTAAAGATACGAGATATGTAATATTTGATTATTTTATTATACCGTACAGTATGTGTCAGTATGTTTTAAACTAATCCGTGCCTTCTCTCTGCCTTTTTGTTTAACGCTTATAGTGGGCTGAAGAATCATCTCTTGCCATATCCAGCAATAGTCTGCAAGGATTCTTGTGCTCCATTTGCCCTGGTACCATCTTTCCATGGTTGAAATATCTTGGTGAAATCTTTCACCATGTTCGTCACTAACTGCCCCACAATTAGGTGGAAAAAAGTCTAAATATGAGTCCAAAAAGTGGATTTTAGGTGACATGTTACATCCCATGTTCTTGTAAGCCTTGATGAGGTTTTCCACCAATTCTTCATAGTTTCCTTCCCTTCTGTTTCCGAGAAATCCCTTCGTCACTAACCTGAATGCTTCCCAAGCAGCTTTCTTCTCCCCATGAAGGTCTGATTCAAAGTCGCCATCTTTAAGAAGCTCTCGAATCTGAGGACCATTGAAGACTCCCTCTCTTATCTTAGCGTCGCTCAGTGAGGGGAATTTTGATGTTAAATACTTGAATCCCTAACCGGATTTGTCCATAACCTCCAGTGACTGGGTTCGTAGTCGATGCTAAGTGCTTCCATCAGACCATTAATACTGTTGCAGGCCACTAAATCACCTTCCCTTACGAAGAAATCGTTGAACTGCCGCTGACGGTCACCAAATTTTGAAATCTTCACATCAGCTGCTAGGAGATTGTACTGTTGTAGATGAGAGCCTAGCAGCTCTGCCTTATTTTTGGGTAGTTGCAGATCTTTGACAAGGTCATGGAGTTCCCCTTTCGTTATGAGATGTCGCCTAGAGGAATGTGCTTTATCAAAGTTTCGGTTACTGTAATCCAGCACTATCCTTCTCTTCTTCCTCTTCACCACTTTCATCATCTGACTCGAAGGATACCGAAGCTGGTGCATCAGGAACGCACAACCTTCTTTCTCTATGTGGAACTGGCGAATAGCTGATGGAATGTTTGGATATTCAATGGACCTCTTTTTTCGACAAGCCCTTTTGTACTGGAGGTACCATGTAGAAATAACAATTGTTGGTATGGTCTGTTGGCTCCTGCCATGTCATTGGCACAGCAAAAGGCATTCCTTTCCTCTTCCTATTCAACCACTGGCGAAGGTTAGTAGCACAATTGTTGCAGCATATGTGTGGAGCCCAGTTCTTATCCTGGTCACCAGTCTTGCGTCCAAAATATAAGTGATATGCCTTTTTAACCATAGCAGTTATACGGGGCTTCTGTGATGCAAAGGTCACCTCACCACAAATGTAGCAGAAGTTGTCTACCCTATTCACACAAGTATGAGGCATCTGAAAGAAGAAAACAACAAACAATTAGAAGATAAACAGGAAATTTATTCATTAATTTATCATTATAATACAGAGCATAACAGCTAAGCAGAAATATTTATATCATTCAGTAGGAAAATAAAATTAATATAATATGCCGCACATGCATATGAATAGCTTGCTCAGTGAATATTTATTATAAGTTTAAAAAGTGCTTGGCTAAGAAAATCACCTACATTTCACCTCAAAATATAAACTTGCACAGCACAACCACCTTCTATGACTGCTGGAACAATAATGAAGGGTAGTGAGACTGTGAGTGTGGTAAGAAACACTGCCGCAAGCCTGTTGGAACCTGTTTTGACACGTACGTGTATATTGAAAAGTAGAGCTAACAAACAATTTTAACCATGATATTCATTATAAATGACCTAAAATTAGTTAGAAATTGCTACTCTGGTCTCGGAAGCATTTTGGTTGTTGACCAGTGATAATCAATACACTGATCTTACTTCGTCTCTATTAAACAGTCCACTGACTTGACTTCATCTGTAATAATCAATACACTGACCTTACGTCATTTATAGTAAACAGTCCACTGGTGTAATATTTCTTGTTATAAGAAGACTTTTTATGGAAAGTTTGATGGCATTTATTATACACCATGAACACTGGAGCACCACTGCCTTCCACTACACCATCAACACTGGAGCACCACTGCCTTCCACTACACCATCAACACTGGAGCACCACTGCCTTCCACTACACCATCAACACTGGAGCACCACTGCCTTCCACTACACCATCAACACTGGAGCACCACTGCCTTCCACTACACCATCAACACTGGAGCACCACTGCCTTCCACTACACCATCAACACTGGAGCACCACTGCCTTCCACTACACCATCAACACTGGAGCACCACTGCCTTCCACTACACCATCAACACTGGAGCACCACTGCCTTCCACTACACCATCAACACTGGAGCACCACTGCCTTCCACTACACCATCAACACTGGAGCACCACTGCCTTCCACTACACCATCAACACTGGAGCATCACTGCCTTCCACTACACCATCAACACTGGAGCATCACTGCCTTCCACTACACCATCAACATTGGAGCATCACTGCCTTCCACTACACCATCAACACTGGAGCATCACTGCCTTCCACTACACCATCAACACTGGAGCACCACTGCCTTCCACTACACCATCAGCACTGGAGCACCACTGCCTTCCACTACACCATCAACACTGGAACACCACTGCCTTCCACTACACCATCAACACTGAAGCATCACTGCTTTCCGCTACACCATCAACACTGGAGCATCACTGCCTTCCACTACACCATCAACACTGGAGCACCGCTGCCTTCCACTACACCATCAACACTGGAGCATCACTGCCTTCCACTACACCATCAACACTGGAGCATCACTGCCTTCCACTACACCATCAACACTGGAGCATCACTGCCTTCCACTACACCATCAAAACTGGAGCACCACTGCCTTCCACTGAATTACAACAGGATCAAAACGCCATCATAAGCACAAGAGGGCCTCAGTTGAAGGCCTAAATTTTAAGGCCAAATTTCACCCCCTGCACACAGATAATCCGCACATAGGAGAAAGAAACTTATGACGACTTTTCGGTGTGATTTGGACCGAAACGTCGTCACAAGCTTCTTTCTCCTACTAGCCGGTTATTTATGTATTGTGCCAGTCACGGTAATGTGACTTTTTCGTTCTTCACCTCCTGTCTTCGTGTGGGTTTTGGTTTAATATTTAACCACAAAAAGGGACACCCATACTTAATTAGATTTATATTTTCTCCCTTTAAGGTTTCTGTGCTATAATGCCTTTTCTGATCGGCTTCAGACGGTACAGGAGGCTGGGGTTATGTGATGAAGGGATACCTGTCAAGGATAATTGAGGTACAGGAGGCTGGGGTTAGGCAATACAGGTATACCTCACGAGGATAATTGAGGTACAGGAGGTTGAAGTTATGCGATAGATCGGGCAGCGACAGATACAAATCTAGTAGACAATACCCAGAATAATAGACGGGGACTCGAACCGAGGTCCTGGCGTGTAAAGGTCCAGCGCTGTACGACTGAGCTTCGAAGATTTCATAAACAGCACTTCTGTGATGTATCTGTTTCAGCAACACCAGCTGTGACCATGTCTATTCTTCGTCTTCAAGATTTTCTGCGCCTCATCTCTAGTAGAATATATGTCTCCTTTCCGATGCTTCAGCTTCACATTGTTCCAGACTTTGGAGCAGAACTCTACTCCAGGCTGGGGGACTGACCACCTCAAACCCATTCTTCAAGGGTGATGAACTGATTACATCGTCTCTACATCACTGCTTCTGCTGCCTTCTCTGTTTTCGACTGAAGACGCCTACTGTTTAGGCGAAACGTTTAGGAATAAAGATGGTATAAACCTTGGTAATAAATACCGACAAGTTGGTTTAGAAGGACACGTAAGCAAACACTATAACATATTTATTAGAAAACGTTTCGGTCCTGGGACCTTGATCACTTAGAAGTGATCAAGGTCCCAGGACCGAAACCTTTTCTAATAAATATGTTATAGTGTTTGCTTACGTGTCTTTCTAAACCAGGAATAAAGATACCTAACTATTGCCCATCTGTCTTACTATCTACTTGTCGGCATTGCATACTATTATCATTATATTCACATCTTTGAAATCTTCCCATTAGATGCTTCGTAGCTCACTGGTATGGCGTTGGACCTGATAAATGCCAGTACTACAGTTCGAGTCCCTGCCCATTTATTACAGTCGTTCATTAAGACTTGGAGTTTCAAGTTTAGTATTGGTCAGTGTTCATTACACAAATACCATCATGCATGCATGTGTATGTCTGTATATCATACATGTATGAATCAAGGGGTAAACATCGATAAATTACCAGAATTTACCTCTACAAAATATTGCTCCCGGAGCTGCCAACAATACACTGCCATTACGAAAACAAATCATAAATTATTTTTTTTTTTTGGGGGGGGGGGTTCAATACAATACTGAGACTCGATTTTTTTAATATTGTGAAGTATATGAGAGAAAGAAAGGCAGAGAGAGAGAGAGAGAGAGAGAGAGAGGGAACATAAATAAAGCGTCACAAATTGTACCTAATTACGTTTGAGAAATTTTTATAAGTTTGCAAACCATTAATTGTGGAAAACGTAATATTGGCTTACCATTATATTTCTTCGTCTCTCCGGCGCTCACTTCTCCAGGCTGTGTGTGTGTGTACTCACCTATTTACTCACCTATTTATGGTTGCAGGGGTCGAGTCCTAGCTCCTGGCCCCGCCTCTTCACTGGTTGCTACTGGGTCCTCTCTCTCCCTGCTCCATGAGCTTTATCAAACCTCGTCTTATAACTATGTATGGTTCCCGCCTCCACTACATCACTTTCTAGACTATTCCACTGCCTGACAACTCTATGACTGAAGAAATACTTCCTAACATCCCTTTGACTCATCTGAGTCTTCAGCTTCCAATTGTGACCTCTTGTTTCTGTGTCCCCCCCTGGAACATCCTGTCTTTGTCCACCTTGTCTATTCCGCGCAGTATTTTATATGTCGTTATCATGTCTCCCCTGACCCTCCTGTCTTCCAGTGTCGTCAGGCCGATTTCCCTTAACCTTTCTTCGTAGGACATTCCCCTTAGCTCTGGAACTAACCTTGTCGCCAACTTTTGCACTTTCTCTAATTTCTTAACGTGCTTGACCCGATGCGGGTTCCAAACAGGTGCTGCATACTCCAGTATGGGCCTGACGCACACGGTGTTCAGTGTCTTGAACGATTCCTTGCTAAGGTATCGGAACGCTGTTCTCAGGTTTGCCAGGCGCCCATATGCCGCAGCAGTTATCTGGTTGATGTGTGCTTCCGGAGATATGCTCGGTGTTATACTCACCCCAAGATCTTTCTCTTTGAGCGAGGTTTGCAGTCTTTGGCCACCTAGCCTATACTCCATCAGCGGTCTTCTGTGCCCTTCCCCGATCTTCATGACTTTGCATTTGGCGGGGTTAAATTCGAGAAGCCAGTTGCTGGATCAGGTGTCCAGTCTGTCCAGGTCTCTTTGAAGTCCTGTCGCCCTCATCTGTTTTAATTCTCCCATTTTCCACTTTATCTGCGAACGGGGACACTTCTGAGTCCTTTTTTCCTCATGTGGCCACATATACCAAAAAATAGCACGGGTCCTAGGCCCGGCCCCCCTGGGACCCCTTTACAGGCGCCCACTGTGATACCTCATCCGCCGGGATTTCTGACCAAATTGCAGTGCCATTCCTTTATATGTCCTGATCCCTTTTCTATAATTTTTGTGGGGAACTGTGTAAAAAGGCCCTTTCGAATAAGGGAAAATGCAATAAACCCCACCCTCTCTCCCCCCCCACTTTTAAATGATCATAAAACTCCGGGGTTTTGTGACACAAATTTCCTTTCCCATAAACCTTGGTTGGGTTTATACTTTTTTCCCTTTCCCAGGTTCCCCCTCCCCCTGATAATCTTCTCCATAACTTTCATGCTAAAAGTCAGTAAGGTCTAAGTTTAGTGCCTTTTTTCTGTCTCCTTTAAAAAGGGGAAGCAGCGTTTTCCTCCCCCAAATTTCCCCAGTTTCCAGGGGATGTTGAAGATTGTGGGGTGGCACAAAAGCATATCCGCGTGTGTTACCCACCAATTGTGGTTCGGGAGACCAGCCCGGGCCCCCGCCTCTTCACCGACCGCTACTGGTCCCTCCCCCCCTGCCCATGATACATTGCTTAAACTATGTATAGCCTGCCCACTCACCTTTCCCAGATATTCCCTTCCTAACTACTCTAGACTGAAGAAATGCTTCCTAAACCCTTTTGACTATCTGAGTTTTCATTTCCAAATTTTGGCCCTTTTTTCCCCGGTCCCATCTCGGGAACATCCTGTCTCTATCCACCTTCTATTCCATGCAGATTTGTATGTCGTTATCATGTCTCCCTGACCTCCTGCCCTCCAGTGTTGGTGCCCAAATTCCCCCAACATTTCTTCATGGGACTTTCCCTTTGGAACTAGCCTTGTTAAACCCTTTTGATTTGTCAATTTTCTTGAGGGTTTTTGGCCAGGTGGGGGTTCCAACTGGGTCTGCGTACTCCAGTATGGGCCCCACGTAAACATTATAAAGTTTTGAAGATTCCTCTGAGGCCAACTATTCTAGGTTTCCCAAACCCCATAACCCCAGTTATTTGGGTTTAAAGTTGCTTCTGGCGATGACTGAATACTCACTCCAGGTCTTTCTCCTTGAGGAGGTTTTGCAGCCCCCCAGCCCCTTCTCTCTGCAGTTTTTTTCCTTCCCCTCTTTTGACTTTTCATTTGGGGTTAAAATTTGGAGCATTTCTGGGCCCACATCCAGCCTGCCCCGGCCTTTTTAGACCTTTTTTCCCTATTTTTTTTTTCATTAACTTTACGTCATCTGCAAAAAGGAAATTTGAGCCCCCTTCCCATGTCGTTCCAAAATCCCAAAAATAGCACTTTCCCCGGACACCCTTAGGCCGCTCGTCACTGGCGCCCCTGTGAACCCCATCACGGACCATGACTCCTGTTGCCTCCGTTGGGTTTTTCGATCCATTGCGTGCCCTTCCGTTTTAAAGGCCGTTCCTCAGCTTTTCTAATCTCTGTGAGGGAAAGGCCCAAGGCCTTCTTTTCAGTCCCAAAGGAAAAGCAACAACCCACCCCTCCCCCTCATTTTTTACCGACCTTGTCGAAAAACCGGGAGGTTTTTGACACAGGATTTCCTTCCATGAACCTGCTGGTGTCGTTATAATCTTGTTCTGTTTATCTCCACCCTCTCCTCCTGATAATCTTTTCCCAAAACTTTCATACTTTACATATCAGGAAATGGTCTTTTTATGCTTCATTTTTGTCTCCTTCTTTAAAAATGGGGACTACTTTGCCTTCTTCCATACTTTATGTAGGCCCAGTTTCGGGGAAATGTTGAAATTTTTTGGGTTTTGGCACATAGTGCCCGCCCTCCCTAAAACCCCTGGGGAGATGTTGTCCGGTCCCCCGCCCTTTTAGGTATCAAGGTCATTTGGGGCTTTCCACCCCCCCTCAGGTGAATTTATCCCAAAACTTGTTGGATATCCCTTTTTGCTGACCCCCTGTTTTGTCCCCGTTTTCCCTTCAGCCTCCACGTAAAAAACCCCCTGAAATCTCAGGGGCCCCCCACATACCTCCTGGTATTTTTTGTGGCTCCCACCCTTTTTAGCCTGATTACCCTTTTGACTGTTGCCTTCCTCCCGATGTGGCTGAGAGTGTTTCCAGACGACTTTGATGCTATGTCATTTTTTTTTGCCGTGCCCCCCCTTTTTCTGCATACTGTTTCGGGTCGTCGACTAACCCTTTTTCTCCTGAGTCCTTTGCCTTCTTTTGTTTTTTTCCCTTCTCGAACCCCTTTTTGCCTCCCTGCACCCCCGGGGAAACAAGGGCTGTTCTGTCCTTCCATTATTTTTGTCCCTTGGGGAAAAAACCTTTCTCTGCCTCCTTTCATTTTTTTTCAAAGTCCCTCATTTCGTTTTCGATTTTTTACCAACTCCGTTCCCCCGAACCCCCTGCAGGAAGGTCCTCATTCCTTGTAGTCCCCCCCTTTTTAGTTTTTGCTTTTCCTTTTTCCCCGTTTTTCTCCCCTTTTAGCTCCAGATGTATTCAAACCCTAACTATGGTCACTGCTCCAAGGGGGCCCTTTTATATGTGATTTCTCGTCTGAGTACCAGGTGAAACGGTCCCCGTCTTGCTGGTTCATCCTCCCCCCCTCTCTGGTAGTATCCCAACATGTTGCATGGATTTCCACCCATCCATCATCTTGGGCCCCCATGTCTCGGGCCCCCCCTGTGGCTCCAGGTTTTCCCCCAAACTCTCCCATTCCCCGGGTTAAGGGCGCCCTTGACCAGTAACTTTTGCCTTTTTGGGCCTTTTTGCCACCCCCAGCTGGGGGTGTGTGTGTGGCCCCACCCATCTGTTTTGCAGGGGGGCGATTCATGGTTTTAACCCCCCCCTTCCGGGCCCAAAATTTCATTCCCCCCCAACCCTTGGTTCTCTTAAAGCCTTTCAAAAGCTATGTTCGGCCTTTCCCCCCTTTGTCCGGGGGTTTTTTCCCCCCGACCCCCCTGAAGGGAAGAAATCTTTTTACGCCTTTGACTTCAAACTGTGCCTCGGGGAAAAAAAATTTTCCCGCCTCTCAAACGGTTTTTGATATCTGCTCTATCAATTCCCCTTTAGTAAGGGAAGTGATAAAACACCAAAAAAGCCGGTGGGTTTTAATTTATTCAAAAAGAAAAAAAGGTGGGGAAATTTTAGGGGTAAGGGGGGTGGGAAAAGGAGGAAGAAAAGGATTTTGGAATGGGTGAAATAAAGGGTTAAGGGGGAAAAAATTTAAGGTGAGGGGTTTAAATTGTCAATTTTTATACCGAGGGGAGGGTAAAAGGAATGTGGGAGAAATTAAAAAAATGTGAGGAGTGTAGAAGAGGAGCCAGTCGAGATTGGGGGAAAGGGGGGTAAAGGGCCAGTCAGAGATTGGGGAGGGAAAGGAAAGGGGCCAGCCCGAGATTGGGGGAGGGGGGTAGAAGAAGGGGCAGCTGGGGATTGGGGAGGAAGTGTAGAAGAAAGGGGCCCGTCAAATTTGGGGAGGGAGTGTGAAGAGGGCCCGTCAGAGAAGGGGGGGTTTTATCTTAAAAATTTTTCTGAGAAAAAATGTTTTGTAGTGAGATTAATAAATTGAGAAAAAACCCGGAACAAATAAAAAGAAAAAGAAAAAAAAAAATCATTAGGTGTGGGAAGTGAAAGATGGAGGAAATATTCTGAGGAACTGTTAATTGTTCATGAAGAAATGAAGACAGTGACTTCATGCATTAGAGAGGAAGGAATAACACCTTGTAGGAGTGAGGTTTTGAGTGCTAGGAGCTTGGACCTCCAACAGCCTTGTGTGAATGTATGTGGTTTTATGGCTTGGTCTGCTGTTGAGATGTACAGTATGAAGGGATGCGAGGAAACTGGTTAGCTGGACTTAAATCCTGGAGTGAGAAGTACATGCCTGCATTCTGGAGGGGTGAGGATGCTGCATTTCGGAGCCATCTAAACTGTGATATCAGCACTCTTCTGGCAAAACAGTGATTTTAAGTAAATGCTGGTGAAAGAGCTTCCTTTTTCAGGTCACCCTACCTCAGTGGGAGACGGTGTCTTAAAAAATCACTGCATCACGCGAACTTGACACCCATCAGATCCTAGACCTTCATCTATGGCACTATTATGATGCGATGGGCGTTGACACCTTTGCTGAGTGGTGGCACTTTTTCCGGGTGGTGGCACCTTTGCTGGGCTAGCACCTTTGTCAGACGGTTGCGCCTTTGCCGAGCGGTAGCACCTTGGCTGGGTGATGGTAACTTATCAACAGTGTTTCTTACAGTGCTCGTCGCCAGGGTCGCTAGGCAAAGGACCTAGCGCTGACACTTCCCTCCCACAGATAGTGTGGTGTCAGGGTTATCTTGGCGCTGCTGTCACCGACCCAGGAAGGCGTGGCCTGGCAAGATTCATTAGCATACACACACACAGGTGTGCACTTGGAGAGCAAAAGGTTTTGTGAGGGCCATGTTTCATTGGGGAGGAGAGTGGCAGCCAGGCGAGGCCGACCTGACGCTGTACGGGGATGGATCTTGAGAAATATCTGTGATGAGATCACTGTTTTTGCTATGTGTGTTTTATGGGTTTAGGGAAAGAAAAAGTGAATTTGCTTATGGTGTGCCAGGGAGAGTCAGTATACACACACACACACCCGAAGCTGTTATACAGCCACATCAGGAAGAAAACAACCGTCAAGGACCAGGTCATCAGGCTAAGGAAGGAAGGAGGAGAGACAACAAGAAATGACCGTGAAGTATGTGAGGAACTCAACAAGAGATTCAAAGAAGTGTTCACAGAGGAGACAGAAGGGGCTCCAGAAAGACGGAGAGGTGGGGTACACCACCATGTGCTGGACACAGTACACACAACCGAGGAAGAAGTGAAGAGGCTTCTGAGTGAGCTAGATACCTCAAAGGCAATGGGGCCAGATAACATCTCTCCATGGGTCCTGAGAGAGGAGCAGAGGCGCTATGTGTCCCTTAACAAATATTCAATACATCTATCGAAACAGGGAGATTGCCTGAGGCATGGAAGACAGCAAATGTGGTCCCAATCTTTAAAAAAGGAGACAGACATCAAGCACTAAACTACAGACCAGTGTCACTGACATGTATAGTATGCAAAATCATGGAAAAGATTGTCAGGAGAAGAATGGTGGAACATCTAGAAAGGAATGATCTCATCACCAGCAGCCAACATGGTTTCAGAGACGGAAATCCTGTGTCACAAACCTACTGAGTTCTATGACATGGTGACAGCAGTAAGACAAGAGAGAGGGGGTGGGTGGATTGCATTTTCTTGGACTGCAAGAAGGCGTTTGACACAGTACCACACAAGAGATTAGTGTAAAACTGGAGGACCAAGCAGGGATAACAGGGAAGGCACTGCAATGGATCAGGGAATACTTGTCAGGAAGACAGCAGCGAGTAATGGTACGTGGCGAGGCGTCAGAGTGGGCACCTGTGACCAGCGGTCCCCAGGGGTCAGTCCTAGGACCAGTGCTGTTTCTGGTATTTGTGAACGACATGACGGAAGGAATAAACTCTGAGGTGTCCCTGTTTGCAGATGACGTGAAGTTGATGAGAAGAGTTCATTCGATCGAAGACCAGGCAGAGATACAAGGATCTGGACAGGCTGCAGACCTGGTCCAGCAACTGGCTCTGGAGTTCAATCCCACCAAGTGCAAAGTCATGAGGATTGGGAAGGGCAAAGAAGACCGCAGACGAGTACAGTCTAGGGCCAGAGACTACAAACATCACTCAAGGAAAAGATCTTGGGGTGAGTATAACACCAGGCACATCTCCTGAAGCGCACATCAATCAAATAACTGCTGCAGCATATGGGCGCCTGGCAAACCTCAGAACAGCATTCCGACATCTTAAAGGAATCGTTCAGGACCCTGTACACGTGTACGTTAGGCCCATATTGGAGTATGCGGCACCAGTTTGGAACCCACACCTAGCCAAGCATGTAAAGAACTAGAGAAAGTGCAAAGGTTTGCAACAAGACTAGTCCCAGAGTTAAGAGGATGTCCATGAGGAGAGGTTAGGGAAATCAATCTGACGACACTGGAGGACAGAAGAGATAGGGGGACATGATAACGACTTACAAAATACTGAAGGAATTGACAAGGTGGACAAAGACAGGATGTTCCAGAGACTGGACACAGCAACACGGGACACAGTGGAAGCTGAAGACACAGATGAATCAAAGGGATGTTAGGAAGTATTTCTTCAGCCACAGAGTAGTCAGGAAGTGGAATAGTTTGGGAAGCGATGTAGTGGAGTCAGGATCCATACATAGCTTTAAGCAGAGGTATCGATAAAGCTCATGGTTCAGGAGAGTGACCTAGTAGCGACCAGTGAAGAGTGCAGGGCCAGGACTTGGACTCGACCCTGCAACCTCAACTAGGTGAGCTACACACATACACACACACACACACACACACACACACACACACACACACACACACACACACACACACACACACACACACAGAAGTGCCCCTTTGTTTGCAGATGATGGAAGTTAATGAGGAGAATTAAATCTGATGAGGACCAGGCAAATTTCAAAGAGACCGGGAAACAGACTGGACACCTGGTCCAGAAAAATGGCTTCCTCGAAATTTAACTTCCAAAAATTTAAAAGTCATGAAGATGGGGGAAGGGGCACGGGAAGACCACGGGACAGAGTAAAAAGGTAGGGGGGCCAAAGACTGAAAACCCCTCACTCGGAAAGGAAAGATTTTGGGGTGAGTATAACACCGAGAAACCCCAAAGCACACATCAATCAGATAACTGAAATATGGGCGGGGGAAACCCTGAAAAAGCATCCGAATCTTAGTAAGGAATCGTTCAAGACATAAAAATGTGATGCCAGGCCCATCCCGGGGGCATGCAGCCCCTTTTTGGGAAACCCCGCACTTGATAAAGCACGTCAAAAAACCAGAGGACAAAGGTTAGAAAAACAAGGAATTAGACCCAAGGGGGGAATGTCCTATGAAGAAAGATTATGGAAATCGGCCTGACGACACGGGAGGACAGGGGGTCAGGGGAGACATGATAACGACATAAAAAATACTGGTGGAATAGACAAGGGGGAAACAAAGACAGGATGTTCCAGGGGGGGGACAAAAGGAAACAAGAGGCCACAAAGGAAGGAAAAAAATTTTAGTCAGAGAGAATTAGGCATTTTTCAGTTATAGAGTTGTAAAGGGAGTAAAAAGCCTGGGGGAAAGACGTAGTGGGGGCAGGAACCATACACAGTTTTAAGACGAGGGGTTTTATAAAGCCCCTTTGGGGCTGGGGGAGAGGGGCCCCGAACAACTGAGGAAGAGGCGGGGGGCCCGGGGCCAAGACTCGACCCCGGAACCACAAAAAAGGGAGGCAAGAGGTGGGGCCCCACACACACACACACACACACACACACACACACACACACACACAACAAACACAAAACAACACAACACAACAAAAACACACACACACACACACACACACACACACACACAACACAACACAACACAAACAACACAACACAAAAAAAACACACACACACACACACACACACACACAACACACACAACACAACACAACAAAAAAACAAAAAACACACACACAACACAACACACCCCGCCCCACACACACACACACACACACACAACACAAAACACAAACACACAAAAACACACACACACACACACACACACACACAAACACACACACACAACAACACACACAC
>NC_091321.1:4412220-4582220 GCF_038502225.1 Cherax quadricarinatus
CTATTATATTTATTTATAATAATAATAATAATGATAAAATTATTACTATTATTATTATTATTATATTATTATTATTATATTATTATTATTACTATTATATTATTAATATTATGAATATGATCATGGGGAAGCACTAAACCAGTAGGGGATATGAGCGCCTCGAGAATGGGAGGAACCAGGTTTATCCATGCGTGGAATCATACAATTTCTGTCCCTTCCTTCCCCTTCCTTAGCTTCCCTCTTCCTTCCTAGCTTCCTTCCCTTCCCTTCTCTCCCCTTCCCTTCCCTTCCCTTCCTTCCCATCCTTCCTTATCCTTTTCTCCTTTCCCACTCCTCCTTTCCTTCTTTTCCCCGACTGCATGGTTCTAGGCGAAGGAGGTGCACATCTTCGCAACACTCCTGTCTCATCCTCCAAACTAAATACCCGACTGTATCTTCACTGATATCGTTCTTATACTGGTATTATTATCATTAATATCACTGAAATCATTAATATCACTGATATCACTTTAAATCATTAATATCACTGGTGTCATAATCACTGATTCATTCATCACTGATATCATTAATATCACTGGATCATTAATATCACGATATCGATATCAAATTAATATACTTTATTCTTTTCTTTTCAAAAGACACACCTGGCTACCATCGTTCACACAGAACGCCCCGGCTACCATCGTTCACACAGACACGCCTGGCTCCATCGTTCACACAGACACGCCTGGCTACCATCGTTCACCAAGACACGCCTGGCTACCATCGTTCACACAGACACGCCTGGCTACCATCGTTCACACAGACACCCTGGCTACCATCGTTCCCCAGACACGCCTGGCTACCATCGTTCACACAGACACACCCTACCATCGTTCACACAGACACCTGGCTACCATCGTTCACACAGACACACCTGGCTACCATCGTTCACACAGACACACCTGGCTACCATCGTCACACAGACACACCTGGCTACCATCGTTCACACAGACACACCTAGCTACCATCATTCACACAGACACACTTGGCTACCATCGTTCACACAGACACACCTAGCTACCATCATTCAAAAGACACACTTGACTACCATCTTCACACAGACACACCTGGCTACCATCATTCACACAGAACACCTGCTACCATCATTCACACAGACACACCTGGCTACCATCATTCACACAGACACACTTGACTACATCGTCACACAGACACCCTGCTACCATCATTCCACAGACACCTGCTACCATCATTCCCCAGACACACCTGCTACTCATCTTTCCCACAGACACACTTGACTACCATCGTTCACACAGACACACCTGGCTACCATCATTCACACAGATACACCTGCTACCATCATTCACACGACACACCTGGCTACCACTTCACACAAAACACCCTGGCTACCATCATTCAAAAGACACACCTGGCTCCATCGTTCACAGATACACCTTGGCAAACCATCATTCACACAGACACACCTGGCTACCATCTTCACACAGACACACCTGGCTCCATCATTCACACAGACACACCTGGCTACCATCTTCCACAGACACGCCTGGCTACCATCGTTCACACAGACACCCCTCTTCCATCGTTCACACAGACACCTGGCACCATCTTCACACAGACACACTAGCTACATCGTTCACAAGACAACTAGTACCATCATTCCACAGACAACCGGGCCCCTTTGTTCAACAAAACCAGCCCATCATTCACAAGACCACCGGGGCTCCATCATTCACACAGACACCCTGGCACCACTTCACACAGACACCCCTAGCATATCATTCACACAGACACATTTGACTACCATGTTTCACAAGACACCCCAGCTCCATCTTCACAAACACCGGTCCCATGTTCACACAGACACATGTACCATCATTACACAGAACACCGGGTCCCATCGTTCCATGGGCACACTAGCCCCATCTTTCACACAGACCCCCCTGGCCCACCCCCAAGAACACTGCTCCATCATTCCACAGACACACTTGACTACCATCGTTCACACAGACACACCTGGTCCCATCATTCACCGATACACCTCTACCATCATTCACACAGACAACTGGCTCCCATGTTACACAGAACACCTGGCTACCATCATTCCCGCCACCTGGCTACCATCGTTCACACAGATACACCTGGCTACCATCATTCACAGACACACCTGGCTACCATCGTTCACACAGACACACCTGGCTACCATTATTCACACAGACACACTGGCTGCCATCATTCACACAGACACACCTGGCTACCATCATTCACACAAACACACTGGCACTAATATCACACAGACACACCTGGCTACCATCATTTCACACAGACACACCTGGCTACCATCGTTCACACAGACACACCTGCATCCATCATTCACACAGACACACCTGGTTGCCATCATTCACACAGACACACTGGCTAATCATTCACACAGACACACCGAAAACAAACAAAATAAATGCGCTTCCATCGCTAGTTTTTCCTGGCAGTTTTAGAATAAACCGCCCAAACTCCGACAGTTTTCCTCCTCGAATTTGAGTTTTGTTGTTTCGTTCTGACTAATTTTAACTGCCAGTTTTCCTCTTTTAGAGAACAGTCGATTCCAGGAACTGTGTGACGAAGGGATTGAAAACCTTTAACAACTCTCAATGTTTTGAACCTTAACATTGGTAAAGAGCATTATTTTTAATGCTACTTATAGGTCATTCTGTCATTATCTCTGAAGATCATTTTTAATGTTAATTAGGTCGTTCCTATCATTATCTGGGAGGAATATTATTTTAATGTTACTTATGTCGTTCCAATCATTATCTAGAAAGTCTCAAGTCGTTCCAGTCGTTATCATTGTAATGCATTACCTGTGATTATATAAATTCCCTTGGTGATTAAAAACATCGAAATGTGTGTGTGTGTGTGTGTGTATGTTAGATAGTTACCATTTTGTCCTAGGCACATGTCGATTAGACACTAGGCCTGTTGTACATGCGTGTGTGTGTGTGTGTGTGTGTGTGTGTGTGTGTGTGTGTGTGTGTGTGTGTGTATGTGTGTGTATGTGTATGTGTGTGTGTGTTACATTTTGTCCTAGGCACATGTCGATTAGACACTAGGCCTGTTATGTGTGTGCATGTGTGTGTGTGTGTGTGTGTGTGTGTGTGTGTGTGTGTTGTGTGTGTTGTGTGTGTGTGTGTGTGTGTGTGTGTGTGTGTGTGTGTGTGTGTTGTGTGTGTGTGTGTGTGTGTTGTGTGTGTGTGTGTGTGTGTGTGTTGTGTTGTGTGTGTGTGTGTGTGTGTGTGTGTGTGTGTGTGTGTGTACTCACCTATTTGTGGTTGCAGGATCGAGACTCGGCTCCTGGCCCTGCCTTTCACTGATCGCTACTAGGTCCTCTCTCTCTCCTTCGAGCTTTGTCATACCTCGTTTTGAAGCTATGTATGGTTCCTGCCTCCACTACATCACTTGCTAAGCGGCTATTCCATTTCCTGACGACTCTATGACTGAAGAAATACTTCCTAACACCCCTCTGACTCTTCTAAGTCTTCAGCTTCCAATTGTGACCCTAGTTTCTGTGTCCCATCTCTGGAACAACCTGTCTCTGTCTAACTTATCTATTCCACGCAGTATTTTGTATGTCGTTATCATGTCTCCCTGACCCTCCTCTCCTCCAATGTCGTCAGTCCGATGTCCCTTAACCTTTCTTCGTAGGACATACCCATGAGCCCCGGGAACTAGCCTAGTTGCAAACCTTGCACTTTCTCTAATTTCTTGATGTGCTTGACCAGTGTGGTTCCAAACTGGTGCTGCATACCCAGTATGAGCCTGATGTACACAGTGTACAGTGTCTCGAACGATTCCTTACTAAGGTATCGGAATGCTATTCTCAGGCTTGCCAGGCGCCCATATGCTGCAACAGTTATCTGGTTGATGTGTGCCTTCAGAGACATGCTCGGTGTTATGGTCACCCCTAGATCTTTCTCCCCTTTAGCGAGGTTTGCAGTCTTTGGCCACCTAGTCTATACTCTCTCTGCAGTCTCGTTGCCCTTCTCCGATCTTCATGACTTTGCATTTGGCAGGGTTCATTCAAGAAGCCAGTTGCTGGACCACCTGTCCAGCCTGTCCAGGTCTCTTTGAAATCCTGCCTGGTCCTCATCTGATTTAATTCTCTCATTAACTTCACATCATCTGCGAGCAGGACACCTCTGAGTCTATCCCTTCCATCATGTTTATTCACATATACCAAAAATAGCACTGGTCCTAGGATCCGACCCTGTGGACCCGCTCGTCACAGGGGCCCACTATGATACCTCATCCGTACCATGACTCGTTGTTGCCTCCCTGTCAGGTATTCTCAGATCCATTGCAGTGCCCTTCCTGTTATACGCGCCTGATCCTCTAGTTTCTCCACTAGTCGCTTGTGAGGAACTGTGTCAAAGGCCTTCTTGCAGTCCAAGAAAATGCAATCAACCCGCCCTTCTCTCTCGTCTCTTACTTCTGTTACTTTGTCATAAAACTCCAGAAGGTTTATGACACAGGATTTGCCTTCCATGAATCCGTGCTGGTTGTCGTTTTTAGTCTTGTTCCGTTCCAGGTGCTCCACCAAAAAAGGTGTGTGTGTGTGTGTGTGTGTGTGTGTGTGTGTGTGTGTGTGTGTGTGTGTGTTTGTGTGTGTGTGTGTGTGTGTAAGGCTTCCAAAAATCCACTTTTTTAAGATATAACTACATGTGATGTCTGCAAAGCCTCGTTATTTTTATATTTTACTTTGTGAAAATATGTCTGGAAAAATTATCAGGAGATACAGAGAATTATATTGTAATGTGTTTTGTTGATTTGGATTTTGTTGTTGTTGTTAAGAAATGTATGTAGTTTGTGTTTGAGATCTAGCAGGGAGAAGTTAGACGATGTTTTGATCCAGTCTTTAGAATGATCAAGATGACTTGACTTACATGTATGTCTTGATGTGACTTACATGTATGTCTTGATGTGACTTACATGTATGTCTTGATGTGACTTACACGTATGTCTTGATGTGACTTACATGTATGTCTTTATGTGACTTTTATGCGTCTTGACCTAAATACATGACTTACACACATGTTTACTTACGTAAGTGTCTTATGTAAGTTAACATGTGTGTAAACAAGCTACACACATGTTAACTTAGATAAGTGTCTTGACTTACACACCTTCCTTGACTTAGACATACTTTTGATTTACATAACAACGTACACGTCTTGACGTACATACACGTCTTAACTTGCACACAAGCTTTGACTTACACAAATGTCTTTACGTACATGTCTTGATTTATACAAATGTATTAACATAATTTAATCATCACTGAAGTTTAATCTCTTCTTTCTCTCTTCTCTCTCTCTCTCTCTCTCTCTCTCTCTCTCTCTCTCTCTCTCTCTCTCTCTCTCTCTCTCTCTCTCTCATGTTAAGTTGCGTTGGCATAGGTAAGTTTGATAAAGTTTCTTTATTGACTTAGAGTTGGTTAGGTCAGCATGGCTGTTTTAGGTTTGCATAAAAAATATAAACCTACTTAAAAGGCATGTTTAACTCTCCCTTCCCCTCAGAAAAACCACTTCACGTCTGGCAACGCTGTCTTTGGAGCATGCCAATCTAACGTTCAAATATGGACGATTTTTCACACAGGTGTGAGGAGGAGTTAGGTCCAATGAACGTCCTTCTTGTAATATTCAATTGAACAATAGTAAAAAATCGAAATTTCCATTAGTACAATTACATAATTAAAAAGTACCATTATTAACCGGGTTCAGCAAACACACACACACACACACACACACACACACACACACACACACACACACACACACACACACACACACACACACACACACACACACACACACACACACACACACACACACACAAACAACAAAACAACAACAATAGCAAAAATAGGCATCGACTCGCGAGTGGAAATAAAAGTCAACATTTTCAGCCGACATTAAAGTTTCGTTGTTGTCTGAATGCGTTTTGACGGTAGAAATTGTCTTTAAAAATCCCAAGTAACCCACAAACTGGACATAAATCTGTAGGCGACGTTTCTCTCTACTGAACCATTTGTAGATGATGTTTCTACTAAATTGTCTGTAGAGTGTTTCTCTCTACTAAGCCTTCTGTAGACGACATTCTTTTCCTCACCTAAACTATCTGTAGGCGACGTTTCTGTCTCATCTTATTGCCAACTGACGACTGTACGAGAAAATAAGACAGGTGTGCAAGACTGAAGTATCTTTAGTGATTAAACTTATCACTTGGATGACATACTTAGATGAGAGTGTAACTACAGGTGACTTGACAATAATACTGGAGGGAGAGGTGTACAGGTGACCTGACAATAATACTGGGCGGAGAGGTGTAACAGGTGACCTTGACAAAACTGAGTGGAGGGTAACAGGTGACCTGACAATAATCTGGGCGGAGAGGTGTAACAGGTGACCTGACAATAATACTGGAGCGGAGAGGGTAAAGGTACTGAAAAATGAGCGAAGTACGGTGACCTTGACAAATACTGAGCGGAGAGGTGTAACAGGTGACCTTGACAATACTGGGCGAGAGGTGTAACAGGTGACTTGACAATATACTGGAGGAGAGGTGTAACAGGTGACCTGACAATAATACTGAGCGGAGAGTGTAACAGGCGACCTTGACAATACTGGAGCGGAGACGTGTAACAGGTGACTTGACAATAATATGGAGCGGAGAGTGAACAGTGACCTTGACAATATACTGAGGGGAGAGGTGAACAGGTGACCTTGACAATAATACTGAGGAGAGGTGTAACAGGTGACCTTGACAATAATACTGGAGGAGAGGTGTAACAGGCGACCTTGACAATAATACTGGAGCGGAGACGTGTAACAGGTGACCTTGACAATAATACTGGAGCGGAGAGGTGTAACAGGTGACCTTGACAATAATACTGGAGCGGAGAGGTGTAACAGGTGACCTTGACAATAATACTGGAGCGGAGAGGTGTAACAGGTGACCTTGACAATAATACTGGAGCGGAGAGGTGTAACAGGTGACCTTGACAATAATACTGGAGGGGAGAGGTGTAACAGGTGACCCTGACAATAATACTGGAGCGGAGAGGTGTAACAGGCGACCTTGACAATAATACTGGAGCGGAGACGTGTAACAGGTGACCTTGACAATAATACTGGAGCGGAGAGGTGTAACAGGTGACCTTGACAATAATACTGGAGGGGAGAGGTGTAACAGGTGACCTTGACAATAATACTGGAGGGGAGAGGTGTAACAGGTGACCTTGACAATAATACTGGAGCGGAGAGGTGTAACAGGCGACCTTGACAATAATACTGGAGCGGAGACGTGTAACAGGTGACCTTGACAATAATACTGGAGCGGAGAGGTGTAACAGGCGACCTTGACAATAATACTGGAGGGGAGACGTGTAACAGGTGACCTTGACAATAATACTGGAGCGGAGAGGTGTAACAGGTGACCTTGACAATAATACTGGAGGGGAGAGGTGTAACAGGTGACCTTGACAATAATACTGGAGGGGAGAGGTGTAACAGGTGACCTTGACAATAATACTGGAGGGGAGAGGTGTAACAGGTGACCTTGACAATAATACTGGAGGGGAGAGGTGTAACAGGTGACCTTGACAACAATACTGGAGCGGAGAGGTGTAACAGGTGACCTTGACAATAATACTGGAGCGGAGAGGTGTAACAGGTGACCTTGACAATAATACTGGAGCGGAGAGGTGTAACAGGTGACCTTGACAATAATACTGGAGGGGAGAGGTGTAACAGGTGACCTTGACAACAATACTGGAGCGGAGAGGTGTAACAGGTGACCTTGACAACAATACTGGAGGGGAGAGGTGTAACAGGTGACCTTGACAACAATACTGGAGCGGAGAGGTGTAACAGGTGACCTTGACAACAATACTGGAGGGGAGAGGTTGTAACAGGTGACCTTGACAACAATACTGGAGGGGAGAGGTGTAACAGGTGACCTTGACAACAATACTGGAGCGGAGAGGTGTAACAGGTGACCTTGACAACAATACTGGAGGGGAGAGGTGTAACAGGTGACCTTGACAACAATACTGGAGGGGAGAGGTGTAACAGGTGACCTTGACAACAATACTGGAGGGAAGAGGTGTAGTTATCTCTCCCTCACTTATATCTTACTCATCTACTTGTCTGTGTACTGTGTACCACTCGCAGTATAAAGAGAGAATAAGGAAATGAGCAATGGCCCAGCACGACCCATGGCCCAGCACGACCCATGGCCCAGCACGACCAATGGCCCAGCACGACCCATAGCCCAGCACGGCACATGGCCTCGGCACCAACAAATAGGGAAAGCTTAAATGGCTGTAATCATAATCATGACTTTTAAAGATGATGGACCGTCAAGCCTCGGTCAGATGACCTAAAACTCCAGCTGCGGGTCATCATACGACTAAGAACTACGTCAAGAAACACTTGTCCTGTTTCCTGGCAAACTTTACCTAACCTAACCAACAAGTGTTAGTAACAGCCATTTTGGATTTTTTTTCTTTTCTAAATAAACTGAAAACATAATGTTTTATATTTACAAAAAAAAAAAAAAAAAAAGGATTAATAGTGTTTTTAATGTATGCTTGAGGAACCTGTCTTCTTGCAGCTGTCAGTGAGAGAGAGAGAGAGAGAAAACAATCGACTAAGATTTTATACACCCGAATGTACGTGTTAAATCCTCAGACAGGCGTTTAAGGAATGCGGTGTCTCGTAAACGCCAAATGTTAAACGTTGTGATGTAATCATACGTTAAGAGTGATGATATTGCAACTGAAGGAAGTCAAAGATATTGATAAATGAGATAACGCACACACCTCTTGCAGTGTGTTGGGATATATAATTACAAGTTATGGAACTTGAGCCACCCAGGAGATGGAATTCAAACAGCGTACTACCGACGACCGTGAAGAAAAGACACGTTTCAGAGCGTGCCTTTTACTGAGGCAGCGCAGAGTTGAAGTCCTGCATTGATAAATCTCTTCACTGAGCGAAACGGTTGTCCAATTAAAAACAAAACAATTCTGCCACCTGCGCCTTTTATTTCGCTACAGGAAGTGCTGGAGGTACTTCCTTGGTGTACTTCCGGGTGCTGCAAAATACTGTCATTCCTCACCACGTCACTTCCCATCAACCGAAAATTGCAACTGGCTGTAAAAGTCAACATCTACAACACATTCTTCTATCGACTTATTAATTACTAAAATTTCGTTTTATTTCCCTCGTGAAATACTGACATCATTAAATTAATTTATCATCTAGCAAGCTACATAAAGAAATTAAAAAATTCTTGTAGTGACCTTGCAAAAAATGGTGAAGGTTTACAGCGTCATATAATGGCACCGTAGACACTAGTAAGCTTGATCTGGTCAGAGGCTTGTCAAAGCTTGATCCCAAATAAAGCTCACAGAAGCTTAACTTGCGATTTTGGCTTAAATAGTAACGCTATTCTTGCCGAATGAGGCAAGCTAAAAATTGTATCCAATAATTTCGTAAAAATCATTCTGAACCTAAAGAAAACAAATGTATTTCATCGTGTTTGTTTATTATTAAATTATTGTAAAGTTATCTAAAATATATTTAGTTGCAGTAGGCTAAATTAAATTGCGCTTGTTATAATAAGGTGAGGTAAGTTTTTGAACGTTCTTTTGGTACGAAATTATTAATTTTTACATTAACATAAATGAAAAAACATATCTTTAAACGTATGAGAGAAAATTTTTAGAAAGGACTTACTTTTAAATGAGTTCTTAAAATTGACCAGTTTTACCTATTTGGCACGACATATATATATATATATATATATATATATATATATATATATATATATATGTATATATATATATATATATATATATATATATATATATATATATATATATGTATATATATATAATATATATATATAATATATATATATATATATAGTATATATATATAGTATATATATATATATATATATATATATATATATATATATATATATAAATATATATATATATATATATATATATATATATATATATATATATATATATATATATATATATATATATATACTACACACACACACACACATACATATATGAATAATACGAAAAATATATAAAAATACGTATATATTTAACATTTAATATTTAACGGAAAGTTGGTCTTGCTTTAATTTTTTTTTGAACTGTTCAACAGCTTCCTGTTAATGAACGACACGACACGACACTCACTCAGGCTTGCCACATAAGGAAGAGACAAACCATCTTAAATCTTGCTTACTTCTTTAATTAACCATCAACAACACGTTGCTGAGGTTTCTCTCTCTCTCTCTCTCTCTCTCTCTCTCTCTCTCTCTCTCTCTCTCTCTCTCTCTCTCTCTCTCTCTCTCTGTCAAGTGTACTTTTTTGAGAATTTGGGATCCTGAAGGATGTTTTAGAGGGTCAACATCCCCACCACCCGGTCTCAGATCAGGCCTCCTGGTAGTTCAGAAACTGATCATCGTGGCTGTTACTGCTGGTCGCACGCAATTTAACATTAGAGCCATAGCCCAGTTGATCAGGAACTGACCTTTGGAAGACCGAAAATCAAGCATAGGTAGAGTAGGGAAACGAAGGTTGCAAACCTCGCTCTGAGAGGACCCGGGGTGAGCACAGTGACGAGCATATAATTAGAGGGTCATAACTTTTACAACGAATTCTTGTATGTAATTTCTGGTCTAATTACCGTCACGTCAGGTAAATGAACACAAGAGCAACTAAATGAGCATTAATTCTTTTTGTGTCCACTTAATAACAGCGAAATAGTAATAGCCAAACCAAAGACTAGTTTCCAAGAACCTCAAGGTCATTCACGGTCCTGTATATAGCATATGTAAGGCCTGTCATGGAGTACACACCACCACCCTGGACCCATACTTGAGCAACTTCTCAGAAACTATAGAAAATTCAGAAGCTTTCAAAGGGACCCGTTCATAGAGCGATGCAAATTGTGTTTATGCAAAGCTAAAAGACCTGAAACTGATGAAACTAGTTAAGGACTGAATAACTGGGAAAACATGATTACGACGTAGAAGATACTATGAAGACTTGATAGTGTGGACAGTGATTGACCTGGAGAGAGAGAAGCAGGATCTGTGAGACACTGGGGGAAATATATTACGCTCCTGAATCATAAATGAATAAGGGATGACCTGGATGGATCATTGGTGGAGGCAGACTCCATACACAGTTAAAGAAGAGGTATGATAGGGCTCACGAGGCTAGGAAGGATTGATCCACGTCACGGCTATTAAGAGGAGGGGCCATGGGCTGAGAGGCGACCCTTCAACTACAACTATGTGAGTACAATCACTAAGTTATTATAACCACCATCACCATCACCACCACTACCACTTCCACTTCCACCACTACCACCACCACCACCACCACCACCACCACTACCACCACTACCACCACCACCACCACCACCACCACCACCACTTCCACTACCACCACCACTGCCACCACCACCACTTCCACTACCACCACCACCACTTCCACTACCCCCACCACTTCCACTTCCACCACCAACACCACCACTTCCACTACCACCACCACTACCACCACTACCACTACCACCACCACCACTACCACCACCACTACCACCACCACCACCACCACCACCACTACCACCACCACTACCACAACCACTACCACCACCACTACCACCACTAACACCACCACCACTAACACCACCACCACCACCACTACCACCACCACTACCACCACCACTACCACCACCACTACCGCCACTACCACCACCACTACCACCACCACCACCACCACCACCACCACTGCCACCACTACCACCACCACCACCACTACCACCACTACCACCATCACTACCACCACCACTACCACCACCACTACCACCACCACTACCACCACCACTACCACCACCACCACCACTTCGACCACCACCACCACCACCACCACCACACATCACTCGGCTCTCCAACAAAACCACTCACCAAAGCTTTGGTAAAATAAATAGCGCTGATCCTAGTTTTTGAAGGTCTTGTAACAGGCGAGTGAGAATAAAAAAATAATTTTTAACAAAGAATTCTGAAAACTGACACAAGTGTGAGGGGGAAGACGTGTTGCATAACTGGTGCAAAGCGGAGTGCTGTTGCTGTCGGTGGTGAGTTGTGTTGCTGTCTGTGGTGAGTTGTGTTGCTGTGTTGGGCTGTGTTGCTGTCTGTGGTGAGTTGTGTTGTTGTCTGTGGTGAGTTGTATTGTTGTCTGTGGTGAGTTGTGCTGTTGCCTGTGGTGAGTTGTGTTGTTGTCTGTGGTGAGTTGTGTTGTTGTCTGTGGTGAATTGTGTTGTTGTCTGTGGTGAGTTGTGTTGTTGTCTGTGGTGAGTTGTGTTGTTATCTGTGGTGAGGTGTGTTGTTGTCTGTGGTGAGTTGTGTTGTTGTCTGTGGTGAGTTGTGTTGTTGTCTGTGGTGAGTTTTGTTGTCTGTGGTGAGTTGTGTTGTTGTCTGTGGTGAGTTGTGTTGTTGTCTGTGGTGAGTTGTGTTGTTGTCTGTGGTGAGTTGTGTTGTTGTCTGTGGTGAATTGTGTTGTTGTCTGTGGTGAGTTGTGTTGTTGTCTGTGGTGAGTTGTGTTGTTGTCTGTGGTGAGTTGTGTTGTTGTCTGTGGTGAGATGTGTTGTTGTCTGTGGTGGGTTGTGTTGCTGTCTGTGGTGGGTTGTGTTGCTGTCTGTGGTGAGTTGTGTTGTTGTCTGTGGTGAGTTGTGTTGCTGTCTGTGGTGAGTTGTGTTGTCTGTGATGACTTGTATTGTTGTCTGTGGTGAGTTGTGTTGTTGTCTGTGGTGAGTTGTGTTGCTGTCTGTGGTGGGTTGTGTTGCTGTGTGTCGTGGGTTGTGTTGCTGTCTGTGGTGGGTTGTATTGCTGTCTGTGGTGGGTTGTGTTGCTGTCTATGGTGGGTTGTATTGCTGTCTGTGGTGGGTTGTGTTGCTGTCTGTCGTGGGTTGTGTTCCTGTCTGTGGTGGGTTGTGTTGCTGCCTGTTGTGGGTTGTGTTGCTGTCTGTGGTGAGTTGTGTTGTTGTCTGTGGTGACTTGTGTTGCTGTCTGTGGTGGGTTGTGTTGCTGTGTGTCGTGGGTTGTGTTGCTGTCTGTGGTGGGCTGTGTTGCTGTCTGTGGTGGGCTGTGTTGCTGTCTGTCGTGGGTTGTGCTGCTGTCTGTGATGGGCTGTGTTGCTGTCTGTCGTGGGTTGTGTTGCTGTCTGTGGTGAGTTGTGTTGCTGACTGTGGTGGGTTGTGTTGCTGTCTGTCGTGTTCTGTGTTGCTGTCTGTGGTGGGTTGTATTGCTGTCTGTGGTGGGTTGTGTTGCTGTCTGTCGTGGGCTGTGTTGCTGTCTGTCGTGGGCTGTGTTGCTGCCTGTGGTGGGTTGTGTTGCTGTTTGTGGTGGGTTGTGTTGCTGTCTGTGGTGGGTTGTGTTGCTGTCTGTGGTGGGTTGTATTGCTGTCTGTCGTGGGTTGTGTTGCTGTCTGTGGTGGGTTGTGTTGCTTTCTGTCTTGGGCTGTGTTGCTGTCTGTCGTGGGTTGTGTTGCTGTCTGTGGTGGGTTGTGTTGCTGTCTGTGGTGGGCTGTGTTGCTGTTTGTGGTGGGTTGTATTGCTGTCTCGTGGGCTGTGTTGCTGTCTGTCGTGGGCTGTGTTGCTGTCTGTCGTGGGTTGTGTTGCTCTGTGGTGGGCTGTGTTGCTGTCTGTGGTGGGTTGTGTTGCTGTCTGTCGTGGGCTGTGTTGCTGTCTTTCGTGGGCTGTGTTGCTGTCTGTCGTGGGTTGTGTTGCTGTGCTGGGCTGTGTTCCTGTCTGTCGTGGGTTGTGTTGCTGCCTGTCGTGGGCTGTGTTGCTGTCTTTGGTGGGCTGTGTTGCTGTCTGTCGTGGGTTGTGTTGCTGTCTGTCGTGGGTTGTGTTGCTGTCTGTGGGGGGTTGTGTTGCTGTCTGTGGTGGGTTGTGTTGCTGTCTGTGGTGGGTTGTATTGCTGTCTCGTGGGCTGTGTTGCTGTCTGTCGTGGGCTGTCTTGCTGACTGTCGTGGGTTGTGTTGCTGTCTGTGGTGGGCTGTGTTGCTGTCTGTGGTGGGTTGTGTTGCTGTCTGTCGTGGGCTGTGCTGCTGTCTTTCGTGGGCTGTGTTGCTGTCTGTCGTGGGTTGTGTTGCTGTCTGTGCTGGGCTGTGTTGCTGTCTGTCGTGGGTTGTGTTGCTGTCTGTGGTGAGTTGTGTTGTTGTCTGTGGTGAGTTGTGTTGTTGTCTGTGGTGAGTTGTGTTGTTGTCTGTGGTGAGTTGTATTGTTGTCTGTGGTGAGTTGTGTTGTTGTCTGTGGTGAGTTGTGTTGTTGTCTGTGGTGAATTGTGTTGTTGTCTGTGGTGAGTTATATTGTTGTCTGTGGTGAGTTGTGTTGTTGTCTGTGGTGAGTTGTGTTGTTGTCTGTGGTGAGATGTGTTGTTGTCTGTGGTGGGTTGTGTTGCTGTCTGTGGTGGGTTGTGTTGTTGTCTGTGGTGAGTTGTGTTGCTGTCTGTGGTGAGTTGTGTTGTTGTCTGTGATGACTTGTGTTGTTGTTTGTGGTGAGTTGTGTTGTTGTTTGTGGTGAGTTGTGTTGTTGTCTGTGGTGGGTTGTGTTGCTGTCTATGGTGGGTTGTATTGCTGTCTGTGGTGGGTTGTGTTGCTGTCTGTCGTGGGTTGTGTTCCTGTCTGTGGTGGGTTGTGTTGCTGCCAGTTGTGGGTTGTGTTGCTGTGGTGAGTTGTGTTGTTGTCTGTGGTGAGTTGTGTTGCTGTCTGTGGTGGGTTGTGTTGCTGTCTGTCGTGGGTTGTGTTGTCTGTGGTGGGCTGTGTTGCTGTCTGTGGTGGGCTGTGTTGCTGTCTGTCGTGGGTTGTGCTGCTGTCTGTGATGGGCTGTGTTGCTGTCTGTGGTGGGTTGTGTTGCTGTCTGTGGTGGGTTGTGTTGCTGTCTGTGGTGGGTTGTGTTGCTGTCTGTCGTGGGTTGTGTTGCTGTCTGTCGTGGGCTGTGTTGCTGTCTTTCGTGGGTTGTGTTGCTGTCTGTGGTGGGTTGTGTTGCTGTCTGTGGTGGGTTGTGTTGCTGTCTGTCGTGGGTTGTGTTGCTGTCTGTCGTGGGTTGTGTTGCTGTCTGTCGTGGGTTGTGTTGCTGTCTGTGGTGGGCTGTGTTTCTGTATGTGGTGGGTTGTGTTGCTGTCTCTGGTGGGTTGTGTTGCTGTCTGTCGTGGGCTCTGTTGCTGTCTGTCGTGGGCTGTGTTGCTGTCCGTGGTGGGTTGTGCTGCTGTTTGTGGTGGGTTGTGTTACTGTCTGTCGTGGGCTGTGTTGCTGTCTGTGGAGGGTTGTGTTGCTGTCTGTGGTGGGTTGTATTGCTGTCTGTCGTGGGTTGTGTTGCTGTCTGTGGTGGGTTGTGTTGCTGTCTGTCTTGGGCTGTGTTGCTGTCTGTCGTGGGCTGTGTTGCTGTCTGTCGTGGGTTGTGTTGCTGTCTGTGGTGGGTTGTATTGCTATCTGTCGTGGGCTGTGTTGCTGTCTGTCGTGGGCTGTCTGTGGTGGGTTGTGTTGCTGTCTGTGGTGGGCTGTGTTGCTGTCTGTGGTGGGTTATGTTGCTGTCTGTCGTGGGCTGTGTTGCTGTCTGTGGTGGGCTGTGTTGCTTTCTGTCGTGGGTTGTGTTGCTGTCTGTGGTGGGTTTTATTTCTGTCTGTCGTGAGTTGTGTTGCTGTCTGTCCTGGGCTGTGTTGCTGTATGTCGTGGGCTGTGTTGCTGTCTGGTGGGTTGTGTTGCTGTCTGTGGTGGGTTGTATTGCTATCTGTCGTGGGCTGTGTTGCTGTCTGTCGTGGGCTGTCTGTGGTGGGTTGTGTTGCTGTCTGTGGTGGGCTGTGTTGCTGTCTGTGGTGGGTTATGTTGCTGTCTGTCGTGGGCTGTGTTGCTGTCTGTGGTGGGCTGTGTTGCTTTCTGTCGTGGGTTGTGTTGCTGTCTGTGGTGGGTTTTATTTCTGTCTGTCGTGAGTTGTGTTGCTGTCTGTCCTGGGCTGTGTTGCTGTATGTCGTGGGCTGTGTTGCTGTCTGGTGGGTTGTGTTGCTGTCTGTCGTGGGTTGTGTTGCTGTCTGTGGTGGGCTGTTTTGCTGTCTGTGGTGAGTTGTGTTGCTGTCTGTCGTGGGCTGTGTTGCTGTCTTTCGTGGGCTGTGTTGCTGTATGTGGTGGGTTGTGTTGCTGTCTGTGCTGGGCTGTGTTGCTGTCTGTCGTGGGTTGTGTTGTTGTCTGTCGTGGGTTGTGTTGCTGTCTGCCGTGGGTTGTGTTGCTGTCTGTCGTGGGCTGTGTTACTGTCTGTCGTGGGTTGTGTTGCTGTCTGTCGTGGGTTGTGTTGCTGTCTGTCGTGGGCTGTGTTGCTGTCTGTCGTGGGCTATGTTGCTGTCTGTCGTGAGCTGTGTTGCTGTCTGTCGTGGGCTGTGTTGCTGTCTGTCGTGGACTATGTTGCTGTCTGTCGTGGGTTGTGTTGCTGTCTGTCGTGGGCTGTGTTGCTGTCTGTCGTGGGCTGTGTTGCTGTCTATCGTGGGCTGTGTTGCTGTCTATCGTGGACTGTGTTGCTGTCTGTCGTGGGTTGTGTTGCTGTCTGTCGTGGGCTGTGTTGCTGTCTGTGATGGGCTTTGTTGCTGACTGTGGTGGGTTTTGTTGCTGTCTGTCGTGGGCTGTGTTGCTGTCTGTCATGGGCTGTGTTGCTGTGTGGTTGTATATCTTACCTTCCTCCCTGGAGGGTCAATGTCCCCGTGGTCCGATCATCGACCAGGCTTTCCGGTGGATCAGGGCCTGATCAGCCAGGCAACTGCTGGCCGCAAACAATCCAACGTACGATTCACAGCCCGGCAGATCGGGTAATGACTTTAGTTATCTGTCCAGCTCCCACTTGAAGACAACCATAGGTCTATTGGTAATTCCCTTTATGTATATTGGGAGGCTGTTTTCTCTTAGTATACTCATGGCACTCCTGTTTACCCTTTGGGGTTTGTTGCACCGTGATTTCTGTGTGCAGATTTCGGACCAGTCCCTCTAGGATTTTAAAGGAGTAGATTATAATGTATCTCTCGCCTCTGTTCCAGGGAGTACAGGTCAAGGGACTTCACACATTCCCAGTAATTAAGGTGCTTGACTGAACTAATATGTACAGAGAAGGTTCTCTGTACATTCTCTAGATCTGCAAATTTCACCTGCTTTGAAAGGGGCTGTTAGTGTACAGCAGTATTCCAGATTAGAGAGAACAGGTAACAAAAAAAAAGGATCCTCATTAGCATAGTATCCCTTGTTGTGAAAGTTCTCATTATGTATCATTTTCAGAGCAGATGTGATAGTGACACTGTTGTGATCCGTGAATGTGATATCCTTTGACATTAACACTCCCAAGTCCTTCACATTAGATTTTCGTTCTATTTTATTATTAAAATTTGTTGTGTACTCCGTTCTAACTGTTATTTCCTCAAGCTTTCCCATAACAGAGTAGTTGAAATTTGTCCTCACTGAACATCATATTGTTTTCCCAAGCCCATCAGAAAATCTGGTTTATCTCTGCTTGGAGATTTAGTGTCCTCAGTGGATGACAGTCTCATGCAGATTCTAGTATCGTCTGGAAAAGAAGACACGGTGCTGTTGTTTACATTTGTCTTTATCAGATATGAGGATGAGGAACAGAATGAGGGCGATTACTGTACCTTGTGAAACCAAGCTTTTCGCTGTGGCAGCTCCTTCAAACCGTTGTAAAAAATTCTTCCTGTTAAACCTTTGACAACACTTGGGTATCTTTATAAATGAATTGTTTCGCTTGCACAACATTGTTCTTCGGTTAAATACAGAGATAACTTTCATTCCGAGTTACTGGAACAGTTGAGAAGTTAGTTTCTGGTGTTCAGTTCATTAGCCTTGAAGAGCTGATACAGGATGTTCAGTCTTATAGCCTTGATTGACAGCGATCTGTCAGCCTAAATAGAGTCATGAGGATGGGGTCATGAGACGGTGTCACAAGTAGTTCGTGACAATAAATTGAGCCAGTGCTTAAAAATAGGGTTGGGCAAACATTTGAGTTTGAGTAGTGGACATGAGAGATGTCAAAGATATCCTCCGTACCAAGATTCCATGGAGTTTCTATGTCAGTTTTGAGATTTTGTGAAATTTAAAGTAACTTATGCAGCTAGGCTTTTGTTTCTTGCTCCCCACAGATTAGCTTGTTTTCAAAGCTTCTTTCCTTTATTGTGATATAAACAAATATATTGTTCGCCCTTGCTAAAGAGGTAAGTTTATGCCTCCTTCATGCAGACAAACTATTGTGAATCCTTTTTGAAGAGTAAGAGTTGGCTTAAAATGTTCTAGCCGATGAGCTATTCTATGATTTATACTGTCATTCATTTTAAATTCTTGTCTGTGAGAGAGATGCAATCAGTGTACAAGTTAACGTATGGGCCACCACCTTTAATCATGCCCATACTGGCCCTTCCTCATGTAATCAGGTGTTCATCAGTAATGTGTTAATCAAAGGTTCGCCATCCCAACACGGGCGAATAATTTTTTTTTTATTACGCCCATAAGTATGCAGGATGGAAGCAAGGTTAGTTAAGGTTTGTCAGGAAACAGGACGCGGGTCCTAGGACAGTCATATGATGACCTACCACCAGAGGTGGTAGGTCATCATATGACTAGGACAACACCATCATTATAGGTTACCTGTAGTCCTGGTTACTGGCCTCATCGATAAGGTTGTTGTTGAGCGCCGTTCGCAGCCCAGCTTATGCACCACAACCAGGCTGATCATTTACGGCACGCATAAAGCCAATGAAGATTTTAAATTACTGGGAACGCCTCAGTCTTAATATTCAGTCACTGGAGCGGAGGATACATGACAATATATACGTGGAAGGTGTCTGAGGGCTTGTTCACAAATCTGCCATAACAGCATACTGGAGTGATAGAGAATATGGAAAATAAATCCAATGAAAAATATGGTCGCCGTGGGCACAATAAGAGAACATTGTATTAATATCCGTGCTGAACACTCTGCCACAAGATATAAGAAACATTGCTGGAACAAGTGCAGAAGTTTTCAAGAGGAAATTGGACATGTTCTTCCGCCAAGCCTTGGTCATGGACCGAGCCGCGGGGACGATGACCCCCGGAGCACCCTCCAGGTAGACTCCAAGTACGTCCCAGATCAACAAGGCTGTAATGGATATATGGGCCAGCAAGCCGCCGTCAGTAACAGTTTGTTTGGCCAGACAAGCACCAGGCAAGCCTGGCCTGAGGCCGGGCTGCAAGAGTAGGAAAATCTTCGAAAGCCTTTTAAAGGTATATCAAAGATAAATATATAAAGAACTGATGTGAGGAATTTGTCAAGTTCCTCTTTAAGGCAGCCAGGGGTCTGTTGGTAGTTCCCCTTATGTATGATGTTGAAGAATCTTGGTCCCTTTACACTTATTGAGTTCTCTTTCACTGTTCTCATCGCTCCCTTGTTTTTCACCGGAGGTATCTTGCACTATCTGCCAAGCCTCTTGTGTTCATAAGTATTAACTTCAGTGTGCATTTTTTGGATCAGCCCCTCCAGTATCTTCAGATGTATATCATGATGCTTCTTTCTCGTCTACGTTCTAATAGGAAGCGCATCTGCCTCGCGTTCATCAGACGGAGGATCAAGCCTCCACCACGTCTTGGCTGAATGACCCACATGGGCTTAGAATTATATTCAATATTATCTATTACACAGAAATTTAGGATAGTTGTTCAGAGTCTCAAGTTTCCTCGTGTCGTAGCCTTGTGTATTACTGTCTTGATGTTCCTAGGCAAGTGGAGAATCAAGTACGTAGTGTTCAAGAGAGTAATCATTAGGATGTCCACATGTTTTACATTTAAAATGATCGTCTGAATATATGAGAAACCAACAGAAGTACCTGTAAGCAAGCCTAAATCCAGTCACTACAACATCAGTCAGCTTGTTTACATTGAAAATGGTTCTGTAAATCTTACAGCGGGTTATAAATCCTTCTCGGACGCCTAAGTGCGCATCTATATCATGAAAATTCAATATGTAACTCTGTTAAAAAAACACTACTAACACTTATCCCCCCCCACCCCCACACACACGGGTTTTATTCAACTTCTTTCAGACTACTTTGTTTGGCTGTTTTATCAGCTATCATGTACGAATAAGTCAAAATAAGAGGGAATAAGCGATAATTGTACATAAATGGCTTTATCTTATATTTTTGCACACCTACACCAGGCCTTTGCAGTGAGCAAAGTTGTTTGAATTAATATGCGAATTAAGTGCCGTCAGTGACGACACTAATTGCGTAGTAAAGGAGTCTTGCTCGCAGTCTTAAGTCAACCTAAGTGACATTTGAATAGAAACTATTAATTTTGCATTGTAAAGACAGAATAATTAATTCGCACGCCGTATTCAGCATTAGCTCTTATTATTTTCATCACAGAATGTGGCAGCAAAAGACGGTGCAGGTGTGCCAGTAGCCTCTTGTTCAAGTCCGTCTGTGGATATAATTTGTAATATTTGCTGACTAACAGACGAGAGAGTTCCTCTTGAGCAGCTGTTTCGTAAGCACGAATTAAGCGTGAGATTACTGACGATAACCTTCTGGTTGAGGTACTTTGAAAGACATAATATGAATTGAAGACAGGTTCCGTGGAGGGGTGAAGTGCCTGTGCTCTCTGTGATGATACAGGTCAGAGAGTTTATGTGATCTAATATAATTATGCGTTTTGTTAGGACACAACTCGAAACAGAGGATTCAAGCTTGAAGAAACTGAAGATACGACGAGGCTGAAACTTGATGATAGAGTTTAAGGTAGAGTGAAACAGTCGAAGGTTTCCGGTGAGCGAGACATCTCCTAATTAAAGTCTCCTAACGCTGCACGTGTGTCTAATGTAAAAAGGTACCTGGATGTTAGCAGACTGCTGTGGGTGATATCCTGTAGGGGTGGCATCCCCATGGAGGAGGGGAAATAAATGGAGGGGGGAATAAACCTCCTGCCATGTGGGGAAGTGGTTATCGAAGCTTATTCCTCGGGTAACATTGATAATGTGTTGGGCGAATATTTTGTAATTGGTTTGGGTTTGACAATGACCTGACAATTATGGGCCAGTAGACCCGCTGCAGTGTTCCTCGGGCTGCTTAGAAAATACCTGAGGAAGAATGCTTCATCTTAGCTCCTACGTTCAATTTAGAAAATAGTGGTTCATGTTCTTATGTGCTTTAATTATGCCATATATAACTTTAATCTGGGATTTTATTTGCATGTAGAAGTGTGCTCACCAGCACGCGGTCCAGACATTAGTTAAACTCAACTTCTCCTCCCGAATCTTAGCTCTATAAAATTGAATTGGTCCTAATTATTATTACTATTATTATTATTATTATTAGTAGTAGTAGTAGTAGTAATATTATTATTATGAGGGAACGCTAAACCCGTAGGGATTATGCAGGGTCTGTGGGGGGTTATGAAAGACAGGCTCAATTCAGGGAACTGGAGCACAGATCCAGTTCCCTAGATCAAGAGCCCCTGACCAGCATCAAGGAACTTCCCTCAAGGGAAGGATTGGTTATAAAATCAATTCTCCTGCAGCTTTAATGTCATATTTCCCCTGAGCTGCAATGTTCAGGTGTCGCTCAAGGGGGAGGGGAGGGGAGGGGGGTTACCTTTTAAGTGTAGTTGTGAGAAATAGTATAGTACAGTACCCATAAATACAGGAGTAAGACACGTGTGCAACAGTTGGGCGTCTTTATTGTTGTAACTTTTCGCTTTCAGAGTAGTAGGCTTCTTCATCCTCCAGGTCGCTATGGGTTCTAATCCCCACCCACCCGTTCCCTGTTTTGTTTACAATCGTGTTAGTACGATTTCGTGAGTCTTGATGGATTGATCACATCATCTTTACATCGCTGGTACTCTACATATATTCTCTGTATTTGACTGAAGAGCCGACCGTGTAGGAGAAAACGTTCCAACAATAATGATACCTAGCTGTTGCACATGTCTCTTGCTCATCAACCTTTAAATAGTTTTCACGATTTTATTTTGTATGTTTTCTTTTTTTTTTCTTCAGCTTTTCGTGTTATACACAAAATAAAAACGAAAAGGCTTCCTGGAACAGGTCTGATAACCTTGAAAAACCTCTGCTTCCTGACTTCATTATTTTAATCAAAACAAAACGCTAAACCACCAGGGTCATACAGCGCTGCTTCCTGGCCTCAAACGTTCCAATAATAGGTCCCCTCAAGGGAGGTTCCTTGATGTTGGTGAGGGGCTCTTGATTTAGGGAATTGGATCTGTGCTCCAGTTCCCCGAATTAAGCCTGAATGCCTTCCACATCCCCAGGCGCTGTATAATCCTCCGGGTTTAGCGCTCCCTGATTATAATAATAATAATAATCCAATAATAGGCTCTCTATATATATATATATATATATATATATATATATATATATATATATATATATATATATATATATATATATATATATATATATATATATATATATATAACACACACACACACAACATATTTGATTATTCATTTTTAATAACGTTTGCTCTGAGTTGTTAGAGTGAAGGTGGAGTGGTGATAATGATTGTGGTGTTGAAGTGATGGTGACGATGATTGTGGTGGTGTTGGATTGAAGGCGCTGGTGATGTGGTGATTGTGATGGATTTGGAGTGAAGGTGCTGGTGATGTGTTGATTGTGGTGGTGTTGGAGTGAAAGTGCTGGTGATGTGGTAATTGTGGTGGTGTTGGAGTGAAGGTGCTGGCGATTGTGGAGGTGTTGGAGTGAAGGTGCTGGTGATGTGGTGATTGAAGGTGCTGGTGATGTGTTGATTGTAGTGGTGTTGGAGTGAAGGTGCTGGTGATTGTGGTGGTGTTGGAGTGAAGGTGCTGGTGATGTGGTGATTGTGGAGGTGTTGGAGTGAAATTGCTGATGATGTGGTAAGTACTGTGGAGGTGAGAACCAGTCACCAAGTCTTCGATCACCAGAAAACACTCAAGGTGTCTAGCTTCATGATTCACACATACACATGTATTTTCTCACAAATTCTAGTAACAACAAAACAACAACAACAACAACAACAACAACAATAAATAATAATAATAATAATAATAATAATAATAATAATAATAATAATAATAAATCAATAATCAATAATAATAATAAACTTTTGAGATAATGACCAAGTCTTCGTGTAAGTCAGCCTCACCTCAACAGATTCCTCATTAAGAACAATGAGCAGACATAAATGAAAAAAGGGAATCCTGTACTGCTACTAACTCGTTTAATGACGATCAAACCCTCAGTTAAGTATGCAAATCACTTACGAAATCATAATGTCAATAGACGTCTCCGTCTGTCTCTGCCTCTCTCTCTCTTCTGTCTGTCTGTCTCTCTCTCTCTCTCTCTCTCTCTCTCTCTCTCTCTCTTCTCTCTCTCTCTCTTTCTCTCCTTTTCGTTCTCTCTTCTCTCTCTCTCTCTCTCCTCTCTCTCTCTCTCTCTCTCTCTCTCTCTCTCTCTCTTTAATAAACACAAACCACACCCTCATTAACATTCCTATCAGGTATTATCTCTCGAGTAAATTGGGTGCTTAATTTTACGGTCTCCCAGCTTATCTCTCAAGTTTTGTGGTAAGAATTAGTATTAGAATCCAGAATAGTGGGTTTTCAATGGCAAGTGGTAATATTGACAAGACGTGTGGTGATGGGGTGGTGTGGGGCTGAGCTTGTTTGACGTGCTGATGTCCTGTCCAACTATCAGCACCAAGTATTTAAGAATGTCTGGAACGATAACTGGCTCTATTGCTCTCCTATTGACGAAAACAGCGATAACCATGCTAGTCTTTAAATAATAATAATAAAAATAATAATAATAATAATAATAATAATACAAGAATATATGTTAATGATATTATAAGGATATACGTCTCTCATTGCTTAGAGTTTCCTTTAATCCCTAATTTTAAGGGTAGTAGTTTTGTCTGGGGGCGAACAGGTGATATTCTCCCAATGGCCCTCGTGTAGTCGATAGGTTTCGAAGTCCCATTAACCAACCAATTAATAATAATAGTTAAATAATAATGATAATAAAAATAGTTTCATCCCTATCGCCTCATTATCATCATTAAAAGGTAAAATACTAAACACACACACACACACACAACACACACACTATCACTGACCCCTGCAACCTCATCTAGGTGAGTACACACACACACACACACACACACACACACACACACACACACACACACACACACACACACACCACACACACACACACACAACACACACACACACACACTATCTCAGGTCCCTCTTAATAAAGACAAAAAAAAAACGATGATGACCAGATGATATATTAAAAAAGGTGATAAAAAAACTTTATTATTTGCTGAAAAATTTTATTTGATACGAGTGTACTAAGGACTAAGTTGAAGTACAAATTGGGGGGAATGTAAATGTTGCAATGTTGCAAGACGGGGAAGAAAACTTTTTTTTTTTTTGACAGGGTATTTTCCTCACGTGGGAAATTTAACAGGATAAGAAACAGGAAACTTGCACTCGGGGTGAATTTAGCCTAGAAAGTTTTCCCTTTTGGGAGGGTTTTTATTAAATCATGTTTCACTCTGGGGAGATTTAACAAATCATGTTTCAGTCTGTATGAAGTTTATCAGTTTCCCCGGGGAGAGTTTGACAGATCCCTTCAGTGTATTTTCAGCCGTTTTCCCTTTCCTCTGATAGAGCTGATCCAGTCATGGGGAGAACATAACATTGAAGGAACACTGGTTAAAAAGAGTTTTTTATCTAGTAATTTTCCCCTGTGAGTTTTCCCAAAAATCAGATGTTCTGTAAAGCTTACACAGTCGGGGAACCATGAAATTTTCGAAATGTATTACGTCAGCACATTACTAAGAGCGCAGGATCCTTTTTATGTTTAAACTTTTTTAGGAAAGAAAACCAATCACTGAAATGCATAGGAAAAAGAAAAAAAAAAAAAAGTGAAGAGATAAAAATTCTAAATTAAGAAAATGTTGAAAGATGTGTGAGGTGGTGTGTTGGGGTAGTCCTGGGATGCTGTGTGGTAGTGGTGGTCCTGGTGGTGATTTCCGCTGGTGGTCCGGGGGACTGTGCTGGTAGTGGTGGTCCTGGTGGTACTGTGCTGCCGGGGGCCCGGGGGACTTGGGGGTGGTGGTCCTGGTGGTACTGTGCCTGCTTGGTCTTGGTGGCTGTGCTGGTTGGGTGGTCCGGGGTACGTGCTGGTAGTGGTGGTCCGGTGGTGTGCGCCCCTGGGGTTTGGGGACGTGCGGGGGGGCCGGTGGTACTGTGCTGCGCTGGTGGTCCCGGTACTGTGCTGGTAGTGGTGGTCCCGGGGGTGATGTGCTGCTGGGGGTCCTGGGGTACTGTGCTGGTAGGGGATCCGGTGGCCGGAGTGGTGGTCCTGGGGGTACTGTACGGTAGTGGTGATCCTGGTTACTGTGCTGGTAGTGGTGGTCCGGGGGGATTTCGCCGCTGGGGTCCTTTTCTGTGCTGGTAGTGGGGTCCTGGGGTACTTTCTGTGCTGGGGGCCCCTACTGTGGGAGTGGTTCCTGGTGGGTGTGCGTGCTGGTTCCTGGTGGACTGTGCTGGAGGGGGGTCCGGGGGGATGGCGCTGCTGGTGGTCCTTTGGGATGTGCTGGTAGTGGGTGGTCCT
Source organism: Cherax quadricarinatus (assembly GCF_038502225.1). NCBI lineage: Eukaryota > Metazoa > Arthropoda > Malacostraca > Decapoda > Parastacidae > Cherax > Cherax quadricarinatus. Next base: position 4,438,035 of record NC_091321.1, read on the forward strand.
GGTGGTACGTGTGCGGGGGTCCTGGTACGTACCGGAGTGGTGGTCCTGGTACGGGGGTGGTGGTCCTGGGGGATGTGCTGCGCGGGGTCCTTTGGGACTGGCGGAGTGGTGGTCCCGGGGGGATGGTCTGCTGGTGGTCCTGGTGGTACTGGCGGGAGTGGTGGTCCTGGGGTGATGTGCGTGCCGGGGCCCGGGGGACTTTCGGAGTGGTGGTCCGGTGGTCTGTGTGCTGCTGGTGGTCCTGGTGGTACGACTGGGAGGGTGGTCCTGGGGTACTGTGCCAGGGGGGTTTCCTGGCCGTGCTGCGCTGGTGTCCGGGGGCTGGGGGTTTGAGGGGGTCCTGGGGGTGCGGCTGCTGGTGGTCCTGGTGGTACCGGGTGGTGGTTCCTGGTGGTGCTTTGCTGCTGGGGTCCTGGTGGTACTGGCGGAGGGGGGTCCTGGGGTAGGTCCGGGGTCCGGGGTACTGGTGGAGGGTGGTCCTGGTGGTACGGTGCTCTGGTGGTCCTGGTTCGTACTGGTAGGGTGGTCCTGGTGGTACTGTGCTGGAGGGGGGTCCGGTGGTGCTGTGTGCTGTGGTGGTCCTGGTGGTCTGTGTTTTTGTGGTGGTCCTGGTGGTGTGGGTGGTGGGGTCCTGGTGGTACTGTGCTGGTAGTGGTGGTCCTGGTGGTGATGTGCTGCTGCTGGTGGTCCTGGTGGTACTGTGCTGGTAGTGGTGGTCCTGGTGGTGCTGTGCTGCTGCTGGTGGTCCTGGTGGTAGTGCTTGTAGTGGTGGTCCTGGTGGTGCTGTGCTGCTGCTGGTGGTCCTGGTGGTACTGTGCTGGTAGTGGTGGTCCTGGTGGTGCTGTGCTGCTGATGGTGGTGGTCCTGGTGATGCTATGCTGCTGATGGTGAACCTGGTGGTGCTGTGCTGCTGGTGGTGGTGGTGCTGCTGCTTTTATTTTATTATAAGAATTTATTATCATTATTGTTATTATTATTATTATTATTACTACTATTATTATTACTATTATTATTTCATGAGGTGCTTCACTCATGTTGATCGTTTGTGTGTTAATTGCTGCTGTGCGATGTCCGTCCAGTCGTGCTGTTGATCCTCGCCTTAAACAACGCATGAAAATGGAAAATAAAAACAGGAAATTTAAAGTTGCATTGTGTTTCACGACCCCCCCCCACCACCACCACCACCAAAAAAAAAAAATGTCGATCATGCAGCTCTAGTAGTGGTGCAGGCTCGATCCTACTTTCACTGATCACATCTCTGTCTCTGATTACACTGTTGGTGAGAGCTCTTAAGAGAAAAAAAAAGTAAATGAAAGCAGTCCACTTACACTCATCAAAGTTTATAGATAACATCTTCTGAATATGTTCAATTGTCAGCCATTATTTTAGGTAAATTTTCAAGCAGAAACATACTAATCAAACCCCCTCCCTCCTCCACACACACACACACACACACACACACACACATATATATATATATATATATATATATATATATATATATATATATATATATATATATATATATATATATATATATATATATATATATATATATATATGTAGAAGACCTGAAGAAAACAGCCATTAAGAAAATAATTCATAAATCATTAGAGCGATTAAAGTTAAACAAGACAGATGCTCGATTTTATTTTTCCTGAGGAGACTGGGGGAGGGACGGGGGGGGGATTACTAGGTAGTTTTTCTGTGATAAATCACTAATAACAGATATAAAAGAAAATTTCCCAATCTTACAGCAGTTTATAAAGACTGAGTAAGGTGTGGTTAGCTTGGAACTGCCGGTCCATCAGCTCGACCTCAGTAGTTAGTAAACTGTCCAGACTGGTAACAGCGGCTACACTTCTGAATCGTTTTGATGAATTCAATTTTTTTTTTTTTGGAGAGACGTAAAAACAACGTCATTGTTTACGTCAAGGGGTCTTAACTTGGGGCATCCAAGGGGGCGGTAGTAAATATGATATGAATAATAAATAAAAACCTCTAACATCTCACAAAATATTAGTTGAAAGGCTATAGAACTTTTGATAATATTTCTGATAGACATTCCAAAAAAATATCTAATCTATTTGCCATAAATCTAATAATTAATTTTCTTCGTTGGGACTCGATTTCTGAATAATTTAAAAGCAAAATTTTTGTTAGATTAGAATAAACTATCAGCTGTTCTGTTGCTAGTTACCCGTATGTAAAGTAAAACCAAACTATTGGTATCTTTTGAAGTCATACATGTACCTGATAGAACTGGTGATGATGATGATGAGAGTGTGGTGAAGGAGGTATGGGCACATACTGGACAATCCACTGGGGATGATGAGAGTGTGGTGAAGGAGGTATGGGCACATACTGGACAATCCACTGGGGATGATGAGAGTGTGGTGAAGGAGGTATGGGCACATACTGGACAATCCACTGGGGATGATGAGAGTGTGGTGAAGGAGGTATGGGCACATACTGGACAATCCACTGGGGATGATGAGAGTGTGGTGAAGGAGGTATGGGCACATACTGGACAATCCACTGGGGATGATGAGAGTGTGGTGAAGGAGGTATGGGCACATACTGGACAATCCACTGGGGATGATGAGAGTGTGGTGAAGGAGGTATGGGCACATACTGGACAATCCACTGGGGATGATGAGAGTGTGGTGAAGGAGGTATGGGCACATACTGGACAATCCACTGGGGATGATGAGAGTGTGGTGAAGGAGGTATGGGCACATACTGGACAATCCACTGGGGATGATGAGAGTGTGGTGAAGGAGGTATGGGCACATACTGGACAATCCACTGGGGATGATGAGAGTGTGGTGAAGGAGGTATGGGCACATACTGGACAATCCACTGGGGATGATGAGAGTGTGGTGAAGGAGGTATAGGCACATACTGGACAATCCACTGGGGTCTATAATGATAAAAACGTTAAGAACTGGTTTAGATCAACATTCATTAAAGTCTTTAATACAGTTGCACACACACACAAGAGACTGAAGAACAAAATGATAATATTCCTCGAGTGTGCTTTTGTCATCTCTGTGTCTTCTTACATCCATTACTTAGATGTCACACTGTTAATATCCACTCTGTCAGCCCTCACATGTCAGATAGTCTGCCAATATCCATTCTGTCAGTTCTCACATGTCAAATAATCTATCAATATCCTCTGTTATTTCCTCTGAGTATACTGTAAGTCATAATCATGTCTACCATGATTATGACTTGTAGTATACTTGTAGTGCGGGCCCCTTAGCTATGATACTAGTTTTGTTGCAAACCTCTGGATGTTTTCCAACTTTGAAATGTGCTTGGTCATGCGAGGGCTCCATGCTGGTGCTGCGTACTCTGTGCTTAGCCTGAAATATGTCTTGTACAGTGATCTGGAATAATCTTTGTTTAGGCATTCAAAGTTATTCCTGGATAATGCTTCCGGTATTATTATGGCTTTTGATCCAAGAAATATCGTGAGACTGAGCTCAATGGCACTAAAGGTATACTTCAGACACATACCATTGAGAAAGACAAGAGAAGATGCAACGAGAGAGAGACAGAGAGAGAGAGAGAAAGGGCACTTCTCTAAGGGTACAGACTTTCTGAGGAAAAGCAAACTCTGGTTAGAAAATTGGAATTTGTATGGCAAACTCGAATCACTCAACAGAGTAGAAGCTTAATACACGAGACTTAGGAGTGATAATATCAGACGACAGCAGATTCAAGGGCCACAACAGTGTTATCACAGCTGCAAGGGAAGTGATCGACTGGATAACTAGAGCCTTCAAAACAATAAATGCTAACTAAGCCAGTAATTATACTCAGTTGTTCTCTGTAAGTTGGAGACTATATCAAGGAAAAATTATATGAAATGTTTACATAATTTATAATTTTTATACAGGTGAAACTAAAAAAATGCTAAACATAATTGTATGAAGTTGCTTATTAGTTTCCATGAACATGTGAGAATAAATAAGTCAATATAAGCTAAGAAAAGTGTCAAGGAACCTTTGTGTGGTAACAGTTTGGCATGCATAGTCACAGATGGCCACCTGATCTAAGGGCCAGCTGTGCAACACTGCTTTGCTGATGTATTGGCCATCTGTATTAGGTGGCCCTACTGCTGTGGTAGCCAGCTGTGTTATGTGGCGTGTTAAAGTTGTGACAAGCTGGGATATGTGGTTGTGCTGGTGTGGACTATGTCAGTTGGTGGCCATCAGGACCATGTCAGTTGGTGGCCATCAGGACCATGTCAGTTGGTGGCCATCAGGACCATGTCAGTTGGTGGCCATCAGGACCATGTCAGTTGGTGGCCATCAGGACCATGTCAGTTGGTGGCCATCAGGACCATGTCAGTTGGTGGCCATCAGGACCATGTCAGTTGGTGGCCAGGTTTGTCCATAGCTCCAGTAGATTTTACAGATGCTACACTGGGGTCTCTAGCAGTCAGCTAGATAGTGGGATTTACCACAAATACTTTTTATGTTTCCCATAATTATCCCTCTTTATATCGCCTCTTTACAAACATTTCACTGCAGAATTCGTGTATCTGACAACTTTCTTCTCACTTCCTGTTTTTTCCAAATGTATCATGGTGGAGAATTTGAACATGACTCGCTCGTCCCTGACATACATGGGCACTAAGACTCTCCAGGTAGAGGACTGGGCACTAAGACTCTCCAGGTAGAGGACTGACTCTGCTGTCGCTGTGATCATGAATGCCGACAGCAAAAAGTAATGGCTGTATTCGTAACGATGGTTCTTCCTAGGACAACTACTCCCTTTTATACTTGTGCAACATTCCTTGAAGATTTGTGAGCCTTGATTAATAAGAATCCAAAGCCTAGGCATCGGTACTTAAAAGTGCACAATTAGGTTAATATAGTGCTTTGATTTTTATTAAGTTATATAAGTCTTAAAATTATATGACAAATCTAAACGTTATTTCCATATCATGGAAAGAGCAAACATGTTGAAGGCAATACGAAGACGGATGCCAACGTTAACCCCTACATCAGAAATATTTTTTTAAGAAGATATACCGAGATAACTTTCGTTTTACTTTTTAGGTCACCCTGACTCGGTGGGATACGGCCCTAAACCTATACTGTCTTGAATAAAATGAGATGAGAATTGAGATGTACAAGTGAAAGATAGGTATAAATAAAATGAGTATACTGTATATATGAGGATATATATAAGATACTGTTCAGAGTAATAAATTCAACTTATTTAAATTCATATTTAGAAATAAATACGAAATAACTAGCTTGGTAACAGAAATGAATGAGTGGAACAAACTGCAAAGTTAGGTATTTGGGATAAAATACTTTTAAGTGGCTTCCAGAGTGTGTTGGACCGATGGATGAGTGAGAGTGGCTGGGTGGAATCTGGATCTGCCTAGTATAGGCCACGAGGCCTATTGCAGTAATACTCTATTCTTACGTTATTATGAAATGCTATCACTGTACAGCCCAGCAGTGAAACTAACGTACCGAGAACTTATACTTTATAATATCTGCGACCTAAGAAATATAGACTGCCACAGTTCTTTATATATCAATATGTTACCACCGCTCCTTTTATCTTAATTAAAATATTGTACTTTTCTCAAGATTGATAGACTGAACATATCAACTCCAGGCTGAGACTGATTACCTCAAACTTCTCCGCATCTTCTACCGTTATCTCTATTGGACTGAAGAAGCCATTGGCTGGCGAAACATTTCGTCTGTAAGATTCCCATATGTTGCACAAGTGTCTCATTCTTCAACATGTCGATTTTATTAATCATTTATATCATATATGATAGTTACTCGCTAGGAAGACAACTATGTTTCCCTCTCTTCCATCATGCAGGATGGAATTCATGTATGGTGTTGAGCCCTCTTGTTACTTTGCCTGCCTTTTGAACCACATAATTCATGGCATTGTTGTAAAAACAGTCAAATGAGTTAATGTTTTTAGAACCTTGACCTGTTAAAATGTAACAGTTACATGACCAAGTACAGTGACTGCTCGTTTTCTGTGCACGCGGCAGACTTTATCTTCCTTTATTTCATATTTATTGTTTTTTCTGTTGTAACAGAACCTAATACAACTTAATCTAACTTAACCTAACACTCCGTACTTTAGAAATGGGTCTGCAAACTTTATGTGAAAGTGTGACAAAGTCATTTGGAAGACAGGCTGCACTGTGAGGCTGGACTCGTAAACTAATAATTGCTGGCTCTACCCAGGACCTTAATTAACTCTTCCTTGGACAGAAGCTGTTTTTTTTTTTATCTCACTGCTACACCATTTAACTTCAAAAATGCGCGAAACGTCTAAGAACAAAGTGTCTGAACTTAGCCAGGAAACGTTTAAATTTGAATGTGTATCACTTAGTACTATAATGAGTTGCCTGGAAACATAAAGAAAATGTAAACATTGAGAAACTGCTCACTACTAGTTAGAGGCGGGGGAGCCTGTGATCGCTTGCAAGGGTTCACCGCTTCTCGCGGCTTGGTCCCAGACCATGCCCAGGGCAGGTCTGAAGGGCGTGACACTGACCAATCAGATGGGCCTGAAACTGCCATGGTTTTGTAGACAGCATTTGGATCTATATAATCTAAATCAAGGCTTGAACTGCAGACTTCCAAGCCCTCTGCTGCCTTGTCATTGTACTCTTATAAACTTGTGCCTTGTCAAATGCAAACAGTGCAGTTTTAGACCCAGCTGACGGTTGTCACTAGTGGGAAGAAAACAAGCTAGAGGAGGGGGAGGAAAACCAGGATGTAAAGAATATCTGTCAAACAATATACAACAATACCCCGGGTCGTGAGGGAAGGTTCAGCAGGAAGGGAGGCTCGTCCAGCTTGCTGGTGGGTGAGTCTAGAGTCAACTTTAAAGTTCCCCTCTAATCCCTAAGACTGTTGAAGTTGAGCATTTTTAGTTGAAGTTGGTGAGAAGGATTGAAAAAAAAAAGAAGAGGATAACATCGTGAAGAGTGGTAAATAAAGCAGGTAGAGGGAAGGGAAGGATGATAGGAGTGGAAGACACTCAGGCGGATCTTTCTACCTGTCCACAGTACATGGCCTCGTAAACAAAGATTTTGATTAATATCATTTCGCCATTTATATTCAGATCATTCAGATAAGTACAGCTTTCTGAATTGTTTCGATTATTAACGTGTACCTGAAAAAGCATAATTTGCACATTTTATATTTTTGCAATATGCACGTACACACACACACACACACACACACACACACACACACACACACACACACACACACACACACACACACACACACACACACACACACAAGGGGAATGTCCTACGAAGAAAGGTTAAGTGAAGTCGGCCTGACGACAGTGGAGGACAGGAGGGTTAGGGGAGACATGATAACGACATACAAAATACTGCGATGAATAGACAAGGTGGACAGAGATAGGATGCTCCAGAGAGGGGACACAGAAACAAGGGGTCACACTTGGAAGTTGAAGATTCAGATGAGTTAGAGGGATGTTACCTGGAGGTTACCTGGAGGTTATTCCGGGTATCAACGCCCCCGCGGCCCGGTCCATGACCAGGCCTCCCGATGGATCAGGGCCTGATCAACTAGGCTGTTACTGCTGGCCGCACGCAGTCCAACGTACGAGCCACAGCCCGGCTGATCCGGCACTGACTTTAGGTATCTGTCCAGCTCTCTCTTGAAGGCAGCCAGGGGTTTATTGGCAATTCCCCTAATGCTTGATGGGAGGCTGTTGAACAGTTTTGGGCCCCGGACACTTACGGTGTTTTCCCTTAGTGTACCAATGGCGCCCCTACTTTTTATTGGGGGCATTTTGCATCGCCTGCCCAGTCTGTTACTTTCGTAGGGAGTGATTTCTGTGTGCAGATTTGGGACCATTCCTTCCAAGATTTTCCAAGTGTAGATTATGATATATCTCTCCCTCCTGCGTTCCAACGAGTACAAGTCAAGTGCTTCCAAGCGTTCCCAGTAGTTAAGGTGCTTGACAGAACTTATACGTGCAGTAAAGGATCTCTGTACACTCTCTAGATCTGCGATTTCACCTGCTTTGTATGGAGATGTTAATGTACAGCAGTATTCCAGCCTAGAGAGAACAAGTGATTTGAAAAGGATCATCATGGGCTTGGCATCTCTCGTTTTGAAAGTTCTCATTATCCATCCTATCATTTTCTTTGCACGTGCGATCGTGGCACTGTTGTGATCCTTGAAAGTGAGATCCTCAGACATTACTACTCCCAGGTCCCTTACATTAGTTTTCCGCTCTATTGTATGGCCGGAGTCAGTAGTATACTCTGTTCTAGTTATTATCTCCTCCAGTTTTCCATAACGGAGTAGTTGGAATTTGTCCTCATTGAACATCATATTGTTTACCGTTGCCCATTGGAAAACTTTGTTTATATCTTCTTGGAGATCAACCGCGTCCTCAGCAGATGACAGTCTCATGCAGATTCTAGTATCATCCGCAAAGGATGATACGGTGCTGTGGTGTATATCTCTGTTTATGTCTGATATGAGGATAAGGAATAAGATGGGGGCGAGTACTGTGCCTTGTGGAACAGAGCTCTTCACTATGGCAGCCTCCGATTTAACTCTGTTGACCACTACTCTTTGTGTTCGATTTGTTAGGAAGTTGAAGATCCATCTCCCCACTTTCCCAGTTATTCCTTTAGCACGTATTTTATGGGCTATTACGCCATGATCGCATTTGTCAAATGCTTTTGCAAAGTCTGTGTATATTACATCTGCATTCTGATTTTCTTCCAGTGCATCCAAGGCCATGTCATAGTGATCCAGTAGTTGTGAGAGGCAGGAGCGACCTGCCCTGAACCCATGTTGCCCTGGATTGTGCAGATTTTGAGAATCCAGGTGATTTGCAATCCTGCTTCTTAGCACTCTTTCAAAGATTTTTATGATGTGGGACGTCAGAGCTATTGGTCTATAGTTCTTAGCTAATGCTTTGCTGCCACCTTTATGGAGCAGGGCTATATCCGTTGTTTTAAGTGACTGTGGAATTTCACCCATGTCCAAGCTCCTCCTCCATAGTGTACTTAGGGCACGCGAGAGGGGTTTCTTGCAGTTCTTAATGAAAACAGAGTTCCACGAGTCTGGGCCCGGGGCTGAGTGCATAGGCATGTTGTCAATGGCTTTTTCGAAATCTATCGGAGTTAGGGTAATGTCGGAAATCTGGCATACATTTATGGAGTTTTGAGGCTCATTCATGAAGAAATCATTTGGGTCGTCGATCCTCAGACCGATTAGTGGTTCACTAAACACAGAGTCGTACTGGGATTTCAATATTTCACTCATTTCCTTGTTGTCGTCTGTGTAAGTCCCATCCTGTCTGAGTAAGGGCCCGATACTAGATGTGGTATTTGCCTTGTTTTTGGCATATGAAAAGAAATATTTGGAATTTCTTTCAATTTCACTAATAGCTCTAAGCTCCTCCTGTCTCTCCTGGTTCCTGTAAGAGTCATTTAGCTTAAGTTCGATAGTTTCCACTTCCCTTCCCAGCCACAGAGTTGTTTGGAAGTGGAATAGCCTGACAAGTGATGTAGTGGAGGCAGGATATTAGGAAGTATTTCTTCAGTCATAGAGTCGTCAGGAAGTGGAATAGCCTAACAAGTGATGTAGTGGAGGCAGGAACCATACATAGCCATACATAACCATACATAACCTCCAGGTAGCTTTAAGACGAGGTATGACAAAGCTCTGGAAGCAGAGAGAGAGAGAGAGAGAGGACCTAGTAGCGATCAGTGAAGAGGCGGGGCCAGGAGCTGTGTCTCGACCCCTGCAACCACAATTAGGTGAGTACACACACACACACACACACTCCAAACACTTTCTCCTCGGTAATAAGCTGACATGTTATTTTTTTTTCAACACATCATTAATTTTGTAAGACTAGGGACATAAACCCGACAGTAAAAGAGACGAGGGACGACCTATACTCATTTACTACGTAAATTTTCCTACTTTCTCCCCCATCGTCAATTTCTTAACACTTCATTTTAAGCTTATGTTTATGTTCTTTAGGTTAGATTAGTATACCGTGACTGGTCTAGTTAATGGTCCAAGTCGGGCCGAAACGTCGTCATAATAATAATAATAATAATAACAATCATTATTTTCTACAAGTACAAGGTTACCTGGAGGTTATTCCGGGGATCAACGCCCCCGCGGCCCGGTCCATGACCAGGCCTCCCGATGGATCAGGGCCTGATCAACTAGGCTGTTACTGCTGGCCGCACGCAGTCCGACGTACGAGCCACAGCCCGGCTGATCCGGCACTGACTTTAGGTATCTGTCCAGCTCTCTCTTGATGGCAGCCAGGGGTTTATTGGCAATTCCCCTAATGCTTGATGGGAGGCTGTTGAACAGTTTTGGGCCCCGGACACTTATGGTGTTTTCTCTTAGTGTACCAATGGCGCCCCTACTTTTTATTGGCGGCATTTTGCATCGCCTGTCCAGTCTTTTACTTTCGTAGGGAGTGATTTCTGTGTGCAGATTTGGGACCATTCCTTCCAAGATTTTCCAAGTGTAGATTATGATATATCTCTCCCTCCTGCGTTCCAACGAGTACAAGTCAAGTGCTTTCAAGCGTTCCCAGTAGTTAAGGTGCTTGACAGAACTTATACGTGCAGTAAAGGATCTCTGTACACTCTCTAGATCTGCGATTTCACCTGCTTTGTATGGAGATGTTAATGTACAGCAGTATTCCAGCCTAGAGAGAACAAGTGATTTGAAAAGGATCATCATGGGCTTGGCATCTCTCGTTTTGAAAGTTCTCATTATCCATCCTATCATTTTCTTTGCACGTGCGATCGTGGCACTGTTGTGATCCTTGAAAGTGAGATCCTCAGACATTACTACTCCCAGGTCCCTTACATTATTTTTCCGCTCTATTGTATGGCCGGAGTCAGTAGTATACTCTGTTCTAGTTATTATCTCCTCCAGTTTTCCATAACGGAGTAGTTGGAATTTGTCCTCATTGAACATCATATTGTTTACCGTTGCCCACTGGAAAACTTTGTTTATATCTTCTTGGAGGTTAACCGCGTCCTCAGCAGATGACAGCCTCATGCAGATCCTAGTATCATCCGCAAAGGATGATACGGTGCTGTGGTGTATATCTCTGTTTATGTCTGATATGAGGATAAGGAATAAGATGGGGGCGAGTACTGTGCCTTGTGGAACAGAGCTCTTCACTATGGCAGCCTCCGATTTAACTCTGTTGACCACTACTCTTTGTGTTCGATTTGTTAGGAAGTTGAAGATCCATCTCCCCACTTTCCCAGTTATTCCTTTAGCACGTATTTTATGGGCTATTACGCCATGATCGCATTTGTCAAATGCTTTTGCAAAGTCTGTGTATATTACATCTGCATTCTGATTTTCTTCCAGTGCATCCAAGGCCATGTCATAGTGATCCAGTAGTTGTGAGAGGCAGGAGCGACCTGCCCTGAACCCATGTTGCCCTGGATTGTGCAGATTTTGGGAATCCAGGTGATTTGCAATCCTGCTTCTTAGCACTCTTTCAAAGATTTTTATGATGTGGGACGTCAGAGCTATTGGTCTATAGTTCTTAGCTAATGCTTTGCTGCCACCTTTATGGAGCAGGGCTATATCCGTTGTTTTAAGTGACTGTGGAATTTCACCCATGTCCAAGCTCCTCCTCCATAGTGTACTTAGGGCACGCGAGAGGGGTTTTTTGCAGTTCTTAATGAAAACAGAGTTCCACGAGTCTGGGCCCGGGGCTGAGTGCATAGGCATGTTGTCAATGGCTTTTTCGAAATCTATCGGAGTTAGGGTAATGTCGGAAATCTGGCATACATTTATGGAGTTTTGAGGCTCATTCATGAAGAAATCATTTGGGTCGTCGATCCTCAGACCGATTAGTGGTTCACTAAACACAGAGTCGTACTTGGATTTCAATATTTCACTCATTTCCTTGTTGTCGTCTGTGTAAGTCCCATCCTGTCTGAGTAAGGGCCCGATACTAGATGTGGTATTTGCCTTGTTTTTGGCATATGAAAAGAAATATTTGGAATTTCTTTCAATTTCACTAATAGCTTTAAGCTCCTCCTGCCTCTCCTGGTTCCTGTAAGAGTCATTTAGCTTAAGTTCGATAGTTTCCACTTCCCTGGTCAGCGCCTCCTTTCGTGTATCAGATATTCTAGCACTCCTGAGGAGCTCAGTGACTCTTCGTCGTCTTCTGTAGAGGGAGCATCTTTTTCTCTCCAGTTTACTCCTGCTCTTCTTCTTTCTTAGGGGAATATGCCTAGAACATGCTTCGGCTACCAGGAAGTTGATCCTTTCAAGGCACTGGTTTGGGTCCATGTCATTTAAGACATCTTCCCAACATGTTTCGTTTAGGACATGGTTTACCTGGTCCCAGTTGATGTTCTTGTTGTTGAAATTGTATTTTGTGAAGACACCTTCACCGGTACATGCATTCTGCTGATCAGGACCCCTATGCATGTACGTCTGGACTTCGATTAGATTGTGATCGGAATTAGTTGTTTTTGATATTCTTATGTCTCTTATCAGGTCCTCATTATTTGTGAAGATAAGGTCAAGTGTGTTTTCTAGTCTTGTTGGCTCCACTATCTGCTGGCTTAAGGTGTAGGTGAGCAGGTGTCTTAAGGAAACACGTCCTGTTATTTCCACCCGTACCGAGGATCGAACCAGGGACTTCAGTTTGTGTGAGATGAATGCGCTAGCAGTCGAGCTGCGAAACATCTCCATAAGTTTCTTTCTCCTAGGTTACGTGTAAAAACTTGTGTAAGTAGATAAAAATGAAATAAATGCACGAACATCACTCTTGCTACGATACTTGACTGGGGAGGAAATGTTGATGACGGAAAATTGAGTCGACATGGTAAAAGGTAGTGAGGAAAGATAGACGGCTGCCTTCATCACTACCCAGACGAGTGGGAAACTCCACCTGTGGAGATATTCTGATCTAAGGCTAGAGAGATGCATTGATCAAAAATGAGAGGGAAGATTCTTTGACCCAAGATGAGAGAGATTTTTTTATATATATAATTCAATTTAAGCGTTAAACCCATATGGGTCATTCAGCTGATCGCGAGACACATGCTCTTCCTATTTGTGTTCACTTAGTTGTTTATTAGATGAGAGAGAAGATGCTGTGATCAAAGATGAGAGGGAAAATACTATGATCAAAGTTGAGAGAGAAGATGCTGTGATCAAAGATGAGAAGATGCTGTGACCTTACACGAGAGAGAAGATCCGTGACCTTAGACAAGAAAGATCTTAGAGCTTAGATGAGAGAGATCTGTGGTTTTAGATGAGAGAGAAGAAGCTGTGACCTTAGATGAGGGAGATATGTGATATTAGATGGGAGATATCTGCGACCTTAGATGTGACCTTAGATGAAAGAAGCTCAGACATAAGGTGAGGGAGAGAAGATGCTCTGATCTAAGATGAAAGGGAGATAGAAAAGATGCTGTGACACATTACACTCATCACCACAGATAACACAGCCAAAACCGCAACGCCCACAAAACCCTCCAGAACCGGTACACCCACCACAACCTGACGGGACAGGACTACAAACACTACCAGTGTTTGAGCGAGACGCAACACTAACGAGGCAATTAACAAAGCCAGCCTGGCGTAGTAACTCCAACTCGTTAACCCACTTTACCTTCCAAACACAAAAGATCTCGAAACAAAGACAGAGAAAAGAAAAAAAACTGCAAAAATAATTATTAACTTGGAAAGTAAAGCTTAAATCTCGACGTCTGATCTCTTGCGTGTGAGCTCAATGTTTTCTTGTGATGATAATGATGGTTACGGTGATTATGACGGTGGTTACGATTATTATAAATAAGCCAAGGGAAGCGGGTTTAATTAGTGAAACAACACACGGATTATTATTGTGTTTAGGGAAGCTGGAAAGAAGCAGTAAATTCCCATGTAAATACCATAAGAGTATTGGACGTCGGCAGACACACAGTACGAAAGTAAACGATAATACTGGCAGGAGAACGATACTGAAGGACACCTGGGAATCCACGTTCAGGAATCTGATAGACACCCCGAGAGGAATAGACATGCTGTGAAGGAAATTAATACATACACTGGGTGGAATCGATTACACTCTGAGTGAAATAGACAGGCATTCTGAGTGTCAAATGTATAGACAGTGTGAGAATGACTGACAGTGAGAGAAATCGATAGACAGATTGAAAATAGATTCATAGACACCCTGAGCGAAATAGAATAATGCGAAAAGGGGAAAAAAAAGTCTGATATCCTGATTGTAATAGACTGACACTCAGAGTGAAATATATCCTGATAGTTTTCCTTATGAATTCTTTCCTCCTTATAATTTACTTGTTATATATCAAATAAACATTTTTTTGAGCATTGTAACTAATTTATTAGAAAAAAAAAGCAGACATATATCTGGAACTATTTTAGAAATTGCTGTATGACCCACGCGACATTACCACATTTTTTAATATAATAATAATAATAATAATAATAATAATAATAATAATAATAATAATAATAATAATAATAAAGTTTTAGGAATGTAGTAATCAGTTTTTAAATGGAGTACAAACCTGATTTAGGTGTCAGGTGACACCGTTATTTTCCCTGAGAAACAAAACACCACATGACCTATATGCTCTGAGGAAAAACAAAAGTCACTCATTATTCTTTTAAGAAATACTAAAATATAAACAGATATTGAAATATTAACTCGTAAGAAATTAAGATATGCAACTCTGACTCATTACTCTCGGGAAACATTATACAGGTATGAATACTTATCACTCTGGTGAAAATATTTCTGCTAGTAATCTGGGACTCGTCGAATTCTGGCAATAGAAAGTAATAATAATCTCTGAAGACACAGAGGAGAGGAAACTGACAAGTTTGTGGAAGGTGTGAGTGAAACGAAGACCAAGAACAACAGACCAGTGATGCTAACACTACAAGAACAACAGACCAGTGATGCTAACACTACAAGAACAACAGACCAGTGATGCTAACACTACAAGAACAACAGACCAGTGATGCTAACACTACAAGAACAACAGACCAGTGATGCTAACACTACAAGAACAACAGACCAGTGATGCTAACACTACAAGAACAACAGACCAGTGATGCTAACACTACAAGAACAACAGACCAGTGATGCTAACACTACAAGAACAACAGACCAGTGATGCTAACACTACAAGAACAACAGACCAGTGATGCTAACACTACAAGAACAACAGACCAGTGATGCTAACACTACAAGAACAACAGACCAGTGATGCTAACACTACAAGAACAACAGACCAGTGATGCTAACACTACAAGAACAACAGACCAGTGATGCTAACACTACAAGAACAACAGACCAGTGATGCTAACATTACAAGAACAATAGACCAGTGATGCTAACACTACAAGAACAACAGACCATTGATGCTAACACTACAAGAACAACAGACCAGTGATGCTAACACTACAAGAACAACAGACCAGTGATGCTAACACTACAAGAACAACAGACCAGTGATGCTAACACTACAAGAACAAAAGACCAGTGATGCTAACACTACAAGAACAACAGATCAGTAATGCTAACACTACAAGAACAACAGACCAGTGATGCTAACACTACAAGAACAACAAACCAGTGATGCTAATACTACAAGAACAACAGACCAGTGATGCTAACACTACAAGAACAACAGACCAGTGATGCTAACACTACAAGAACAACAGACCAGTGATGCTAACACTACAAGAAATGTCTCACCTCTCCCCTCCTTGCTCTGTCTTCTGTCTTATCCTTGTTCTGTCTCATCCTTTCGACCATTCAGTAAAAAACAGAGAGAAACTCATCACAAGTTCTGAATTCAAGACACAGACCTTTTCAGAGGATGGATGACGGCAGTCAAAATAATCTGAAAGTAATAATATCAGACGACCTGGTGTTTAGAGAGCACAACAACAGACACTCTAGCGTCAGAGAGCGCAAATCAGACTACCAAACGTTTGTAGAACACAACAACAGCAGATCAAACGTTTAGAGAGCATAACAGAAGACAGCCTGACATTTATAGAGAGCACAACAACAATCTAATAATTAAGAGTAACACATTAGACGACCAAACATTAAACGAACATAAAGAGCTTGATGGAAGCTATCACAAATCACTTAGTTTAATATAGTTAATGAAATATTGGTAAGAAATTTAATGTTGATTTCAGTGCAGCAGACTGTGCTAGGATGACGAATTACCAGAGGCAGTGTGGACTGGGGTCACCTGACTAGCTAGTATCAGGATGGAAGTCTAACATTTTTCAGACCATCGTACAAACTGCTAGATGCACATATATTCCTAAGACAAAAATTACATAATAAATAAATGAACCTGTGTGGATGAATAATAGATGAAAACATCTCTTGGGTTGTGATGTAGTCCAGCTGGGCTTGTGAGGTCTCTGGGGAGACCTAATTTAACCAATTATATGGTCACACCTTGCCTTGGCAAACGTCTGTAGCCACGCCCACGTCTGAGGTCTTTTGTTCTTGACGCCTCAGACCTAGGCGTCAGGTCGTACACGTGGTTGTGGAGGGTGCTTGGACCACCATAAAAGCCCAAAGAAGAGCATGATCAGGAGATTCGAGCGGAGCTGCTGCTGGGATGCAGAGCTCCTGAGCAGTAGATTCGAGCGGAGCTGCTGCTGGGGTGCAGGGCTCGGGAGAAGGCTGCTGAAGTCTCTGGAGGAGACTGTTGGAGGCATTGGGCAGAGTACTGGCTTGGCGCAGTACTCTTGCTGTGTAGGTCTTGGGACCTGTGGCTTAGTTCCTGTAGTGAACTGTCCTCTGTACAATATTGTAAGTTACATTCATTTTGGTCAAGTTGATTGTATTCCCTGTCTCACTGCTTATGTGTACCATCCCATTTATCTAAACCACAATAATGCTCTGTTCCCAAATATATTATTGTACAAAGACTTAATAATAAACTGTGTTTGAGTAGAATAGTAATATTCACTGTCCCCGTTATTTTCTCCATTTATTTATGTTTAGTTAAAGTAGTGAGAGGGTGAGCAGTGTGGAGTGGTGGGTAGAGTAATGAGAGGTGAAGTTGTAGTTACCAGTGACCTCACATTACCTACCAACCTCCGCATACCTCACTCCTACCACCTCGCCTGTCCCCTACCTACTGACTCCCCCGCTTACTCCCATATTCCCCTTATATCCTATTCAATCATTACCCCCCTACATGACATGGTGTCTAAGCGGTGGTGGTTCTTATGATTTTTATAGTAGGAACCAGTCCCATGTGCCTTATTTTTGACTGCTCGGTTATGCTTATGCTACCATTTGATTTTGTGTTATTATAGATATTATAATCCTAGTGACCTTAACTGACCTTTTTTTTTTTTTGAAGGTGGGTCTGAGTAATTGTGTGGTTGTATTATTATATTTGGTGGAGTTGGTTGTTGGTTTGAGATAAATGGTGGAGAATATCAGTATTTGGGTGAGACTTTTGAGGGAAGCAATTACTGGCCGAAATTGAATATTTACAGAGGAATGAGAAGTCACCCAGCCCGCCTTTGAAGACTAGCCCACAACTGTCACCCATTGAAGAGTTGCCTATGATTGCTGTCCACCTGATGTGCCCAGTCACCCAGCTGATATGCCCAGTCACCCAGCTGATGTGCCCCAGTAGATGTATTGCTGCCCTGGTCTGTCATCCAGTGTAGTGGGTGTCTGTCTGCGTCACCCAGCCTCTGTGACCATTACCTGCGGACCGCCAGTTACCCGCAGTTGCCAGGGATGGGTGACCGCACCTGCTGTTGATGACCTGAAGTGACCTCACCTCACCTCGAGCAACTGACCATAGCCTGCTACTGCTGATGTCGGCTGCTGTGATGCTGTCGGCTATGCTGTGGCTGTGCTGTGATGCTGTCTGCTATGCTGTGGCCGGGCTGTGATGCGGCCGTGCTGTGATGTTGAGATGCTGCCGTCGTGCGGTGATGCTGAGATGCTGCGGCCGTGCTGTGATGCTGGGACCGTGCTGCGATGCTGTGGCCGTGCTGTATTCTGCTGTGATACGGCCGTGCTGTGATGCTGCGATGCTGCCTAGCTCAAGAGGAGGAGATGGCGGTGATGCTGCAGTGGTGTGTGAGGGATTCTGGCTGGTGTGCCAGGAGAGGAGAATCTACTATGAAGGAGTTGCCATCCTCGGAGATGTGGAAGGACGTGAGCCGCGGAGATGGACTCCAGCTGCTGGGACCAGCCTGCTTTCAAGGGCGGTATGGAGGTGTGTCCTGCCTTGTTGGTCGACCGGTACGACAGGTATGCGGGGATGCCCTGCCAGCCATGAGAGACAATTAAGAGTGTGAGATGTCCCCAGCCTACTTTGACTTGCCAGAAGTGTTAGTGTTACCTGTGTGGAATAAGGTGACCTTGAAAACGGTCCAGTGATTATGGCCGCCTTGTTTTATGAGGCCAGTGAATCCTAGTAGTGGCATAGGATAATGGAGGGTCTTAGCTGCGATGCCTGCCCTGTCTCGATTTTCAGATGTTGTAGTGTGCATGTGAAGTGTGCCGAAAATGCGACCTTGGTGGTCGTGAAGTGGTCCAGTTGCAGTTACTTGAAAGAATGCAACCCGTTGGAGCAGTTTTCCACGCCATAGAAGCCTAGAGAGGTTTGGCCCAATGGTTAACGTGCGAGGGTGACTAGCATTGGCTAGTGCATTTCTAGTAGAAGTAGGGAAGGCACTGGAGCCCGATATTTAGGTTTAAGGAGAAATAACGGGTAAGGAGGCTTTGCACCAGAGAGCGACTATTATGCTGGCCAACTGCCAGAGGTACTGATTATGCTGCCTTGTGGTAGTTGAGGAGGTTGAGGGAAATATAATTGTATTATGTATAATTTTGTCTTTGTATTTTAATAGATTTAAGGGATTAGGATTAAAATAGTCTAATAACTAGGACAAATTGTCCTAGTTCTCAGATATTTTAAATTGGGGGAGAAAGGGGGATGTGATGTAGTCCAGCTGGGCTTGTGAGGTCTCTGGGGAGACCTAATTTAACCAATTATATGGTCACACCTTGCCTTGGCAAACGTCTGTAGCCACGCCCACGTCTGAGGTCTTTTGTTCATGACGCCTCAGACCTAGGCGTCAGGTCGTACACGTGGTTGTGGAGGGTGCTTGGACCACCATAAAAGCCCAAAGAAGAGCATGATCAGGAGATTCGAGCGGAGCTGCTGCTGGGATGCAGAGCTCCTGAGCAGTAGATTCGAGCGGAGCTGCTGCTGGGGTGCAGGGCTCGGGAGAAGGCTGCTGAAGTCTCTGGAGGAGACTGTTGGAGGCATTGGGCAGAGTACTGGCTTGGCGCAGTACTCTTGCTGTGTAGGTCTTGGGACCTGTGGCTTAGTTCCTGTAGTGAACTGTCCTCTGTACAATATTGTAAGTTACATTCATTTTGGTCAAGTTGATTGTATTCCCTGTCTCACTGCTTATGTGTACCATCCCATTTATCTAAACCACAATAATGCTCTGTTCCCAAATATATTATTGTACAAAGACTTAATAATAAACTGTGTTTGAGTAGAATAGTAATACTCACTGTCCCCGTTATTTTCTCCATTTATTTATGTTTAGTTAAAGTAGTGAGAGGGTGAGCAGTGTGGAGTGGTGGGTAGAGTAATGAGAGGTGAAGTTGTAGTTACCAGTGACCTCACATTACCTACCTACCTCCGCATACCTCACTCCTACCACCTCGCCTGTCCCCTACCTACTGACTCCCCCGCTTACTCCCTTATTCCCCACTTATATCCGATACATTCCAATACCCCCCTACATGACAGGGTGAGAGGAGAGGCTTTTACAGGTGAATCAAGAGAGGAGAGGATTACCCTATAGACCATTATATTCATTTTTAGAGAAGCACAAAAAAAAGAAAGCAATGGAATCAAAGACTAATTGCGTGCGGCTACCAGTAACAACCTGGTTGATTAGGACTTGATATACCGGAAGGCCTGGTCGAGGACAGGGTCAGGTAGGTAGGTAACCCAAAGGGTTACCTTCAGGTACATACGAATAAGTTTAGGGAAAGGATAGGCCCATTTATATGTAACTCTGGTTAACTCACGGCAAGTAACTAAGAAATATGAATAATTTCCTTTCTATTTTTGCAGAAGAGAACACGAATAAAATCCAAGAAATAAAAAAAAAATATGCTGGTCAGGACGAGAATAAATTACGCTAGATCAGGGGTACTGTTGACATGGTCCTTAGACTAATAGATTAAAACCAAACAAATCACCGGCTCTGACGAGCTGTTTTCAAGGGTTCTAAAGGAATGTAAGGAGGAACTTTGCAAATCATTAGCGAGTCTCTTCAACAAATCACTACAAACGAGTACTGAAAAAGTGGAAAATGGTAAACGTGATACCTATTTACAAATCCGGCGATCGATCCTGAACTTCAAATTATGGATAGCAATTATTGCTGGAATCAGTAACTGGAGACGAAATTCGAAACCTCATTGACGATTATAATTTAATCAGTGAGTCTCAGCACGGTTTTACAAAGGGGCGTTCCTGCCTTACAAATTTACTAACCTTTTCCACCAAGGTATTTATGGCGATATACCAAGAGATAGAATATAGAATATGATATTGTGCATGTGAGCTTCAGTAAGGCTTTTGTTAGAGTATCACACAGAAGAGTGTTTAATACCAAGATTGAAGGGGAAATTATCTCTTGGGCCAATGCATGGCTAACCAGTAGGCAACAGAGTGAATAAATGAGAAAATCAGAATGGGGACCCGTTAAGAGTGGTATTCTACAATGGTCAGGGTGAGGGCCTTTGTTGTTTACAATATACATAAACGATATAAATAGGGAAATAGAAAAAAACGTGAAATAAATTCTGACGAGGGCCCAAGAGAACTATAGAACGAGCTGGATATGTTGATGTGGTTGGAGAAGTGGCAGATGCAGTTTAAAGTAGACAAATGCCAAGTTCTAATCCTGGGAAAAAATTACTATGGTACCCACAGACTAAATAATTTCGATCTCTAACTGAATGCAAAAAAAAAAAAAATGAGGATTCCTGGTTTGCAGTAATTTAAAGCCAAGACAACAGTACAAAAGTTTTTGCAATAAAGCCAAGAGAATTATTGGCTTCATTCTAAGAAGTATAAATGACATTAACATTTTAGAAGGCCTGAGCTTGCTACCACCTGCAGCTCACGGGACTGCCGTCCCCGCGGGCCCCTTTGGGGCGGGGCAGATGGCGGACCAGAGGCCTAGCTTCTCCCTGCGAGCCCCGTGAGGGCGGGGAATGTGGCTGGGCCTGGGAACCGTTGGTCCCGGGGATGAGGGGGTGCTTGTGCCTCCTCCCATGGGAGACTTGGGTCTCGAGACGCTTCCCAGATAGGGAGCCAAGGCCGGGTCACCACTACTTGGAAAAGACCCGGGCCGGGAGAATACCGGCGAATAAAAAAAAAATGACAAAAGTCCTCAGGTTATACTTCAGCTTTATAATATTCTTGGTTAGGCTTTAAATTATACTGCTCATTTCTGGTCTCAGTATTACGTAATGGACAGAGATTACCTGTATCAGAAATCCTCCTTACAAAAAAAAAAAAAAAAAAAAAAAAAGAAGGCTGAAGGGATCAAATTTGCACTGTCTGGAGAGGTGTAAAATTATGTACAACTGGAAAACCAGAATAAATATAGGGGATGTAAATAAAATGCTGAATATATCCAAGATAGGACTCGTAGCTGTGTATTAAAGTTGGAGAGCTTTGGGTAGCTTTAAAAATAGGTTGGACAGGCACATGAGTGTGAGTTGGGCCTTTCTAGCACGGGCCAGTAGACCTGCAACAGTGCTCCTCCTTTCTCGTGTCCTTAACAATAGGCATTAAGACGTTTAGAGAGCACAACAGACAACCTAACATTTAAGACGACTAAACATACATGCACGAAACCCGACTATGCCAGCAGCAGCAGCAGCAGCGTGGAAACAATGTATCAGCAAGCCCCATGGTGGAGACCACCGCTGTGACCACTGACTTACTGATAGAAAAAGTGAAGCCGTCAGCTGCTGGCGTCCAGCTGAAGAACTCCATGGTCGTATGAAAACCTCTTGCTCTGCCGAATGATTCATCAGGAAAATCAGACACTTTTTTTTTTCCCATGTTACACCAGTCGGTGATGCTGACCGCGGGTGTCGATATGGAGATGCTATTGTCTGTGAGCTAAGACTCGAAGGTGGTGTAGCCGTTGGTCTTATGGCGGTCAGTGAGAGTCTAGCTTCACAAACACAGGCTTGGACAACTGTAAACAGAATATGAGACACCCATTGGTCGCATCCAACTGGTGGTACCCCACAAACAGGAGGATTACAGTAAGCTCTCAACCCGTGGGAGTGTGTTGAGATACTTTTGCCACTTAACAGATCTGGTCCGGCGCATGTCTCACGAGATTTATATTGATAGGATCCAGCAAGTTACAGCTAACTAAAACTCAAGACTTCTGTCATGGGAACATGAACTACATAGTACAATGCAGAAAAAAATATCTTCTATCTTTAGTTCATAAAAGATGTGAAGTCTCGAGACAAAAACAGATTTAATATATATAGAAAACATCATATATATATGAACAGGACTAAATAAACCAATAGTAAATCAAGGCGGATGATCGGAAGTAGTGGACATGGTGCAAGAAGAAGTTTAGGGAGAACAAGATAAATAACAGAGTTCAAGAAGTTGCAACTGCCAGACTAAGACAAGTCTGTAAGCAATAGACCCCTGGCTGCCTTCGTGAAGGAGCTGGAGAGATACCTCAAGTCAGTACCCGTACCCGATCAGCCGGGCTGTGGTTAGTGTGTTCAGCAATAACAGCCTGATTGATCAGGCCTTAATTCACCGGGAGGCCTGGTCTAGGACTAGGCCGGGAGAGCGTTGACCCCCGGAACACCCTCCAGGTAGACTCCAAGTAGATCAGTTTCCGCATAATTTGTATGTAGATGTCAGTTACATGTAACAGACAGGGCCACACACCACAACATTACATCTTAGTGTTGGAACATCCAAACATTTATACTCCTCCAAACATTTATACTCCTCAAATGAAAATGCTGGCCCACAGATGGCTCCAACTTCATCCTGTTCCCTACTTGTATGTCTCATAACAATAAAAATGCTTTCAAATGAGCTGATGTAGGTAACAGCTCTTAGCTTGCCAATAAAGTTAGGAATCCTTAATCTGTAAATAGCTTGTCAATAAAGCTAGGGATCCTTAACCTTGTCAAACCCTGTGTAAAAAAAAAAAAAACTACATATCACATTCTTTGTTAATAAGACATTTGACAATTTTAGACCGTGTCCACATTTTGCACTGACTAAATTATAGAGCTTTGATTTCATGAAATTCTAACTTATCAAGGAATGTTTATACACATTATGATAATTTATTTGAATGCTGTGGGCTTCGAATTGCAATGTATAGACAAATTGCTGTATATTTTGTAATATGAAATACTGTAATATCATGTATATATATATATATATATATATATATATATATATATATATATATATATATATATATATATATATATATATATATATATATATATATATATATATATGTCGTGCCGAATAGGCAGAACTTGCGATCTTGGCTTAAATAGCAACGCTCATCTTGCCATATAGGACAAGTGAAAGTTTGCGTATGCAATAATTTCGCAAAAATCATTCTGAACCTAACGAAAAAAATATATTTCACTGTGTTTGTTTGGTATTAAATTATTGTAAACAAATCTAAAATATATTTAGTTGGGTTAGGCTAAAATAAATTGTTCTTGTTATAATAAGGTTAGGTAAGTTTTCTAAGTTCCTTTTGGTGCAAAATTATAAATTTTTACAGTAACATTAATGAAAAAAATATATCTTTAAACTTATAAGATAAAATTTTAGAAAGGATTTAATTTTAAATGAGTTCTTGCTAATTGACCAGTTTTACATATTCGGCACGACATATATATATATATATATATATATATATATATATATATATATATATATATATATATATATATATATATATATATATATATATATATATATGCAATAAGATCACAGTAAACAGGTGATTTCGGAATATGCAAAACAACCACTCTGAAAAAATAGAGAAATTCCAAGCGCTTTCGTGACTACTCACATTATCAAGGAGCAGTTCCTTGATAATGGGAGTAGTCACGAAAGCGCTTGGAATTTCTCTATTTTTTCAGAGTGGTTGTTTTGCATATATATATATATATATATATATATATATATATATATCATCATATCATATATCATATTATATTATACATAATGAAACCATGCCCAGTGGGACTTGAGACCCCCTTAGTGACCTCAGTAATCATGTTCTTTTGCACTACTGCTCACAAGACGAACTGTGGGTGCATAATAAACTACCCGCGTATAGAATGAGTTGTGGGTGCACAATAAACTATCCGCACTCAGGGTGAGTTGCTGGTTCACTACTAGCAGTTCTAGCAGCACACAGTAGGGGAGTGACCTTTCTTCTGGTGACGGAAGCTGTAGCTCCTGGGGCTTGCTGATTGTCCCACGGGAGAGGAACTGGTGTCTTCACGGCCTGGGGTACAACCAGGTGCTCGGCGTGTGTGTATTCACCTAATTGTGGTTGCAGGGGTCGATACTCAGCTCCTGGCCCCGTGTGTGTGTGTGTGTGTGTGTGTGTGTGTGTGTGTGTGTGTGTGTGTGATGGTGGTGTTGCTCTCTGCCTTTTCAATTTCCCTCTTCCCTTCTCTTCTCCTCCCTCGTCTTCTGTTCCCACTTCCCCACACTTTCCTCACACTGCTGCTCCCAACAACAACGACAACTACTGCCTTCCATCTCCCCCTAACCCACTACAATTCCTATACCCCCCATTCCCCGCCAAACTTCCTTTCCCTTTCCTCCATCCCTCCCTCACCACCAGTACCCTGCACTATGAAATTAGCAATGCGTCTCGCACATTAACAGTGGGGAATATATTTCACCAGCTTCAGCTCCGCCTCCAGCTTAATCCGCAGCGAATCGGAATCTTTTTCACAGGCGTATCTGAGTCCAATCGGCTTAGGCAGGGCCTTTTGTGTGTGTGTGTGTGTGTGTGTGTGTACTCAGTTGTGCTCACCGGTTTATTTGCGGGGGAAGGGGGAGTCGATACTCAGCTCCTGGCCCAGCCTCCTAGACAATTTTGATCGGCATCTCTGATGCCTGACCTTTTGGACCTTATCTTGAAGCTGTATATTGCGTCTGCCTCCACGACTGCCTCATTCAATTCATTCCACGTTTCAACGATCCTAAGAGCACTCTGCTCGTTTTCCTAATCTCTGGGCTAATCTCTTGTGTAGTACGGTATCAAATGTTTCCTTGTTCTCCAAGAGAGTTCAGTTCACCTAACCTCATCATTCTTGTTTTATGCCTTAGAATTTCATAAAACTACAGTATATTCGTAAGTCAAGATTTTCCATCCTAAAACTTGTGATGATTTTCTCTAAACAATCGTCTTCTCCCATAGTGATCCAATAACATTTTCCTTAGTCCCCGGGATTACTGACAATATTGATATTAGAGAAACTGGATTGTTATTCAGTGCATATATGTATATATATATATATATATATATATATATATATATATATATATATATATATATATATATATATATATATAGTATTTATACATATATGTATAGTATATATATGGGAACCACATTTGCCTTTCCAGTTGACTGGCAGTTGTCCTAATGAGAGAAATTAGTTGAAAACTACTGGGTTGCACAGTGATGGTACTCCTCACAGCACGTATGTTGTCTGGTTCCATTGCTTTTGTTATATCAAGCTCTGTAAACCCATCACTTTTTTGTTGTTAGGTTACTTTGCTGGAATTGTAACCTTGAGGCGTTCTGGGGGTCAACACCCCCGCTGTCCGGTCTTCAACCAGACCTCCCGGTGGATCAGGGCTTGATTAACCAGTCTGTTACTGATGGCTGCGCACAGTCCAACGTACAAGCTACAGCCCGGTTGGTCGGGCACTGAGTTTAGATGTTTGTACAGCTTACTCTTGAAGACAGTTAGGGGTCTATTGGTAATGCTGCTTATGTATGATGAGAGGTTTTGAACAGTCTTGGGCCCCTGACACTTATTGTTTACTCTTCGTGTACTCGCTGCATCCCTGCTTTTCATTGGCGTATGTTGCATCGCCTGCAGAGTTTTTTGCTTTCATAGGAAGTGATTTCTGAGTGCAGATTTGGAACCAGTCCCTCTAGGATTCTCCAGTTGTAAATTATGATGTATCTTTCTAACCTTCGTTCCAGGAAATACAGGTGAAGGAACTTCAAACGTTCCCAGTAATTAAAATGCTTGACTGAACTTATATGTGCAGTGAAGGTTCTCAGTACATTCTCTAGGTATGCAATTTCACCCGCCTTGTGTACAGCAGTATTTCAGCCTAGAGGGAACAAGAGGATCATAATTTACTGGCATTCCTTATTTTGAAGGTTCTCGTTATCCTATCATTTTCCTCGCGGTTGTGATAACGACGAAGTTGTGATCCTTGAAAGTGAGATCCTTTGACATCATTAAGTCCTTCACATTAGTTTTTCATTCTAGTGTGTGGTTAGAATTTTTTATTCATCATTCTGGCTTTTATTTTCTCAAGTTTTCCGTAACGGATGAAGCTTTCTATCGCCTGTTGATCTGCTCTGATTATGCTGTCTTCTGGTAGTTTGTCACTTTTTTCCCTGTGAAAACCTCTTTGAATAATTTGCTTTGCTTTTCGTATACCACTGTCATTTTTCCGTCGTCTTTCCATTCTCCTTCAGTCTTATTACCTGGTTTATCACGGTCATCTCTTTTTGTTTTGTGGCTCTGACCTTTGACGTTCTATTATTTACAAACTTTCAATTTCCCTTCTAATTCTTGCCTATCAGTTTCTATATATTCTTGTTTGTTTCCCACTTTTCCGACGTTTGATTTGCTCTGTATGTCTTCGAAGGTTACTTGCACCTTCCGTGACACCTCTGTATTCCTGATTGAACCACAGGGTCTCTGTTTTTCTTTTCTTCATGTTTAAAATTTTCTTTTGCCTCTCTTGGCATTTTCCTTCATTACCTCCATTTTTTCTGGTACAACTTCGTCTTTCAGTTCCCTTTCCCATTGCATTTCTCTAAGAAAACATTTCATGCCATCATAGTCCCCCATTCCGTAGTCTCATCTAAATGTTTTATATTTGCTCTCACTGCTTGACGAAATGAAGTTTCCATGCAAATATGACTATGGGTTATGGCATATTGTGAAGACGTTTCGTCTACAGGAGACTTGATTCAGAGACCAACAAGACATTGATATTTATAGGGGTTGGAGAAAAGTCTTCGATCCCTGGTGGACAAATCATCTTCGCAATAAAATATCGCAACCCGCACTGTGTCTTATTTACATACTGTCTGTATCCTCTACCACTGTATCACCGTGAGGGTTCCAAGCTGGCGCAGCGTACTCCAGGACTGGTCTTATGTATGTTTTGTATAGTAATTTTTTTGAGAACTTTCAGGTTCTATATTCCCTAGTTCTGCATTTGCCGTCGATGCTATTCTGTTTATGGTTTGCTGCGATTTCCACTCCTTTATTTTCTGATTCTATGAGGTGCTGCTCTCTGGTTTCCTGCTATATTCTCTCTCAAATAGTACTTTTCCTCTGTCTACAAGTTATCTCCGTCGGTTTAGCGCTTATTTGATTATAATCCAGTTATCTCCCTCTCTCAGATGGTACTCTTCTGTTCTCCTGTTGCCTCCCTCTCAGGTGGTGCTCTTCTTGTGTCCTGTTGCCTCCCTCTCAGGTGGTGCTCTTTTTGTGTCCTGTTGCCTCCCTCTCAGGTGGTGCTCGTCCTCAGGCTTCTTGGCTCCTGATACCATATTCATAACCTTGCATTTCTTGTCGTTGAATTGGAGTAGAAACACCTGGACAGATACAGACTGACTAACTGCCAAGAAGAATGTCAAACACAAGCAGATGGTGACACAGGCAGAGACACAGGCACACAGAACAAATGACGAATAAAATATAAAAAAGAAGAGAAAATGTCAAAAGCTACACTGTTGGTATTTCCACTGTTGTTTATTACACATTAGCTACACTCCCCGCTTATCCTTCACGGACACTTACACAAACGCAAAAATCGCGTCCCTTTTTTTTTCTTTCTCCCACACGGCGTGTATTGGTAGTTATTTTTGTGTGTGTGTTTATTTATAAAGTATTGTGCAATATTTCGGGTGTTGTGTTTAATATTTACTCTCTCAATATATCATTTATTGAGTTTCCATTGATACACACCTGGTACACACTACATGGTACACACTACGTGGTACACACCTGGTACACACTACGTGGTACAAACCTGGTACACACTACGTGGTACACACCTGGTACACACTACATGGTACACACTACGTGGTACACACCTGGTACACTACGTGGTACAAACCTGGTACACACTACGTGGTACACACCTGGTATACACTACATGATACACACCTGGTACACTACATGATACACACCTGGTACACTACATGATACACACCTGGTACACTACATGATACACACCTGGTACACTACATGATACACACCTGGTACACTACATGATACACACCTGGTACACTACATGATACACACCTGGTACACTACATGATACACACCTGTACACTACATGATACACACCTGGTACACTACATGATACACACCTGGTACACTACATGATACACACCTGGTACACTACATGATACACACCTGGTACACTACATGATACACACCTGGTACACTACATGATACACACCTGGTACACACTACATGATACACACCTGCTACACACTACATGATACACACCTGTACACACAACATGATACACACTACATGATACACACCTGGTATACTACATGATACACACCTGGTACACACTGCATGATACACACCTGGTGCACACTACATGATACACACCTGGTATACTACATGATACACACCTGGTACACACTACATGATACACACCTGGTATACACTACATGATACATACCTGGTACACACTACATGATACACACCTGGTACACACTACATGATACACACCTGTACACACTACATGATACACACCTGGTACACACTACATGATACACACCTGTACACACTACATGATACACACCTGGTACACTACATGATACACACCTGGTACACACTACATGATACACACCTGGCACACACTACATGATACACACCTGTACACACTACATGATACACACCTGGTACACACTACATGATACACACCTGGTACACACTACATGATACACACCTGGTACACTACATGATACACACCTAGTACACACTACATGATACACACCTGGCACACACTACATGATACACACCTGGTACACTACATGATACACACCTGTACACACTACATGATACACACCTAGTACACACTACATGATACACACCTGGCACACTACATGATACACACCTGGTACACTACATGATACACACCTGTACACACTACATGATACACACCTGGTACACACTACATGATACACACCTGTACACACTACATGATACACACCTGTACACACTACATGATACACACCTGGTACACACTACATGATACACACCTGTACACACTACATGATACACACCTGTACACACTACATGATACACACCTGGTACACTACATGATACACACCTGGTACACTACATGATACACACCTGGTACACACTACATGATACACACCTGGTACACACTACATGATACACACCTGGTACACACTACATGATACACACCTGGTACACACTACATGATACACACCTGGTACACTACATGATACACACCTGGTACACACTACATGATACACACCTAGTACACACTACATGATACACACCTGGTACCCACTACATGATACACACCTGGTACACTACATGATACACACCTAGTACACACTACATGATACACACCTGGTACACACTACATGATACACACCTAGTACACACTACATGATACACATCTGGTACACACTACATGATACACACCTGGTACAC
The DNA here is from genome assembly GCF_038502225.1 of Cherax quadricarinatus. Taxonomy (NCBI): domain Eukaryota; kingdom Metazoa; phylum Arthropoda; class Malacostraca; order Decapoda; family Parastacidae; genus Cherax; species Cherax quadricarinatus. The sequence goes on from NC_091321.1 coordinate 4,468,212, forward strand.
ACTACATGATACACACCTAGTACACACTACATGATACACACCTAGTACACACTACATGATACACACCTGGTACACTACATGATACACACCTGGTATACTACATGATACACACCTGGTACACACTACATGATACACACCTGGTACACTACATGATACACACCTGGTACACACTACATGATACACACCTGGTACACACTACATGATACACACCTAGTACACACTACATGATACACACCTAGTACACACTACATGATACACACCTGGTACACTACATGATACACACCTAGTACACACTACATGATACACACCTGGTACACTACATGATACACACCTAGTACACACTACATGATACACACCTGGTACACACTACATGATACACACCTGGTACACACTACATGATACACACCTAGTACACACTACATGATACACACCTGGTATACTACATGATACACACCTGGTACACACTACATGATACACACCTGGTACACACTACATGATACACACCTGGTACACACTACATGATACACACCTGGTACACACTACATGATACACACCTGGTACACTACATGATACACACCTGGTACACACTACATGATACACACTTGGTACACACTACATGATACACACCTGGTACACTACATGATACACACCTGGTACACACTACATGATACACACCTAGTACACACTACATGATACACACCTGGTACACACTACATGATACACACCTAGTACACACTACATGATACACACCTGGTACACACTACATGATACACACCTAGTACACACTACATGATACACACCTGGTACACACTACATGATACACACCTGGTACACACTACATGATACACACCTAGTACACACTACATGATACACACCTGGTACACACTACATGATACACACCTGGTACACACTACATGATACACACCTGGTACACACTACATGATACACACCTGGTACACACTACATGATACACACCTGGTACACACTTCATGATACACACCTGGTACACTACATGATACACACCTGGTACACACTACATGATACACACTTGGTACACACTACATGATACACACCTGGTACACTACATGATACACACCTGGTACACACTACATGATACACACCTAGTACACACTACATGATACACACCTAGTACACATTACATGATACACACCTGGTACACACTACATGATACACACCTGGTACACACTACACGTGAGACTGTACATGTATAAACACACTCTCCTGGATTTTCATTTAATTACCTAATTGTTCTTGTCTCATACTGTCATCCTTTGTACACCTTTTCTTTTTACAAAGTAAGAACTGTCATTCTAACTGAGCTCATTTTATAAGCTAAGAGATGTTATCTCTCCTCAGTAATTTCGCAAGATAAAAGCTGTTGTCTTCAGCTCATTTTACAGATTATGAGATGTTATCCTACCTCGGCTCATTTTACAAGCCCACGTCCAGCATCAACTTGTATACCACCCACATTATGCCACCCATAACAGTCGACAACCACTCAGGTATTCAGTTACTGTTAGGTGAAGAGACGCAGTAAGTCGTCAAGAGATTTACCTCTTCATCTCTGTATTCCTCTCTCACTGTTGTTCGAGGCTTCACGTATTTCCCTAATGTTTACGGGAGAGTTTGATGTTTTTGGGATATCTAAAGAATCTCCTTTTTTATCTCGATGTTTATTTAGTAGAAATTTCTGAAGAAATGAACTAGAATAATAAGTTTAAAAAGCCTTCTTTCTGCTGTTTTATCCTAACATCAAGCCATCTAGACAAATGTATTCAAAACAAAACAAAAAAAAGTACTTAGAGAAGTCTTAGAACGACGTTTCGGTTCATCCTGATCCAGTTATGACTTGGCAGTGATCTATGGTGGACTGAAACGTCGTGGTAAATCTCTCTCTCATAAGAGCGAGTTTTTGATGAAATGTTCCAGCCATAGTATGGCTGGGACATTTCATTAGAAAAAGTTAGACTGTAGCTAGTCCTCAGTGAATACTTTCTATATAGACCGTGGACTCAGTGCTTGAGGCTTCCTCTCACAATAGAAGCAGCACGGTGGCTCAATCTACGGTGGGTAGAGACTATGGACATATCTCCTTATACCTGTTGCCATTTTTCACTTTGCAGTAAATAGGTACCAGAGTGTTAGATGACTATTGTGGGCTGTATCTTTGGTAGTGTTGGTATACCTTAGATTGGACCGAGCTTGGAAATGATCTGAGATACGATATCTTCTCACCACGTACTCTCTTAAATAGTTCCTGTTGACTAAACTGTCATCTGTTATTGATTTATGCCTACGCTGTTTATGTGCAGTATGTAATTTATATACAAGATGGCAGTAAACAGGTGATATCGCAGTATGCAGAATAACCACTGTGAAAAAATAGTGAAATTCCTAGCGCTTTCGTGATTTCTCGCATGATAATGTGAGAAATCACGAGAGCGCTTGGAATTTCTGGTTATTTTGCATATATATATATATATATATATATATATATATATATATATATATATATATATATATATATATATATATATATATATATATATATATATATATATATATATATATATATATATATATATATAATATATATTATGTGAAGTAAGATAACACACACACACACACACACACACACACACACACACACACACACACACACACACACACACACACACACACACACACACACACACACACACACACACACACACACACACACACACACACACACACACACACACACACACACACACACACACACACACACACACACACTACCATCAACCCTGCACTACCATACACAGCTTTTATCTTTCTCTGACATGTTTTTGTAATTATAAATCCAGTTAAAGTTTTGATTGAGTAGTGATAGGCAGCGTTGGGAGAAACTTCACGTAAGCTTGGTCACGATAAAGAAAGACGGAATATTTGTGGTGTGTCTCGTCTGACTCACACTATTCAAGACGCAGCCTCAGTGGGGTGTACGTACGTACCTATCTTTTAGTGTTAGGTCGCCTAAAAAAGAAATGAAAATAGACACTTGTGCAACATTTGGGAATCTTTACTGAGGAAACATTTCACCACAGAGTGGATTCATCAGTCCAATACAAAGAACGGTGGAAAGAGGAGGAGGAGGTTGAGGTAATCTGTCCCTTAGTCTGGAATCGATGTGAACACATCGATAGGTAAGAAATACTTGTATTATATATTGGTAGAGATAAAGATTATTATAATCACTTTTTTCGTCTCCTGGAATCGATGTGAACACATCGATTCCAGGCTGAGGGACTGATTACCTCTACTCTTTTTCTACCGTTCTTCTTTGTAACGGACTGATGAAACCACTGTATGGCGAATAGTTTCTGCAATAAAGATTCCCAAATGTTGCACATGTGTCTCATTCTTCAACCTGTCGGTTTTTTAAATCATTTATCACGCCTGAAAATAGAGTTTGATTATTATTAGACAGCTGCATATTCCGTACGCAGTATGTGTGATTAAAGATTTGTGATTGCATGTTTGTAGTTACTGGAGCAGAGCTGTGCTCGTGGCCTTCTCTCTTTAGTGCCTCATTTGTCATGATTGTATCAATTATCCAGTAGTTGCTACGCTCACTACCTCCTCTGGGATTATGTACGTTTGGCTCATTCGATCTCCTATTTACTAGTTGTGTCCTCTAGTTCTGTTTCTGCCCATCTCATTGTGTCTCAGTTGTGTGTGTTTCTCCGAGTATCTTATAAATTGTGATTCTGTTTCCTCCAGTTTCTTGAACTTTTAGCGATGTAAATTTCAACCTTCTTACCCTAGCTTAGTACCCCATTTGCCTTGATTCTGGGACCGATCCATTGACCTTACCTGTGTTTTTGTTTGTTTAATGAGACGAGGGTTCAGTGTTATACTCCTGACTGAATGGACGGGGACTCGGACCCTGGTCTTGCCAGGTAGAAGGTTCTACTCTGTACCACTGAGCTATGAGGCTTAAAATAAGGTTTCACAGACAGAACTACTGTGACTTGTCAGTACGTTCACCGGCAGTGACAGGTGTTCACTGGTAATGACAGGTGTTCACTGGTAGTGACGGGTAATTACTAGCAGTGAGAAAGGTTCACTGGCAATGACAGGTGTTCATTGGCAGTGACATGTTCACTGGCAGTGACAAGGGGTTCAGTGATAGGTGTTCACTGACCCCTGTCTTTCATATCAATTATAAATTCTCACTTATTTCTCTCAAATATTCTTGAGGCTTGCCAATCCTCCCTTGACTCTTAATCTTCCCCTCTAACCTTTCTTAATCTTCTTTAACCCTTCCTTTTCTCCCTAACCTGTAGCTATCCTAGCTAGTATTTAAATTCTTCCTCTAACCTCTAGCTCTCTAAACCCTTTAAACGTTTGCATTTTCTCCCTAGCCTATATCTATCCTCCCTGATCCCTACATATGTCCTCCCTGAGCCATGTCAATCCTTGTCTCCTCGGAAACAGGAAAGCCATTTGTTCTCTGATGATTTGCTCTAGTTGTACTCCTCGTACGTTTTGCTCACTGTTCGCGTGTTTAAAGTATGTATATCAGGAGTGTTGCTAGCAGTATATCATTATGTTAAGGCACGTCGAGGATCGTTAATGTAATATAGACTTGGCCAGAGGGCGCCCTCACACAAGCGACCCTGCGGAAATAAATCTCGCCGACTTTATCGCATTACCCTGGGTAAAAATTTCTACATATATAATACCAGCTTAAAATTTAAACTTACAAAACTTAAGCGAAAGCTTGCTTAGCGTCCCGAGCGGCTAACGAGCTCTCAATGCATGTCAGGCAAATAAGAGAACAGTGGTCGGAGGCGCCGGGGTATTTATGAGGTGAGCTGGGCAATAGAGGGTACATCTCTCTGTTGCCCTCGCGATATATTTTCTTTTATCGCTGAGAGCACACGGGGCCGTCATGTAGTTTATAGACTGACTGGTCTTACACCATCGACAGGCTTAACTGTAGGCAAAATTAATTGTATAAATACTTCTGTACATTGATTTAATAGTTTAAACTCTTCACTTATATATATTATATATATATATATATATATATATATATATATATATATATATATATATATATATATATATATATATCTTCTCTTTTTTTTTAGTAATTGTATACAGGAGAAGGGGTTACTAGCCCATTGCTCCCGGCATTTTAGTCGCCTCATACGACACGCATGGCTTAAATGCTTAAATGTGCGTGGATGTAGTGCGGATGACAAGAAACAGATGATTGCTGATGTTATGAATGAAAAGAAGTTGGATGTCCTGGCCCTAAGCGAAACAAAGCTGAAGGGGGTAGGAGAGTTTCAGTGGGGGGAAATAAATGGGATTAAATCTGGAGTATCTGAGAGAGTTAGAGCAAAGGAAGGGGTAGCAGTAATGTTAAATGATCAGTTATGGAAGGAGAAAAGAGAATATGAATGTGTAAATTCAAGAATTATGTGGATTAAAGTAAAGGTTGGATGCGAGAAGTGGGTCATAATAAGCGTGTATGCACCTGGAGAAGAGAGGAATGCAGAGGAGAGAGAGAGATTTTGGGAGATGTTAAGTGAATGTATAGGAGCATTTGAACCAAGTGAGAGAGTAATTGTGGTAGGGGACTTGAATGCTAAAGTAGGAGAAACTTTTAGAGAGGGTGTGGTAGGTAAGTTTGGGGTGCCAGGTGTAAATGATAATGGGAGCCCTTTGATTGAACTTTGTATAGAAAGGGGTTTAGTTATAGGTAATACATATTTTAAGAAAAAGAGGATAAATAAGTATACACGATATGATGTAGGGCGAAATGACAGTAGTTTGTTGGATTATGTATTGGTAGATAAAAGACTGTTGAGTAGACTTCAGGATGTACATGTTTATAGAGGGGCCACAGATATATCAGATCACTTTCTAGTTGTAGCTACACTGAGAGTAAAAGGTAGATGGGATACAAGGAGAATAGAAGCATCAGGGAAGAGAGAGGTGAAGGTTTATAAACTAAAAGAGGAGGCAGTTAGGGTAAGATATAAACAGCTATTGGAGGATAGATGGGCTAATGAGAGCATAGGCAATGGGGTCGAAGAGGTATGGGGTAGGTTTAAAAATGTAGTGTTAGAGTGCTCAGCAGAAGTTTGTGGTTACAGGAAAGTGGGTGCAGGAGGGAAGAGGAGCGATTGGTGGAATGATGATGTAAAGAGAGTAGTAAGGGAGAAAAAGTTAGCATATGAGAAGTTTTTACAAAGTAGAAGTGATGCAAGGAGGGAAGAGTATATGGAGAAAAAGAGAGAAGTTAAGAGAGTGGTGAAGCAATGTAAAAAGAGAGCAAATGAGAGAGTGGGTGAGATGTTATCAACAAATTTTGTTGAAAATAAGAAAAAGTTTTGGAGTGAGATTAACAAGTTAAGAAAGCCTAGAGAACAAATGGATTTGTCAGTTAAAAATAGGAGAGGAGAGTTATTAAATGGAGAGTTAGAGGTATTGGGAAGATGGAAGGAATATTTTGAGGAATTGTTAAATGTTGATGAAGATAGGGAAGCTGTGATTTCGTGTATAGGGCAAGGAGGAATAACATCTTGTAGGAGTGAGGAAGAGCCAGTTGTGAGTGTGGGGGAAGTTCGTGAGGCAGTAGGTAAAATGAAAGGGGGTAAGGCAGCCGGGATTGATGGGATAAAGATAGAAATGTTAAAAGCAGGTGGGGATATAGTTTTGGAGTGGTTGGTGCAATTATTTAATAAATGTATGGAAGAGGGTAAGGTACCTAGGGATTGGCAGAGAGCATGCATAGTTCCTTTGTATAAAGGCAAAGGGGATAAAAGAGAGTGCAAAAATTATAGGGGGATAAGTCTGTTGAGTGTACCTGGTAAAGTGTATGGTAGAGTTATAATTGAAAGAATTAAGAGTAAGACGGAGAATAGGATAGCAGATGAACAAGGAGGCTTTAGGAAAGGTAGGGGGTGTGTGGACCAGGTGTTTACAGTGAAACATATAAGTGAACAGTATTTGGATAAGGCTAAAGAGGTGTTTGTGGCATTTATGGATTTGGAAAAGGCGTATGACAGGGTGGATAGGGGGGCAATGTGGCAGATGTTGCAAGTGTATGGTGTAGGAGGTAGGTTACTGAAAGCAGTGAAGAGTTTTTACGAGGATAGTGAGGCTCAAGTTAGAGTATGTAGGAAAGAGGGAAATTTTTTCCCAGTAAAAGTAGGCCTTAGACAAGGATGTGTGATGTCACCGTGGTTGTTTAATATATTTATAGATGGGGTTGTAAGAGAAGTAAATGCGAGGGTCTTGGCAAGAGGCGTGGAGTTAAAAGATAAAGAATCACACACAAAGTGGGAGTTGTCACAGCTGCTCTTTGCTGATGACACTGTGCTCTTGGGAGATTCTGAAGAGAAGTTGCAGAGATTGGTGGATGAATTTGGTAGGGTGTGCAAAAGAAGGAAATTAAAGGTGAATACAGGAAAGAGTAAGGTTATGAGGATAACAAAAAGATTAGGTGATGAAAGATTGAATATCAGATTGGAGGGAGAGAGTATGGAGGAGGTGAACGTATTCAGATATTTGGGAGTGGACGTGTCAGCGGATGGGTCTATGAAAGATGAGGTGAATCATAGAATTGATGAGGGAAAAAGAGTGAGTGGTGCACTTAGGAGTCTGTGGAGACAAAGAACTTTGTCCTTGGAGGCAAAGAGGGGAATGTATGAGAGTATAGTTTTACCAACGCTCTTATATGGGTGTGAAGCGTGGGTGATGAATGTTGCAGCGAGGAGAAGGCTGGAGGCAGTGGAGATGTCATGTCTGAGGGCAATGTGTGGTGTGAATATAATGCAGAGAATTCGTAGTTTGGAAGTTAGGAGGAGGTGCGGGATTACCAAAACTGTTGTCCAGAGGGCTGAGGAAGGGTTGTTGAGGTGGTTCGGACATGTAGAGAGAATGGAGCGAAACAGAATGACTTCAAGAGTGTATCAGTCTGTAGTGGAAGGAAGGCGGGGTAGGGGTCGGCCTAGGAAGGGTTGGAGGGAGGGGGTAAAGGAGGTTTTGTGTGCGAGGGGCTTGGACTTCCAGCAGGCATGCGTGAGCGTGTTTGATAGGAGTGAATGGAGACAAATGGTTTTTAATACTTGACGTGCTGTTGGAGTGTGAGCAAAGTAACATTTATGAAGGGATTCAGGGAAACCGGCAGGCCGGACTTGAGTCCTGGAGATGGGAAGTACAGTGCCTGCACTCTGAAGGAGGGGTGTTAATGTTGCAGTTTAAAAACTGTAGTGTAAAGCACCCTTCTGGCAAGACAGTGATGGAGTGAATGATGGTGAAAGTTTTTCTTTTTCGGGCCACCCTGCCTTGGTGGGAATCGGCCGGTGTGATAATATATATAAATATATATATATATATATATATATATATATATATATATATATATATATATATATATATATATATATATATATATATATATATATATATATATACCACTTGGGTCACACTACACATGCATGTACAAGCGTATATATACACACCCCTCTGGGCTTTCTTATTTCTTACTAGTTCTGGTTCTTGTTTAGGTCACTAGCTGTTTGACCTACCTGTCCATTCTCATAGCCCCAGAAATTTTTCATAGAGCATCTATTCCTTTACCTCTCAAAGCCACATATAGTCTACGAACGCTGGTCGTTATGAACACTTGTCACAGTCAGTAACTATCTGTCACAGCCTCTGAATACCTGTCATAGCCTCTGAAACACCTGTCGCTGCCATTGAACTCTTGTTACAAGAGGGGAGCATCTATCAAAGCAGGGAACATCTGTCACAACTAGAAAACATTTGACACAGCCAAATATTATCTTTGACATGCAGAAAACTTTTGTCACAGTTAGATAATATGTCACAGGGAACACACTTCACAGCCAGATAATACCTGTCGGTCACAGAGCACCTGTCACAGCCAGATAATGTCACAGCCACAGAGCACCTGTCACAGCCAGATAATGTCACAGCCACAGAGCACCTGTCACAACCGGGACACACAGGGACAAATAAATGTGCCGGTAAAAGTGGTTTGTAATGATTACTATATTTTTATTATTATTAAAGAAGAAAAGCTAAAGCTTTATGGTATATACAACGCCCTGAGATGTGATAAATAGTTTAGAAAACCGACAAGTTCAACATTGAGACACTGATTACCTCAAACTCCTCCTCTCCTTACCCACTTTGTATTGGACTGATGAAGCCACTGCGTGGCGAAACGTTTCTTTCATAAAGATTCCCATATGTTACGAAGGGTGGTGGGTAATCAAGTTTATTATAAAGAAGGTCACGACAGCTCCAGAGCCTTAGATCAGAAGTTCTTCGCCAGCATCAAGGGTCCTTTTATGCTGGTAAGGAAATACAATGATCATCCTCACTGTCTCTTGATTATAGAGCGATCACTTTAATCATTGACAAATTACACTATCCCCTAGACACCACAAAAGCAACGACAACGACACACGAAGACTGGTTAGACAAGAGGAAGATACGTAAGATATAAAAGGACTTAAGATACAAGAGGATGTCAGTTACAAAAGGGTGACTTTGAGTTCCTGGTTGGTTCTACAACAGTGTTTCCACGGCAGTACCTTGACGGTGAATTAAATTTGCTTCAGCATCACGATATTTCGTGAGTCCTTCATATGCAAGCATTGCTGCCTGGGATAGAATTCTTAGTTGATAACAGTATCCTTCGTGCGTGGGAAGCTGCACGAACCTGATTCAGTAGAAATGTCTGCTCACTTAATGCTGATTTCCACCAAGTGATGGAAGATGAGACGTGAATTCTTATGCAGAATAGTAAATTAGAATGATTGAACGACATAGACGCAATCTTCGGTGAGTAACACTTTTCCACTTCTTTCAGTATAACGACGACACAGATACCCAGGTAGCAACTCACTGAGCTTGGCGGATGTTGCAAGCTTGGCGTATGTTGAAAGCTCAAGAAGTTAGCACAAACGTTGGCGGAGACATAACACTTTTGTAAGACTGGTTGGCTGGACACAAGAAGCAAAGATGCTCCTCATATCAGGTACTCTGTCATCCTGTGCTCACCACAGGTCACTAGAAACGCATGTAACATGGAAAAAATAGAGAGATTCACTCCAAGGAACAGACGGTTGAATACATGCAGAAATTCACTTGTAGGTTGCCTCTTCACCGTCTAGCGAGCACAGACCGAACTGAATGATTCACATGAATTTACCATTTGACATAAATATATTCATAATCTAGTGCGGGGTCCACCTCAAGTGCACACTGTAGGGACCCACAGACTCGGAGAAGTAGATCAAAAGGTTTTAAGCAAAAATATATAGAGTTCTGCCTGAGGTAGTTTGAATATTCCATTTCTCCTACCACCATATATTTTATAAATATGCAGATAGATATATTATATTATCTAATAAAATATACGAAGTTTAAAATCCAGAGAGGCGGTCAACATTGAGACTTACGTTGAAATTAACTATTTATTTTGAAGAGTCTAATAAATTCATCTTCACTCAAACAATAATAATAGACATTTGAAATTTGTCCAATGTTGATCTAATTTTTATCGATGACTCGTGTATATAATTGCTGTCACATTGGAACGCAGGAGGGAGAGATATATCATAATCTACACTTGGAAAATCCTGGAAGGAATGGTCCCAAATCTGCACACAGAAATCACTCCCTACTAAAGTAAAAGACTGGGCAGGCGATGCAAAATGCCCCCAATAAAAAGTAGGTACGCATCATTGACGTTAATTGTAATTTAGAGCATCTGTGGGGACGGGATGACGGGGAGGGGGTTTGTACAGGGTGATTTTGTACCTTCTGTCAAGTGTTATACGGGAGAAAGTGGAGGGTGGGAGAGGCACTGGGCTTGTTTACACAGCCTTCGTCACAATGTTGAAGAGTCGACGATGTTGGGTACCTTATGACACCGGATATTTGTGGTCCAATTACTTGTTGACATTGTAGATAACATTATGGACTTCCTGTGGTGCTTCTGTGTTGGGAGGCGCTTGCTGCTTGACGTTGCTGTGCTGAGTTGTGAGAAGTTGTTGAAAAGAGCTTCCTAATTAGTGACAGAGACATAGTTGTTCTCATCCTTGCGACGCTTAATCTTCTGTGGGTTGTCAGCTGAAGCTTCACTAAATCACTTAAACTTGTCCACTAGCTCCGACTTGGCTGGGAAATTTAGAGGCACTGTCTTCGGAGGGAAAATAGGGCTGCTGTTATCCTTCTCTATTTCTTCATTCATCCATTTTCTCCCCTTTTTTCGTTCCTACTCGTGGTTTTATTTCCATATAGGAACTGACTCATATCATCACTTTCCTTATTGCTATCATCATTCACCACCAAGATATGCAAAGAGAAGTCAACCACATCACATGACTCCTCCATTGGAATAATAGATTTCTTAACGTCAGTCTTGTACTCTCCGTGCATCTTACCATCACGGACGCAGGGACTGGTTAGCTGAAACCTTTAGTTACATGTCTACGTCTCCTAGAGATTTTGGAACTGTGATATCCACCCTTATGTTGATCGAAATAGGGATCATTGTCCTCAAACCCTGTTCAAGCTGGATACCACCACCACAAAAAAAAAAAAGGCTGAAGAATCGAGCACTAACAGACAGTAATACAGGTAGGCACTCACTCGGTGCTTATGAAATTAAGCACACGGTTATTGATGGCTAATTAACACAGGCGTAGAACACTCCACCCAGATGGGGTTATCATCTGTGTTGAGTAGCAGACATCTGTGGCACCCCAGCCAACATGGTGCTCCAGGTAGGAGCGAGGCACTAGGTGTGTATCTTTAACTCGTCTGAGGTCGACGAAATCTGGCTCTACACCGATGGTTGCTACAGGCGAAGGGGAGAGAGAAGCGAGGCCATGGTTAACTATGCCTCGTGGAGCATCACTTCAAAAACTGAGAATAAATGTTTTCACTAGTTGTAGCGCAATTATATAAATTAGACACGTGTGCAATACATAGCTACCTTTATTGGAGAAACATTTCACCACCACATTGGCTTCATCAGTCCAGTGCAAAGAATAGTGAAGATCAGATGGAGTAAGAGGTAAACAGTCTTGAAAAGAGTGATGGACTGATCACATCGACTCCAGGCTGAGGGACTGATTACCTCCAATTCCTCCTGATCTTTACCAGCTTCTTTGTATTGAACTAATGAAGCCACTGTGTGGCGAAACGTTTCCTCAATAAGGATACCCAGTTGTTGCACATGTCCAGTTTATCAACTTGTCACTTCTCTGAACCATTTATCTGCATACAGTAAATAGTTTCAAGAGTGTAGATGCGATCCTTCGTCAAACAAGTAAGCCATAGCGAGAAAAGTAATGGGCAACTTAGTCTGCTAGATGTCTCGCCAACCAAATGTTAGTCATTGTTAAATGCTGCTATTCCAGTTTCAGATAACTCTCTTTCCAGTACGCATGTGGGACTGGTAGGAATTAGTGGGAAGATTACCATCCATTAGCAAGGGAGGGAATATAATTGCAGAGATTGAAACTGACGTCAAGGGATGTTGATCCTCTGGGCCTAAGTGAATAGTGTAAATACCTCTTAAGGTTTCTCTCTCTCTCTCTCTCTCTCTCTCTCTCTCTCTCTCTCTCTCTCTCTCTCTCTCTCTCTCTCTCTCTCTCTCTCTCTCTCTCTCTCTCTCTCTCTCTATCTATCTATCTCTCTCTCTCTCTCTCTCTCTCTCTCTCTCTCTCTCTCTCTCTCTCTCTCTCTCTCTCTCTCTCTCTCTCTCTCTCTCTCTCTCTCTCTCTGGTGCACGTTTGTGTTCCCTCAGTTGGAGTTTCTTAAACTGCGGAATAATTGAGCGAATAACGCGTAGCGAATTGTAATGGAGTGAGTTCTAATAGGGAGCAATCCTTCGTACTGTTGTAGGCACTGTCTGTCACTGTCCTTCAGTGACAGCTGCTGCTCCTCAAGCCGTCCTTCCCTGTACTATACGTCAGTTATGTTGTTAACACCCAAGACAATTAATGGCCAACTCCCTTGAGGAGCATTGGACAAGCCGTGGCGTTAGACTAGCCCTGGCGTGGACAAGCTCTGGCTTCCCACCTGTTGAAACTAGTGCTGTGTTCTGAGTGAACACGCAGAGTGGGGGCTGATTGTCACTCAAACTCAATTACTGTGAATGTAGAACCAGTTAAGTCAACCACTCCTGTTGGCCTAAATTGCTTTCATGAACTCTCGGTGGTGGTAAATGAGACCAGGGAGTCGAGACTACAAATGTTAAGGATTGGTCACACCATTCATGACTCTGAGAATGTCACGGAATCTTATGTGTACAGATTAACCGAATATTGAAAGCAAGCGATGTTGTAAGGTGTATTGATTATACTCCATGAGTATACTGTCACAGTATACTCAGGAAATAATTATACTTCCAGTCGAGTAGTATGTCCGGTATTATTATTTTCCCCACTAGTTATTGTACTGCCATTTTCTCAGTGCACCCTAATGCTTCAGTGTACCCACAGTATCTACATCAGTGTACCCACAGTATCTGCATCAGTGTACCCACAGTATCTGCATCAGTGTACCCACAGTATCTGCATCAGTGTACCCACAGTATCTGCATCAGTGTACCCACAGTATCTCAGTATATTCATCAGTGTACCCACAGTATCTGCATCAGTGTACCCACAGTATCTGCATCAGTGTACCCACAGTATCTGCATCAGTGTACCCACAGTATCTGCATCAGTGTACCCACAGTATCTACATCAGTGTACCCACAGTATCTGCATCAGTGTACCCACAGTATCTACATCAGTGTACCCACAGTATCTGCATCAGTGTACCCACAGTATCTGCATCAGTGTACCCACAGTATCTACATCAGTGTACCCACAGTATCTACATCAGTGTACCCACAGTATCTGCATTAGTGTACCCACAGTATCTCAGTATATTCTAATGTTTAATTGTACTTACTGTCTATCAGTATTTCATAATGGTTTAGTGTTGCCACAATCTATCAGAACACTCACCATCAATTACTGTATTCCAGAGTCATCTTCAGTAATAAAATGTTAAAATATCTAACCAAAATAGATCAGCTTTGCCATTCTCTATTTTTTGTATTGATGCTTATTCTGTGATATGAAAATTATAACTTGAGATGCATAATCTAACGAGATTGTACAAATAACGTATAGGGTTGTAGTAAATTCTTAAGAATTCTGCTGCCCGTGCTTATTGAGACAAAGCTAAGCAGTCTCTCAGCCTTATTGTAAACACGCACTGCTGCCTTGGCTTCATATTTCCGCTAACCAGAACTCCAAAGGCATTTTCGCATCTGTGATTAAGTTCTACACGGTGTAGTTTGTAGACCATAGGCTTCTTCTTTCTCTAAGACTAGCACTTTAAACTTCTCTACAAGGAACTGCATTTGCCATTTTTACAAACTACAATATTAAGTAATCCATATCTCTTGAGGCCTCCTGAAATCATTCAAGTGTTCGCGGTGTTTCAAGGAGAATGCAGAAAAAAGGTACAGTAGTATACAAACAGGTGATGAACGTAAGCCAGTTCAAAACTGCCAGATGGCTACAAATCAAGATGTTAAGAGATGTCACAAAAAAAGTAGGGAGGATTTGATAGCGAGCTACACTGATCATGCCTCTTATATTAAATACATAAAAATTTGGATGCATATTTGTCTTCTTGGTTAAGCAGTAGATATTATTATTATTATTATTATTATTATTATTATTGTTATTATTATAAAAACAAGCACTAAACTCATGGGTTACACAGAGCAGATTTTATGGCAAGGATGGACAATGTTCTGTCAGGAATTATTAAAAAATAATTATTTGCTTAAGTCTCGGAAGGAAACAATGTCTGGTCGTGGACCGGGCCGCGGGGACGTTGATCCCCGGAATTCCCTCCAGGTAGACCCCAGGTAGGTGGGATAGAATTGAGGAGTAGCTAAATAACTAAAAGTTACAGACTGGTCTTGAATACCTATCATGTGTATCATTCTGCCAAGCATAATGACACTCCAGGATTATAGGAGGGAGTTACTAGTAGTAAATATTGTGAAGAAAAACCACCAATTTGCTTGTGTAGAACTTTATCGAACGCTTTACTTGCCCTTGTAACTTATTGGTAAATTACACGTAAACACACGGAATATATACACCGAAAAGTGTATTTTTCTCGGTATATACACTGAAAGCTTCATCTCTGTTTTAGGGATTCAAGATTAGGTGCATCCTAAATGACCCTAGCGTAGTCGACAGCCGTGAAACACTATTAACTAAACACAATGTTGACGGTAGTGTTTATGTTCAGAATGGCAGCAGTGAAAATGCCACGAGCTTTCCCTAATGCATTTCTAGCACAATATCTGAATCACTGAATGATTCAATGAAGATACCAGTTATGTTTCACTAAGTCACTTTTCAACATGTTCCTTAAGAATCCTGATAAACAGTTAACCAGGGCCTGGTAACTTCTTTATTTTTAAGATGTTTACTAGTTTTACCATTATACCTGTGATTTACCTGAGCCATACCTGTGCCACATCTTTGCCACGTCTTCGACACATTTGTGACACGGCTTTATGGCTACCTTGCATGTTTATTATATCATTCCAGTCATTCTGCAGCACCGTGAAGAAGTTCTTATAGTTTATCAACTCATCTTCCTTTCCTTTCTGTTCATTGTTCCGGTACAGCGTCCGACTTTAATAATAATATATTGAGCAGGTTTATCAAGGAAAGACTGAGCTCCTCACATTCTTTTAGAATTCCAGCAGATATTTCATCAGCTTCGAGGGACTTGATTGGCTTTAATGTTTACTTACATTTACCTGCAAAATTAGTTCCTAGTCACTAGTAATTTACATTTTTCTTCACTTTGCGACTTTTATTTACTTCAGGTGTCTCCTCTATTTCTTCCATGTAAAGACTGACCAGTTCTTCTTATCAGCCAGTTGTCCTGGCTCATGCTGATTAGTAACCAAGTTCTTTCTCCAAATTTTTCTTGCTTTTTGATATGGAGGAAAACACCTTGAGATTTGACTTTGCCTCGTTAATAACTTTCACCTCGTAATCCATTTTTCACTCACTTCATTCTTAGATCTTCTTGTTAATACGATTAAATTAATTTAAAATTTTCCTGTACTCTTCTGCTAATTACTTGTTAGGTAAGACACATATGCAACAGTTAGGTATCTTTATTTCGAAACGTTTCGCCTACACAGTAGGCTTCTTCAGTCGAGTACAGAAAAGTTGATAGAAGCAGAAGATACTTGAAGACGATGCAATCAGTCCATCACCCTTAAAGTTTTGAGGTGGTCAGTCCCTCAGTCTGGAGAAGAGCATTGTTCCATAGTATGAAACAATAATTACTTATTATTTTTCTAGTTTAATAAGTTGTACATCCATTTTGGATTGTTATCATTCGATGTTTGTGATTTATATGGATTATTTATCTTCCGAGAATATTTTAAATTATCTTTAAAGGTGATGAGATTTTTGTCTAGTGTGTTACCCTGTCTTAAATATTCCATTGCTGTCTGGTCGTGTACCCATGACTGTCAAACCTCCGCGTCCAAGGCTATACAATATTCATAAATTCTTGTTATTAATTATACTCTGACTATAATAATGTTGAATGTGGTCACATGCATTGCCTGTATATATTTGTGTTTATGTAATGCATTACTTCCATATAATGCTTGAAAGGAAGAATTAGATATATGTGAAACATCTGGTTATCTTTATTGTAGACGTTTCGCCATCCATTGGCTTTATCAATACAAATTGGAAGAAAGTAGAACTATATGCAAAATATGAGGTAATCAGTCCCTCAGCCTTGGAGTTGGTGAAGAATATCGTAGTCATCGTTTGTATATAGCTCTACTGTCTTCTAATTACAGTTGAACCCTGAATATAGGCCACTGTGTTTATCGTATTAGGCTGGTTTCTGAGCCAAAATTTTGCTCTGTATTTCGACCGGTGCCTTGCAAATCAGCCGTATATACCCGTCAGCCAGTGAGTCAGTCTCTCCGTGTCTTTCGGTGAATGAGCATATATTCCGCGCATTCATTCAAACATTTCCTTAAAATCCATTGTTTTTTTGTGCTTGTTTATTAAGTGCTACTGTGAAATAAGCCACCATGGGCCCAAAGAAAGTTCCTAGTAAAGTTCCTTTGGTAAAGAGAATGAAAAACACGATGGTATTTAAGAAAGAAGTTATTGAAAAATATGAGAGTAGTGTTCGAGTGCTAGAACTTGCCAGGATGTATGGGAAATCCAAATCAACAATCACTGCCATCCTGACAAAGAAAGTAGAAATCAGGAAGCTAATGTTGCGAAAAGGAGTGTAGCAGGGAAATAAAAAAAGCTAATGTTGCGAAAGGAAGTTTGGCAGGGAGTGTAGCAGGCAGGCAGGGAGTGTAGCGGGGAGGCAGGATCCCAATGGAAATAAGTCACTCTGTTTGACATTTTTGGGTTATCCTAGGTTCTTGACACACATGCTGTGGAAGAGAGGCAGGAAGTGTAGCAGGGAGGCAGGGTGTGTAGCAGGGAGTGTAGCAGAGAGGCAGGGAGTGTAGCAGGCAGGCAGGGAGTGTAGCAGGCAGGCAGGGAGGGAAGTAACCCCAAAGAGGGTTTTGATACCTGAAGTCCTTATGGAGGGGGATTCCCCTTCCAAACAATAATCAGTCCTCCCTGTCTTCCATAAGTCAACAAGAGTTTTCAATAAAGGTATGTAATAGTGATTTAAATGTTCATTTATTTATTTTATTTAGTTCTCGTTGTTTTGTGTATGTAAAACTACAATTAATCTTTAAAAACATTATTTTCTGTTAATATTTTTGGGTGTCTGGAACGCATTAATTGTATTTACGTTAATTCCTATGGGAAATATTGCTTCGAATTCAGGCCGACCTTCTAGAACGGAATACGGCCAATATTCAGGGTTCCATTGTATGCCCTTGAACTTGTATTGATAAAGCCACTGGATGGCGAAATGTCTACAATAAAGATATTCAGATGTTGCATAGATGTCTTAATTCTTCATCTCCTCGGTACTGTAACCCACATATACAATGGTTAATATTTATGCTGTTCGTTATCTTCTGGCAATATCTATATTTTCCTTACGATAGCCTTTTTATCTAACTCGCTCACTACTTCATTATGATTTAATCGAGTCTACTTGTTAGCTAAAACTAAACCTAATATTTTCCTGGCTTGGCTGTGTAGCAAATTACTTTGAGTCAGTCCTCGACTCTTATTAAGAGCTCTTCTGCCTCAACATTTCCAGTTTAATTAATATAGAATATTTTACTCAGACTGAAGCCTCCTACAGTGTTCATGGTAATTCGCTTTTATTCCAAAATTAATATTTAAATAATGGTATTTTTTGTTTTCATTCTCTTCAATTACTTCCTCCTCTAAATTGTTTTAATATATACTTCGCATTTCTGCAGGTTAAGGAATTTTGAGTTTTCTCACCTTTGTATTCTATTCACTCATAGGATGAGTGCCACCATCTATTAACCTCGGCTGTCGGAGCATAGCTTGAAATCTATCGGTGATCTTTTTTATTATTTCACATAATTTGATACTCGGCGACAAGTTCCCAGGAGCCGAAGTTTTCATTGTTTCTTTGCAGTTACACTCACATTCTCTGCACATATAAACACTCGTAACTCGTCAGGTTATATTTCTTCAAGGCTGATATTACTCTGGTCTTAACTACTAACATATTTTTGTATGACTTACCTGGGTATTTGCTTGTGTCTCTTCAAACTATTCTCATTATTGTGATAGTTAAGTTTTAGAACAACCTTACAAGTTACTTAAAGCCTCATATGTAGAAACTCAGATCTTGGCCTAGTAAAATATGTCCCATTCACCGTGTATATTCTTGCCTTGTCAACAGTGTCAGTGAACTCGACTCCGGTAATGGAGACAACAGTGAGAGTAAAACCAATATTAATAAGGATTTGGACTCGATATAATTACGCTACGTCACATGACTTCTTCAGCTGGAAGAAACGTTGAAACTTGACACAGTGATACCAGGTCCTGGCTAGTGTTTGTGGATAGTGGTTTTACCATGATAAACATATACTTTCATGCTGTTGTGTATTATCAGAAAGAGGTAGAGAGAATGTTTACTCTCATTGCTCTGCTTATTCCAGGCCTCGACTTACTATTAGCAGGAGTGCAGTTATTGTGCTGTGCTGAGTCGTGGAGGCTCGATCAGTCAGGAGGCTGACCAGTCAGGCTGCTAGTGATCGTTTAAGAATTCACATATGATCAGTTGTCTTCCTCTCCTTGAAGCATCATTATAATAATGGTATACAATACCGACTACCGACAAGTAGATGAGTAAGACATGTATATAACAGTGAAGTAACTTCATTTCTGAAGCCTCTATATTTGACTGAAGAAATCTGCTGTGTAGACGAAATATTTCGGAAAATAAGTAACTGTGGTACATACCTTACCTTCTCCCTGGAAGTCTTCAGTTCCATCCTGCTGCTGGAGGCTGCTCTACATGAGGCATGGAATAATATACCTCCCCAAACCCTCAAGAATTTGTGTGCGAGTCTTCCTACACGGCTGAGGGACATGATTTAAGCGTAAAGGACGCAGCACCAAGTCTACCTGGAGGCTACCTGGAGGGCATTCCGGGGATCAACGCCCCTGCGGCCCGGTCCACGACCAGGCCTCCCGATGGCTCAGGGCCTGATCAACAAGCTGTTACTGCTGGCCACACGCAATCCAACATACGAACCACAGCCTGGGTGATCCGGCACCGTCTTTAGGTATCTGTCCAGCTCCCTCTTGAAGAAGTAGGTATTAAAACCTCAGTAAATGTGCAAATATATATATTATACTCTTTCATGGTATGTGTTTGTGTTTTGGTACATGTGTGGGGGAGGGGCGGTATATTGTCGTGACTAGCACTGTATATTTAAGAGGAAACGCTAAACTCGTAGGGGTGAATGCAGAACACTCAGGTTTGGTCCAAGGAGAGGGTTGATCCAGTTCCATGGATCAGGAGGTCTCACATTATTTACTCTTCTTTTATTGTTACTTTATATTTCCTTAATTCTGTCTCTGTAATACTGTCTTTCATTATCTCTTTAATAGTCTTTCATTATCTTTATCTTTCCATTATCTCTGTCTTTAATAGTCTTCCAATATCTTTGTTTAATAGTTTACCATTATCTCTTTAATAGTCTTCTATTCTCTCTCTTTAATAATCTACGAAATTCATGTTTTCACTATTAAGCGCCATTTATGAGAGAAGAGGGAGGGGGAGGGAGAGGGAGGGGGAGGGAGGGGGAGGGGGAGGGAGGGGGAGGGAGAGGGAGGGGGAGGGAGAGGGAATGAGAGAGTGAGAGGGAATGAGAGAGTGAGAGGGAATGAGAGAGTGAGAGGGAATGAGAGAGTGAGAGGGAATGAGAGAGAGAGAGGGAATGAGAGAGTGAGAGGGAATGAGAGAGTGAGAGGGAATGAGAGAGTGAGAGGGAATGAGAGAGTGAGAGGGAATGAGAGAGAGAGAGGGAATGAGAGAGAGAGGGAGAGGGAATGAGAGAGTGAGAGGGAATGAGAGAGTGAGAGGGAATAAGAGAGTGAGAGGGAATGAGAGAGTGAGAGGGAATGAGTGAGAGGGAATGAGAGAGTGAGAGGGAATGAGAGAGTGAGAGGGAATGAGAGAGAGAGAGGGAATGAGAGAGTGAGAGGGAATGAGAGAGAGAGAGGGAATGAGAGAGAGAGGGAGAGGGAATGAGAGAGTGAGAGGGAATGAGAGAGTGAGAGGGAATGAGAGAGTGAGAGGGAATGAGAGAGTGAGAGGGAATGAGAGAGTGAGAGGGAATGAGTGAGAGGGAATGAGTGAGAGGGAATGAGAGAGTGAGAGGGAATGAGTGAGAGGGAATGAGTGAGAGGGAATGAGTGAGAGGGAATGAGAGAGTGAGAGGGAATGAGAGAGTGAGAGGGAATGAGAGAGTGAGAGGGAATGAGAGTGAGAGCGAATGAGAGAGAGAGGGAGAGAGAGGGAGAGGGAGGGAGAGTGAGGGAGAGAGAGAGAGGGAGAGGGAGGGAGAGGGAGAGAGAGAGGGAGAGAGAGAGGGAGAGAGAGGGAGAGAGAGAGGGAGAGAGAGGGAGAGAGAGGGAGAGAGAGGGAGGGGGAGAGAAAGAGAGAGAGAGAGAGAGAGAGAGAGAGAGAGAGAGAGAGAGAGAGAGAGAGAGAGAGAGAGAGAGAGAGAGAGAGAGAGAGAGTGCTAGCTGGTTACTTGCAAAATTACCACCGCCACGGTGGTGTTACAGTCACTTCCAGCTGTGTCAACATATAAATCATTATTAACATAATTGGATTCAGTAAGATTTTATACTATATATTACCGACGGTGGCCCAGGGCCTGGTGGCAAATGCTCTCGCTTCACACGGTGAGGGTCTGGATTCGATTCCCGGTGAGGGTTGAAACACTGAGCGTGTTTCCTTACACCGGTTGTCCATGTTCACCCATCAGTATAGTCAAGGGGGAAGCGCTAAATCCGTAGGATTATACAACGCCTGTGGGGGGATGTAGAAGGTATTCAGGTTTAATTCGGGGAACTGGAGCACAGATCCAATTCCCTAGATGAAGAGCCCCTCACCAGTGTCAAGGAACCTTCCTTGAGGGGCCTTTGTCTTAGTCGACTGGTGTTGGTCGGATCCCCAGACAAACCTGACCTAATTTGCCCGAAATGCTCAGCATAACAAGCGGTTTTCTATATAGTAGTATGTCATTGTTGTCAGCTAGACCTGTATACCTTGTACATGTACTTGTAGAACTAAAGATATTATTATTATAAGAAAATTGAGATAATCGTTGTTGTTTTATGAGTTCTCAAGAGAGAGAGAGATCTCTTATCAACACGGATGTCACAATTCACAGTAAAACACAGGCAAACTACATGTAAATCACATTTAAACCAAATGTAATTCACAGGTAAAGTACATGTAAACCACAATCTGCACATGCGGAGTAATAAAACTGTGTTGTGTATTGCACATAAAATTTATTGAAATTCTAAATAATGGCACACACTGAATAAGAATGAATAACTTTTTTTTTTTGTCCCTACACGAACCTGCTTTTTTTATTACATTCTGCGTAGCGGCGATGTACAGCTTTGTCACCAGTTGTTGTTCTTTTTGTGGCACCGCTAAAAGCGCCAGGGACCTGCGGCACTCCAGCAAGAGTGGTGTCACCTGCGGCACTCCAGCAGGAGTGGTGTCACCTGCGGCAGTGTGTTAGTTCCTTGAGTAACTGACCAGGGTGTTGTCTGGCTTTTGAGTCACCCGTCTTGAGACCATCACCGTCTGGTGGCACCGGTCAGTAGTGGCAGCTGGTGCCGGACCTGCCACACCCACCACCCCCATCTCCTCATCCCCAGATCTCCACCAACACTTCCTCACCCTCCTCATCCCCCGCTTCCCGTCTCCTGCTGGGTATCTTGTCTTCTAGCTATTGTGGTCACAGTTGGGTGTGATTTGTGTGTTTGCTACCCAACCCTACGTTATTTGACGTAGGACGGTACCCCAATCGCCCGGTGTGTGTTTGCTGCCCAACACTACGTACTAGACGTAGGAAGGTACTACACTCACCAAACGTAGCCAGGTAGCACACTCACCAGGTGTGTTCCTCCTCACAAACACGTAACTACACGCAGTAAGATACCACATTCACCTAGTGTGTGTGCTCCCCATACCACATTACCAGACGTAGGGAGGTATCATACCAGGTGTGTGCTCCCCACAACCACGTCAACAAACGTAGGGAAGTGCCACACTCGCAAGACGCCTTCTACAGTGCGTATTTCCCATTTGTATGTATTAAACATCCAAAAAATAGGGTAATATCCCTACCAGACAGGAGACTCTTTCTTACTGGTGAACTGCATAAATCAACTTTGCGTGTAGATAGAATATCTGAGAAACATAAACAGAGTTTCTGGGTGACTTTTATGGCTGACATTCACGTAGTCTCTGCACCAGTAGTTTTACACGTTGTCACAGCTACTGCTTTCCTTATGCTTGATGCATCTGCCTTCAGAGTTGGAATTACTGGAGAATGTTAAGTATGTGGTTTTTATTATAAATAGAAGATATACCAAGACACAGAGCCGCGATTGAGAAAAGAATGCAGAGCTGACTACAGATCTGACCCAGTCAGCACCAGGTCTGACCCAGCCAGCTCCAGGTTGACCCAGCCAGCCCCAGGTCTGACCCAGCCAGCTCCAGGTCTGACCCAGCCAGCTCCAGGTCTGACCCAGCCAGCTCCAGGTTGACCCAGCCAGCTCCAGGTCTGACCCATCCAGCTCCAGGTCTGACCCAGCCAGCTCCAGGTTGACCCAGCCAGCTCCAGGTCTGACTCAGCCAGCTCCAGGTCTGATCCAGCCAGCTGACACCCTCCCTCACACTTTTGACGTGTGTCTGAGGAATTATTTACACCGTGAATGTGTTGAGAGATGCGTGTATGTAATCAGCGAGAGTGGTGTGTGTGTGTGTGTGTGTGTGTGTGTGTGTGTGTGTGTGTGTGTGTGTGTGTGTGTGTGTGTGTGTGTGTGTGTGTGTGTGCACGCTTGCCAATAACAGTAGTAGACTAGTGGCAGATATTATTTTCCAGGGGACTGAAGGAAAGAAGGAAGCGAGGCTTGGGGCCTGCTGCTGCTTGGTTCTCATGCTTTCTATTCTTTTATTTTGATTTCTGCAACATTTACTGAAGAGGATAATCATATCTGAACACAGCGAAGGATTGTTCTGCAAATATTTACAGAGAATGTGTGTGTGTGTGTGTGTGTGTGTGTGTGTGTGTGTATGTGTGTGTGTGTGTGTGTGCATGTGCATGTGCGCGTGCTGGGCAAGAAATATAAAATTAATTTTACAATTTGTTTCTTGCGACCGTGTTTTCGAGGTAGGAAAACTACCAGCGCAGGTACCGTGGTATCCAACATTCAGTAAATGTTGCAGAGTTCTAAGGTAATTGTTTCTTTGTTGAGGTGGAGTGAGTGATTGAGTGGAGCCAGCTACATGGTGCCTTCCTGCAAGATTACTCCACTGAACCAGTTTTAAGACTGGTCCACTCTTACACGTTTTTCATTATAATCTACACACTGTAACATTTTCTCCCTGATGAACTGCATACCAAATGTGTGAATGAATGAATAAATGAGTAACCTGAAAATGGAGAGCAGTGAAATCTTTATACAGAGCCAGTGGAGTGATCTCGCAGGCTGGCCATGGCTCTCTCTCTCTCTCTCTCTCATTTCTCACAGCGTTAAGAGTCACTTCGAAACTTCAGTATGCTGGTGGGAGCGGGAGGCGGGGCTAGGCGCTCTTCTTGAAGAGCCAAGCGCTCTCCTTAAAAGAGCCGAGCGCTCTCCATGAAGAGCCAAGCGCTCTCCAGGAGGGTGGTCTTTGCCAGGACGGGAGTAGAGGTTCAGCCTGCCACTACCACCATCACCACCACCAACCACCTCCCTCGTCCCCACCGTCAGACTAGTGCTCCACGTCAATACTACGCCTGAGTTATTACTTTATAAACTTTATCACAGTCGCAACAAAACAATCGTCAACGATCCTTTTATTATATTAAACCTACACCAACGCGTCACATTCCCACATATATTTCTTTTATCAAAATTTATAAATAAAATAAAAAAAGAACCTTTTATTCAATTCTCTCTTGACACATGAACTAGTCGACTTATAACGCATAAAGCACTACAAGTAATGTACCAGGCATGATGAAATCCGTATAATTTGTTTGGTTCTAGGCTAGAATAAAGAAATACAAATATCAGACATGGTCTCACCTTCTATTCTACATTTTAAACACTCGTCCCAGATAAGGTTCCATTCGCCTGGTAAGGACTGTCAGGAATATCGTCCATGATACAAAAAAAAAAAAGCACTAGCCACGTCCTATCATTGTTACGCCCGACAAACAGCGAGCATCACCTTCCAGTACATCAGATGCTTGTCAGTAGTAAATATTTCACACCCATTAATTCCAGCTGTGTATTCCACCTTTTGATGTCAGTTCACTTCCACAGTCTTTCCCTGCCAGTTATGTTTGTTAGGGAGACTTGTACGTGTGGCGTCAGAATAGCACTATTTACCATGTCCAACCCGGGATTAGCAGCACGGCTGTACTACAGACATACTGTCCGAACTATGCAGTCCATTTTCACTGCTGCTACGCCAGCACTAGCTAGTGATTCTTGTATTCATTTTATGCGTTTTTATCACCCCTACCTCCACCATCTTTACTTGTGAAAGACTGTCCAGAAAAGGTGCACAAAAATTCTACAAGTCTTCAAGCACCTATTGCTCAGAGTTGCATGTCTGACACAACCGTTAATTTGTCCCAATTTGTAGATTAAGCAACACTGCTCAACTGTAATGCTGTGTCCCATTATCCTGTCACTCCCACTTGACTGCAGCATTTCTCAGCGCACACATTGCACCACTTCAAAAACTTTCTATACTGGGTCTTGCCGCCTGCTTGACATTCCTCTCAGCGACGTGCTCCTTGCTGCTCCTCACTCTCCGTCCATACGACAAGTAGTCCACTCCTGGTGCCGAGGCTGCACACATTAACAAACCCATATGCAGCACTATACATCTCTCTCCATCTCCACATTCGAGTTGTCCTTCCACTTGCCATTCTTGAAGGGTGGCAAGATCAGTACTTCGTAACCAGATGCTCTTGACAACTAGGTGAGGAGGACATTTCACAGGATGCGCGTGGGTAATCTTATTTATGTACATATTTACCATGTCTTAACGCAGTTCCACTAGATGGCAGGAAAGCCTGTTTCAGGCGTCTTCGTTGCAGATGCTGTCTGTTGTATCGGGAGAGATCAAAGGTGTAGAGGTCACGTCAGGTCGCCTTAATCTTGGTATTTTCCGAGGAATTAAATGGTTCGTTCGGGCCACCCACGACCCACGAGAAGCTTTCTGCGAGTTTTGGAAATCTTCAAAGCATTGGATGGTGGAGCGTTACCACGAGAAGAGTGAAGATGGTGACCTGGTAAGGGTCACGTGTGGACATTAACTAACTTGGATAGTTTGGTGATCGCTGCCTCATGGCGCTGACCTCTGGTGAGCAAGAGTCACGACATTGAAATCTTGGATTTCTCACTGAGGTCCATGGAGAAATCCTTATAAGTATTTTATAACATTTTAAATCATGTTATTTTGGCCAAGTACAAGTGCATTTAAACAGTGAAACTGTAAAAGACCACATTGCTAATATCACTTGTCAGCTGATGGATCTTCGGCGATGACTTAGCAGGACAGAAAATCTAATTAAAGCATTGAAAGATGACAGGTTGGCCAAGGACCCTCCAGGAGGCGTTCACTGGAACGCCAGCTCAAGGGCGTCTCATAAAATTGATGAGGTTGACTTTGAGTTTGGGATGCTCGTCTCGGAACCCAAATTCTGGAGATCTTGGGTGTTCTAGTAGATTACCTCGTAGACGGTGGCCTTCTTGTCGCCCGAACCCGTCACGATGTACTTGTCGTCGGCAGAGATGTCACAGCTCAGCACCGACGAGGACTCCTTCGACTGAGGAAGAAGAAATTTTATTTTTGTCAGTGTGTTTTCACTTCTACGCCGCCAGAATATTTAACTACTGAAAAAAAAAAAATGTAGTACATGACAAGTGCACTGAAGGTAACACTGAAGATAGTTTCACTCAGTGAAGAGCGTCAAGGATCAGATCTGAGTCTTCACCGAGCGAAACATTACCAATAAATGTTTATTCTTAGGAACCTGGGAAAGGAAGAGCGCGAGAAACAATAGGAACAGCTAACTGGTGTTTCCTGTAACGCAAGGTAATAGGAGTATGTAAGCATAGTGAATCTAAAATGCGAAACGGTCTACGTAGTATTTAACGTTTCATCGTCTCCCCACAATGAGTGAAATACTGTGGAATGGCTGGAACTGACATGAACTCCATGCATAATGTAGATAGTATTGATGCAGAGCACATACCTGGAAAATGGAGGCACCATAGGGTGTACGCCAGGCATTGAGCAAGTTGTCCTTGCCAGTCGACACGAACCACTTCCCAGCAGAGGCGAATTTGAGGGACAGAACACAGGATTCGTGAAGGTGGAGCTGATACTTGTCTGGTTTATTGACGTGTAAGACTTCCACGTTGGAGCTCTCCATACCAACAGCAAGCCACTCTCCGGTGGGACAGTAGCCAAGAGAGAAAATCTGACTGGTAAAGTCGTGCTGCTGTAGCTGACGACCCTCTCTCAGGTCCCACGACCTGACGGTGTTGTCCAGACCTCCAGTCCACAACTTGGTTCCGTCAGGAGAGATGTCGATGCATGAGGCGCCGTCTGTGTGTCCCTGGAACTGTCTCACTAGAGTTTGGTTGTGTAAGTCCCACACAGCAATGTTGCCGTCGCTACAACAACTGAAGCACACCTTGGAGTCCGGACTGATGGCCAAGGCGTAGCATGCTGGTGCTGCCGAGGTGAGTTCTGCCTTTATTCTGGGCGTGGGCGTGGCCAGGTCCCAGATGCTGAGTGTGGAAGCTTCTCCGCCCACCAGCAGCGTCCGCCCATCAGGCAACAGCTTCACTGACCGAATGTAACTGTCACGTTGCTGCAAAGAGAGACAGTCTTGTAAATGGTGAATCACAGTAAAGTGGCTGGAGCATTTCACAGCTAAACCACAAATTGGGAATGGAAACTAGAAAATCTTTCGATCCACATGGACCATTATTAAGTCCAAAACTTCATCCAGCTTTCATTTCCAACTTGTGAGGTAGGTTTGTTAAGATTTGTCAGGAAACAGGTTAGGTGCTTCCTGACACGGATCCTAGTCATACGATGACCCGCCACTGGAGCGTTTGGTCACTTAGACCGAGGCTTTCTGCTGGCTTACCAGTCCACCCCTTTCAAAAAAAAAAAAGTTTTAATTATTTGTGAGGTGGTAGTGTCTTAATATGTTTATAAATAGTAGGAAATCAGTACATGTATGGAGCCCTTCCGTAAACGAACAAGGCAATTTGGCAGTGCCTCTCGGGCAACGAGCTGATGCCCAAGATGGCCTCAAGAGGCCAATCTTGTGGTCCAAGAGGCAGCCCCGTGGGCAGGGGCTCCTCATCAGCCATTCAGTGGGTAACCCCATATGTACCCGACCAGACTATCACTCCAAATTGCAATAATCCCGTCCGCGAGGCACACCATGTCTGAGACCGCCCTCAAACACCACTCTGAATACTGATGTTACCACTGCGTCTCCCCACCACCACTACTACCACCACCTGTACCATCACTTCTACCACCAACCATCGCCTGCACCACTACCGCTAATAACACCTACATCACCACCACCATTACCTTCACCTACACTACTATCACCACTATCTGCACCACTACAACTACCTTAACCATCTCTTTCACCTCCGTACTACCACCGCCCAGTCTTCAACTGGGCGAGTAACAATATGACATTCAATGAGGACAGATTTCAGTTACTACGATAAAATAAAAACAAGATCGGAGTACAAGACAAACTCAAATTAATCAATAGAGCACAAGTGTAATTCGGGAGAACTGCGAGCAATAATGTCAGATCTCACGTTCAAGGAGCACAATGTCATTACTGATGCGCAAGGAAAATGAATAGCTAGAACCTTCAAAACAAGAAATGCCAAGCCAGTGATGACACTCTTCAGGTCACTTGTTTTCTCTAGGCTGGAGTATTGCTGTCTTCTAACAGCCTCCTTCAAGGCAGGAGATTCTGCACAGCTGAAAAATGCACAGAGAACTTTCACAGCTCTTATAAAAACAGTCAAGCACCTAAATTACCAGGAGCGTTTGAAGTCCCTCGAATTGTACTCCTTAGAAGGTAGAGATTGATCACAAATCTGCACACTGAAGCTACTACATACGAACTGAAAAGCAGTGGAGCGATGAGTTCACAGAGGGAACTCAGTAAGTGTTAAGGAACCACTCTTCAACGCCCTCCCTTCATACATAGGTGATTACCAATAAACACTTAGCTGTGTACAACAGGGAACGCGACAAGTTCTTCAAATTAATTCTTGATCAGCCGGATTATGGTGCATACGTTGGACTGCGAGCGGCTGGCACAAATAGCTTCATCGATCAGGCCAGCAACCACGACTTGCCTAAGCGACTCTAAGTAAACCTCCTTCATTTACATCACCACATGCACTGCCACCATCTCTACCACCAGCACTACCACCACCTCCACAACTACAACCTGCACCACCACCACATAAGCTATTACTTCTGCTACCAACAACCACCACCACCCCGCCACTACTACCACCAACAGCAAAAGCAACAACCCCACCACTATCATCACCAGAAACAACGACGACAACAAGAACAGCACTATCTCCCCTCAGCACCATTACTACCACCATCCCTGGTGCTGGTGACAGCGCTTGCCAGCTCTTAGGGACAACAACAGTCTGACCTCCTGATGATAAATGCTAAGTGGAAAATGCTTTTGGGGCAAGAAAGAGCGAGTTATCAGGGAACAAGAAAATAGTTTCAAGAGGAGAGTAGCATCAGACGGAAGAGGATGTGGGGAGGGGAGAGAAAGGTGGTGGATGGAGATGGAAGACGATGGAAAAGAGGAGCTGAGAAGGAAGGGTGGGAGAGGAGGTGAAGGTTCGTTAAAATCACTGTGTAACTGTACGATAGTCTGTCAAACCACAAGAAAAGAGCCTAAATAAATATTAGGTAGCCACACGGACGGAAGAACGAACGGACGGACGGCTGGCTAGGACACAGCAGAAGCCGAAAGAGAGGAAGCATCTGCAAGATATGAAAAGAGTTTGTTTCCTACTTATTTCTGAAACTAGACACGTCTTACCCTAGTCTAGAATGTGTGTAGAACCCCCCCCCCCCCAACTCTCTCTCTCCAGGTCACAGTTGCTCTGGTTTAACAGTCTTGAGAGAGAAACTTTGATCACCTCACTTTTTCTTGTTTAGAAACTTTTATATCCCAGACAGTGTGGGGCTCCTTTGTTGGGCTCTTGGCTCCTTTGTTGCCTCTGTTTTATTCTTTGTTGCGTTCTTGGTTTTGTCCTTTGTTGGCTCCTTTGTTAGGTTCTTGGTTCCTTTGCTGAGTTCTTTTTTTTAGTTCTGTCCGTTGTGTTGGGTTCTATTTTTGTACATTAGGTTCCGTCTGCTGTGCTGTGAGTTCCACTAGTAGTGCTGGTCTCCTGGGCCACCACTTATCACTGCTACACAGGAACCTCGGCCGCTTCACCTAAGTTAACTAAGTTAATGTCTGCCATTAAGACGCTTGCCTTCACTTGAGTGGTTTCCGCTGTTGTCGGTGTCCACGCTAAGTATGCGTCACCCATCACCTTAAGTCCCCATCACCGCAGCCAACGGCAGACACCATCACTATCTAGCTCTATCCATCCCTTCTACCCACCATCACTGACTGCTTCGAACTCTCGCCATCAGTACCACCATAACTTTTTTCTTTTACCACTGCGAACACAACTACCACCATCACACAGACTCGCAGTACAACTACTGCCGTTACATCTACCACCATCACAGACTACCATCACAACTACCATTACAGCCACCACCAGCACAGCTGCTACCATGACAAATACCACCATCTAGACAACCAACACCTGCTAGGTAACACCGAGAGGTGTGCTTCTTTCAGTGTATGTACGCTGAGAGTTTGCACTTGCATGTGTTTCAAATTTCAAGAGACACTCGCATCACTCGCTAGAGCGGAAATTAATGTGGGAATCTTGGGAGTAATAATGCCAGAGGCTCTCACATTTAAGGGCCACAACAGTGTTGTTATCGCAATCGCAAGGAAAATGACAGGATAACTAGAACTTTCTAAACAAGAGATGCCGCGCCAGTGACGATAATTTTTAGTCACCCGATCGTGGCTGGAATACTGCTGTGTACTAACGGCTTCCATCAAGGCAGGCGAAACTGCAGACCTGAAGAATATACAGAGAACATTCACATCTCACACAACATCAGCCAAGTATTTAAATTATTTAACTGGAAGTGCTTTAAGTCCCTCGAACTGTACTCCTTAGAACGAAAGCGAGAAAGATACATGATACAGTACATATGAAAGATTCTTGAAGGATTGGTCCCAAATCTGGATGCCGAGATCACTACATACGATAACAGACTGCGTAGGAAAAGCATGGGAGCTATGAGAGACAACTCAGTTAATTGTAGGGGACCAAGACTCTTCAACGTCGTCCTACGGGGCATAAGGGGAATTACCAACAAATCCCTGGCTGTCTTC
Organism: Cherax quadricarinatus; assembly: GCF_038502225.1. Lineage (NCBI taxonomy): Eukaryota > Metazoa > Arthropoda > Malacostraca > Decapoda > Parastacidae > Cherax > Cherax quadricarinatus. The sequence continues at coordinate 4,499,638 of NC_091321.1, forward strand.
AGAGGAAACTCGATGTTCACCAAGTCATTTTCTTATCAGCCGGGTTGTAGTGTACCAACAGTCTAATCCATCAGGCTAGCAATGAGAGGCCTAGTCTGGGACCGGGCCTCGGGGGCGCTAACCCCCCAGAAACAGCTACAGGTGATGTACACATTAACTTATACTCCCGTCCCAACAAATGTAGAATCAGGGGGAGAGTTGATCCTTGGGAAGACCCCAGATAAGGGAAGACCCCAGGCAGGGGTAGGAGAGCCCAGGCTGGAGTAGGAGAGCCCAGGCTGAAGTAGGAGAGCCTAGGCTGGGGTATGGGAGGCCAGGTTGAGGAGAGAGAGAGAGAGAGGGGGGGGGGCGGTAACATCAAGAGTATGACACTCACTTCAAGACATTCTCTCTGCTTCTCACCACAATCACGCCAAGTTTATGTTCTTGATAAAGTAACCAGCCACACCCCTCGTGCAGGGGAGGCTATCCCTGGGGAAGGGGAGTGAAGGTGATCCCTCCCCCCTCACTGACTCCTCTGGGGGAAGGGGGATAAAAGAAGGGGAGATCGGGTCCCCCCCTCCTTCACTGGATCCTCTCGAAGGAGTTAAGGAAGAAGGTTGATTTTCCCCTTTCCCCTCACTGAGGGGAAGTAAAGGGGTGCTTGGGGGGAGGGGCTCCCCTCCTCCTACCCCTAGTACGACTGCCAATAATAATAATAATGTTGGGCAAAGTGATTGTTATCTCCATACACAGCTTAAAGAGTTGGTACAAGAGCCCCACCAGGCCAAGAAACGCACACGCACACACACACACACACACACACACACACACACACACACACACACACACACACACACACACACACACACACACACACACACACACACACACGCACACACACACACACACACACACACACACACACACACACACACACACACACACACACACACACACACACACACACACACACATACACACACACACACACCAAGGTAATGCCACAGATCTTGTGGCTATTACCATGGCCAATTTCTGGCACTGTGAACGAAGGCAAGAGTCTAAGAGAACATCAAGAGAAGAGAGAGGAATGATCAACCATCTTAGTGGGTTTCTTTGTACTTTACATTTTTTGTAAAAATGTAAATCCCACATTGTAACCTTTGTAAAGAAATAAAAATTTGTATTTGTAAGAGGACAGAGAGGAAATGAAGAAGACAGATTAAATCAGTGAGACAGAGAGGAAAGATGCTAAATATGAAAGCAAGAGGATAGAGGTAAACAAGAGGACAGGAAATCGAGAGGATAGATAGCAAAGCGAGAGGATGAAGAAAGCAAGACAATAAATAGGAAAGTAAGTTGGCTAGAGAGGAAATCAAGAGAATATATAAGAAATCAAGATAAATACGATGTCAAAACGGAAATAAAATGATAGAGAGGGGCGAGAAGGGCAGAGTGAAGATAAGAGGAAGAGAAGTGAGAAAGGAAAAGAAGTGAGGAGGGAAGAGGAATGAGGGTAGAAAAGGACTAAGTAAACAGTGAAGGAGGGGTGCAGAAGAAATATGGAAGAATGCGAAAAGGGAGAGTGGGAAGAGGAAACAGACGAGAAGACGAAGAAGAAGAAAAAGGAGAAGTACCAAGACTAAAACAACAAAAGTTGAAACAGGATTAAGTGAACGAACGAGGAGAAAAAAAAAATAAGAGACAAAAGATAATAACAGAAAGAAGGATGAGAAACATGAGAAAGAACAAGACAATACAAGAGGAGGAATAATAGTGAGAAAGATGAGAGAAGAGGGTGGGAGAGGTCGACTTACCCGGGGTGGGAGAGGTCGATTTATTCAGGCGGTGGAGGGAAAATAGAGAGGGAAGACTGGAATGTGTTGTGTGGAGACACAGGAGAGAGAGAGAGAGAGAGAGAGAGAGAGAGAGAGAGAGAGAGAGAGAGAGAGAGAGAGAGAGAGAGAGAGAGAGACTAGACTGTAGAATCAACACGCACACACAGCCAGGCACCAGACTAGACCCCTCACAGTGTGCCAAATGACTATCACTTAAGACCCTAATTAACCTACAAATACACCCCCCACCCCATCCCCGCCGTTAATTAAACCAACAGATTAAAAACCACTTCGGGGATGCGCTTCCCGTACCCGGAGACCGCAACCTGCGACCGTGCGGCAGGACAGACGGGTGGGCAGTCAACAAAAACGGCCGTACATACACGCTCTCTTGCGAACTTCGCCTTCCACAAGCTCCAAAATTGTCCTGCTTGTCGACTAGTCATTTTAATTGACTTGTAGGGCCTCTTGTCAGTTTACATTCTGTCTCCAAACTGGACGCTACATCATAGATTGCCTCTAAACTGGACGCTACATCAAACTGTCTCTAAACTGGACACTACATCAGACCGCCTCTAAACTGGACGCTACATCAAACCGCCTCTAAACTGGACGCTACATCAGACTGCCTCTAAACTAGACTGGTATTAGGGCTGAGCGAGACTCTGGCAACCACCCGGAGTCTTAAGATCAGACCAGACCGCGGCACACTGACAACTCTCCTCTCGTTGTTTCATCAACGCCCACGTAAATCTTGAGGTGTACCAGGCATTAGTCAGCGTAGGATGGGGTGCTGAAGTAGCAGTAAGAAGTCACAAAAATAAGCAGCGGTAACAACAATAGCAGCATTCAGCAGCAGCACCAGCAGCAAAAGAGGGAATAGTAGCAACAAGTTGAAGGAAGACAGCAGCAAGCAATAAACAGCAACAAACAGAACAACACTAAAAACAAGAACAGAAGCTCCAGCAACAAGAACACTGAGAACAGCAATGAACAGCGGCAACAAAATCTGTAGCAAGGAATAGCGGTTAACAAAAAACAAGCAGCAGTGACAGCATCAGTAAACAAAATCATGCAGCAGCATGGGTAAACATAAGCACACAGCGATAGTAGTAGAAGCGAACAAGAGTATGCAGCAGCAGCCGAAGCAAGCCAAAACCTTGCAGCAGGAACTAGGAGGCACCATCGCCACAGCAATTACTGGTGTGTTGAGGGCGGTCGCTACACAGCGACTCCCACCGCAACACCACACAAGCCAACTATTAATTCTGACAGGTGAGCTGGTCAGGGGTTGTGTGTGTGTGTGTTGTGGGGGAGGGGAGAGAAGTTATGTTGTGGCATGTGGGGGAGGTATGTGGCCGTCCCAGCTATGTTATTACGTGGATGGCTCCTAGAGGCCCCGGTCCTCGGCTGACCTAACCTGTTAATAGAACTTGATGTCCGTTGCTGGTAATGGTAGTAGGCAAGGCTGACTCCACTAGTTGGTAGTGACAATACTTGTGACACATCACTGATTGGTTTCAAGGACTTTCCTATCTTCACAGTCCAGCCTGTGGTCAGGCTTCCTTGATAACTGCCTGAGTAACGAAATTGTTGCAGGCCATCACAGCCTGGTTGATCTGACACCAGGCGGAGGTAGAAGTAATCTAGTTTGTTCTTGGGGATCTGTGCGTTTCCTCCAGCATTTGCAAACTTCCATATTATTTCTCACTCTGGTAAGTTATGGTAGTGTGCAGGTTTGGGACCTGGTCTCCGTGTGTCTCCCGGGTATATATATATCAGGAATCTCTCCTTCGCTTCCGGGAGCACATTCCACGAAATCTGAAGCTTTCCGAGTACGTTAAATGCTTTATTGGCTCTGTGCGGACAGTAGACGATCTCTGTACGTTTTCCAGCTCCGATGGTGGAAGACCGTCTGGTGGCAGAGAATGCTGTGAATACACAGAGAGAATTCAAAGTGTTAAGTGGCCACGACTCTTCAACATCCTCTCTTCATAAATAAGAGGGATTACCAACAAGCACCTAGTTCTCTTCAAGAAGGAACTCGACAGATTCCTCAGAAACAGTTGTTAATCAACTGGGTTGTGGTGCATACGTTGGGCTGCGGACAATGGGCACTAGCAGCTTGATCGATCAGGCCAGCAACCAGGAGGTACGGTCTGGGACCGGGCCGCGGGGGCGGTGATGGTGGCATCGAGGATATTATCACTGCCAACACCTGCATGTCACTACTGCCAGGAACATTTATTTACTCTTACACAAATATCCTAGTTGTCGTCAGCTAGGTTATCTAACATAATGTGAGTGTGGGAATAATCCAGTTGCATTAAGGTAATCAAGATAACTAACTTGAACCGCTGAGTCATAAACTTCCTTGAAGTATCATCGTAAATTTGTTGCTGTTGCAAACAGGGTTGTAAATTTGATTGATGCTGATATAAACATTAAATCTTAAGGCGAATGAGGAATATATATATATATATATATATATATATATATATATATATATATATATATATATATATATATTCATATATATATTCATATATATTCACATACACACACACACATTATTTATATATATATATATATATATATATATATATATATATATATATATATAAATATTATATATATATATTATATAGGTATCTTTTCTTTCTTTCAACACACCGGCCGTATCCCACCGAGGCGGGGTGGCCCAAAAGGAAAAACGAAAGTTTCTCCTTTTACATTTAGTAATATATACAGGAGAAGAGGTTACTAGCCCCTTGCTCCCGGCATTTTAGCCGCCTCTTACAACACGCATGGCTTACTGAGGAAGAATTCTGTTCCACTTCCCCTTGGAGATAAGAGGAAATAAACAAGAATGAGAACTAGAAAGAAAATAGAAGAAAACCCAGAGGGGTGTGTATATATATGTTTGTACATGTATGTGTAGTGTGACCTAAGTGTAAGTAGAAGTAGCAAGGCGTACCTGAAATCTTGCATGTTTATGAGACAGAACAAAGACACCAGCAATCCTACCATCATGTAAAACAATTACAGGCTTTCGTTTTACACTCACTTGGCAGGACGGTAGTACCTCCCTACAGTCTGCGGTCATTGAATACCAAGCATCCTTGGTTGACCCCGTCTGTCAGTCTCCCTCCCTCCCCAACCACAACCACATCCTCCATCCCTCACCACAGCTCCATCCTCCATCTAGGTTACCTGCAGTCACTTCCGGGGAGTCACCGCCCCCGTACTCAGAGTCCCAGACCAAACATCCAAGTTTCTGGACTGGCCTCCAGTATAGCCACAACCTCTCACACTCCGTCCCTCTTCTTAATCTCTATCTCTCCTTCGTCAGTGATTCACCCTCTGCTTCTTTCACCTCTCACACCTCTATCCTACTTTTACTCCTTCCCTCTAAATATCCTGTACCTCTCTTCCCTTTACAAACTGTTGCCTCCCACTTCCGCTACACTCCAACTCAAAAAAAAAAAAAATGCGGCTTTCAGGACAAACATTGTAGGCAGTGTTGTTCTCCCTCTCCTCGTTGACAGCTCTTCCCACCTCTTCTCTCTTTCTTAATCCTCTCCCTACCTTTCTGCTTCTGCCTCTCAGGTCTCTCCACCTTCCTTCTTTCTAATCTCTTTCCTCTTCTCTCTCACTATCACCTCACCCTCCGGTAGTCGGGGTCGTCAGTGCTCTGAAGGCCGGGGAAACAGGTGCAGCAAAAGAAATGGAACATGGGAGTTGGTGGTGGTTGATGCTGCGGTGATTGTGATGGATGAATGGGTGGTGGTGATGGATGAATGGGTGGTGGTGACGGATGGATGAATGAATGGGTGGTGATGGTGGTAATGGAAGCTGCGGTGGTGTGAGAGAAACATAATAAGCTTGTGGCCATGAAAGCAGCAACCCGAGGCAGTGAAGGTTACCTGCAGTTGCTTCCGGGGGTCACTGCCCCCGCGGCCTGGTCCCAGACCAGGTCTCCTATTAGCACGGAAGATGAACAACCATCACTAGAATGGTGAATTCATCAAATATAATCTTCAATACCTGTCATGTCTTATTTTTAATAAACAAACCAGGTTATTTACTTACCTGCTAAATTATATTTATAGACACAAAAATATACTGAATAAGTTGTATAGGTGACGTGCAAGGCACACAACAATGCACAAGGACAACACAAAGCAAAAAGTGATTATATCAAACAAATACACAGTGAGTACAATTAGACTTGCTGCTAGAAGCCCGCAGGTCTACATCAAAGCCTGACTGGTCATGCACTTGGAGCGGGTAGTGGTCCAGTTCATTCCTGAAAAACGTCTACTCTCTTCTCCATGACAGGTCACGGGACGCCTGGCATCAGAGAAGCTGTCTTACTAGTTTCAGAGACTGGGACAGACGCCTCGACCCCTGCAAGCTTAACTAGGTGACTACATACACATACATACATACATACAGACACACACACACACACACACACACACACACACACACACACACACACATAAGTTCATGACAAGAATATAAATCAAAGCCGCGTATGACCGTATGCCTCGGGTGTTCCTTGTATACTCTCTCTCTCTCTCTCTCTCTCTCTCTCTCTCTCTCTCTCTCTCTCTCTCTCTCTCTCTCCTGTTGTACCACCTTATTCACATTACTTCTTAATGCTGGTGAAGGGCTCTTGATCCAAGGAAGTGAACCTATCCTTCATTTCCATGGATCGAACCTAATTTCCTCCCATTCCGGTTTAGCGCGTCAATTTCAATAATAATGATAGTAATAATAATTATAATAATGACACTTCTCATCTTCCATCACCCTCCCTTCCTTCTCCATCACTCGCCTTCCCACATTTTTCATTTCTCCTCCCTCTTCCATCACCCTCTCTCCTTCTTTCTTATTTCTAACTCCATCCCAGTTTCATCGCCTCCCTACCAACTAAATTTCCTCCCGCCTTTCTCTTCCCCCTGCATTCCTCCCTCTCGCTTTGGTCTTTTCCCTTCCCTCCATTCCAGTTCAGTTCTTTTCCTTCCTCCTTATATTGCACTTTCCTTCCATCACAGCTACATTCACTCCCTCCCACTTTCTCTTCTTCCTCAACATTCATCTTCTTCATCTACTGTTCTCTTCCTCCGTCTACCATCTCCATCACCCTCCTTCCCACTTCCATCACCCTCTTTCCCACTTCCATCACCCTCCTTCCATCATCCTCCCTCCCACTTCCATCACTCTCTCTCCCACTTCCATCGTTCTTCCCATTTCTATCACCCTCCCTCCCATCTCCATCACCTTCATTACCTCTCACTTTCCTCACTCCTCCATCCCACATACACCTTCCCTCCCTCCCACTTCCATCACCCTCCCTCCCACTTCATTCACCAAGCTTTCAAGGGGAAAATTAAATTCCATCTGGAGTATTAAAGTGTTTTAAAACATCCTTCTTCGGCGAGCGGTTGATGGGGAGGGAGGGAAAGAGAGAGAGAGAGAGAGAGAGAGAGAGAGAGAGAGAGAGAGAGAGAGACAGGTTTCATCTACGCCCTTAGCACCACTGAGCTTAAGGGCCAAACTCCACTGAATTTAAAAACGCCATTAAAGAAAGAGGGAGAGGGAGAGGGGGGGAGGAGGGAGAGGGGGGAGGAGGGAGAGGGGGAGGAGGGAGAGGGGATGGGGGGTTTAAGGGAAGAAAAACTAAGAGCTGCCAAGTATGTTTGGATAAGACAAACAAACACAGAGAAGCTTGATGATTTCCACACAAGCCATGTTTGGCCGTGTTTGCTCAGCCTCGCCCGTGTTTGCAAATGCGTCTGGTCAGAATTAGAATTTGCTAATGACATTTTCCCCAAAAAGAAACTCCCCCAAAAATTTTTTTGGTGTTTTAATTTAGTAAATTTTACGTTTTTTTTTTTATGTTAACTCTTCCAGAAGGGCAAACACGGTCTCTCTCTCTCTCTCTCTCTCTCTCTCTCTCTCTCTCTCTCTCTCTCTCTCTCTCTCTCTCTCTCTCTCTCTCTCTCTCTCTCTCTCTCTCTCTCTCTCTACGAACACTTTTTTTTCGGGGAAGTTTAATGGAGTAATAATATTCCCAGGACGATCGTCTCACCTTCAAGGCAGTGTTTACATTTTCCGTTGTCAGGGCCTGCCCTAAATCATGACCAGAGAGAGAATCTTAGTTAATGGAGCAGTGATTTATTTCACACACACACACACACACACACACACACACACACACACACACACACACACACACACACACACACATACATACATATATATATATATATATATATATATATATATATATATATATATATATATATATATATATATATATTATCTCCTCCTGGATACCATCCCAGCAATCGTAGCTCTTACTATCTCCTGGATACCATCCCAGCAATCGTAGCTCTTACTATCTCTTGGATACCATCCCAGCAATCGTAGATCTTACTACCTCCTGGATACCATCCCAGCAATCGTAGCTCTTACTATCTCTTGGATACCATCCCAGCAATCGTAGCTCTTACTATCTCCTGGATACCATCCCAGCAATCGTAGCTCTTACTATCTCCTGGATACCATCCCAGCAATCGTAGCTCTTACTATCTCCTGGATACCATCCCAGCAGTTGTAGCTCTTACTATCTCCTGGATACCATCCCAGCAGTTGTAGCTCTTACTATCTCCTGGATACCATCCCAGCAATCGTAGCTCTTACTATCACCTGGATACCATCCCAGCAGTTGTAGCTCTTACTATCTCCTGGATACCATCCCAGCAATCGTAGCTCTTACTATCTCCTGGATACCATCCCAGCAATCGTAGCTCTTACTATCTCCTGGATACCATCCCAGCAGTTGTAGCTCTTACTATCTCCTGGATACCATCCCAGCAGTTGTAGCTCTTACTATCTCCTGGATACCATCCCAGCAATCGTAGCTCTTACTATCTTCTGGATACCATACAAAGCAGGCGAAATCGCAGATCTAGAGAGTGTACAGAGATCCTTTACTGCACGTATAAGTTCTGTCAAGCACCTTAACTACTGGGAACGCTTGAAAGCACTTGACTTGTACTCGTTGGAACGCAGGAGGGAGAGATATATCATAATCTACACTTGGAAAATCTTGGAAGGAATGGTCCCAAATCTGCACACAGAAATCACTCCCTACGAAAGTAAAAGACTGGGCAGGCGATGCAAAATGCCGCCAATAAAAAGTAGGGGCGCCATTGGTACACTAAGAGAAAACACCATAAGTGTCCGGGGCCCAAAACTGTTCAACAGCCTCCCATCAAGCATTAGGGGAATTGCCAATAAACCCCTGGCTGCCTTCAAGAGAGAGCTGGACAGATACCTAAAGTCAGTGCCGGATCAGCCGGGCTGTGGCTCGTACGTCGGACTGCGTGCGGCCAGCAGTAACAGCCTAGTTGATCAGGCCCTGATCCATCGGGAGGCCTGGTCGTGGACCGGGCCGCGGGGGCGTTGATCCCCGGAATAACCTCCAGGTAACCATCCCAGCAGTTGTAGCTCTTACTATCTCCTGGATACCATCCCAGCAATCGTAACTCTTACCATCTCCTGGATACCATCCCAGCAATCGTAGCTCTTACTATCTCCTGGATACCATCTGTAAATCTCTTACGTGATCTTCTGGTGATAATTTTTAATGTATAATTACTTACAGATTCCTCTGTACCATTTATGTGTATTCTTCACGCTACCTGTTATTGCTTTCTACCATTTCTGTGGCATGGCATTTGTTTACATTCCACTGCTTCATCCATCAATTCCATTTGCTCTATTTATTCAGTTCTTCTCGTAGACAGTTGTCTCGTTACACAGCGGGCATAGAATTATTCTTTCCTTTGCAAACCTGTTCTTTTGTCTTATTCTTTCTGGCAAGTCATTTACATGACTTACTCTTTATCAGGGCCGCCAGCACTGGTGTTTGTGACACCCAGCTGGTGGCATTATCAGGGCCAGCACTGGTCCTTGTGACACCCAGCTGGTGGCATTATCAGGGCCAGCACTGGTCCTTGTGACACCCAGCTGGTGGCATTATCAGGGCCAGCACTGGTCCTTGTGACACCCAGCTGGTGGCATTATCAGGGCCAGCACTGGTCCTTGTGACACCCAGCTGGTGGCATTATCAGGGCCAGCACTGGTCCTTGTGACACCCAGCTGGTGGCATTATCAGGTCCAGCACTGGTTCTTGTGACACCCAGCTGGTGACATTATCAGGGCCAGCATTGGTCTTCTGACACCCAGCTGGTGATATCAGGACCAGCACCGGCCATTGTGACATCCAGGTAGTGACATTATCAGGGCCGCCAGCACTGGTGCTTGTGACACCCACCTGGTAACATTATCAGGGCCAGGACTGGTGCTTGTGACACCCAGCTGGTGACATTATCAGGGCCAGCACTGGTGCTTGTGACACCCAGCTGGTAACATTATCAGGGCCAGCACTGGTGCTTGTGACACTCAGCTGGTGACATTATCAGGGCCAGCACTGGTGCTTGTGACACTCAGCTGGTGACATTATCAGGGCCAGCATTGGTGCTTGTGACACCCAGCTGGTGACATTATCTGGGCCAGCACTGGTGCTTATGACACCCAGCTGTTGACATTATTAGGGCCAGCACTGGTGCTTATGACACCCAGCTGTTGACATTATCAGGGCCAGCACTGGTGCTTGTGACACCCAGCTGGTGACATTATCAGGGCCAGCACTGGTCCTTGTGACACCCAGCTGGTGACATTATCAGGGCCAGCACTGGTCCTTGTGACACCCAGCTGGTGACATTATCAGGGCCAGCACTGGTCCTTGTGACACCCAGCTGGTGACATTATCAGGGCCAGCACTGGTCCTTGTGACACCCAGCTGGTGACATTATCAGGGCTAGCACTGGTGCCTGTGACACCTCGTTGGGAACATTTCCCATCAGCTGCACATCTCTTATCACTGTTCGCATTTTCCTCGCAACCAGGAAAATCCCTCGTCTCATCCTCCGCTTTTTATTTCTCCAAAACCTTTTTGAAATTTAAATCAATGGAATCTAGCCATTCTTTTTCTTAATAATTTTAAGACTCTGATTATCTTCATAGGTTTCAGCAACAGATTTTCCTCGTGTGAATCTAAGACAAATAAGGAACAGAAACAACAGAGTCGTGGTAAACAAGATAGGTTACTAACCGGTCAACTTCATCTTCATGCCAGCGTTTCGGAGTATCAAACTCCATCATCAGTGCTGAAAGTTAAGAATCACCAAGCAGCGTAGTTGGTCTATGTCATATAACAGAAGGTTCTATTCATACTAGCTTAATACATCTATTGGGGATTTTTCTGATTTGAAAGAAAACTGTTCTTTTTTTTTTTGTTCTCCACACTCCTCTTATCTGGCAGTGTTTATCGTCTTTCATTCTTTGTAGGTTTTTTTCCTTTCATCTTTAGTTTGCTTTTACAAACTTTCATAATTTTGTCCAGGCTTGCTCTTCCATTTTCAAAGCCACTTCTTTTCCTCTCTCTTTATGGCAGTATATTACTTTCTGGTTTCTTTGAAAATCTGCAAAGTTTGAGGAATAACTTTGAAGTTGGCTTTCACTTCTTTTTTTCCCAGGGATTCCCGGCATCTGCTGTTAAGCTGTACTTCACTGTTTTAACTTTTCTCATTTTTAGAAAGAGAAGTTCGATTACATTTTCATATATGCTGCGGAATTCTATATATTTTGCTTTTAACTTTAAAAATTATCTGTTCCATGAAGTCTTCTTGTAATACTTCACATTTTGAAGACTCGGTTTATCCTGTTTTTGTTTTTTTTCTTCGCCGAAAAGCTTTACTTCGCATGTTTCTTTTAAAAGAAGCATATGACTGCTGGTTCAAACACAGTTTAGATCATCAGTGTTGAGCATTTCTACTTTTCTATCGAGTATTTCTTTTCTTGTAAATGCTAGGACTGATAATGGCGATGTGTTGATTCTTGGGGAGCTGTTCCTGTTCACATAGCAGTAATTAGGTACCTGGGTGTTAGCCGACTGGTATGCGTCGCATCCTGGGGTCAAAATTAACCTAATCGTCTGCATAACCAGGAGTTTCTATATAGTATGTCATTGATGTCAGTTAGGTCTGTATGAGTTGTATCATGTACTTGTAGTGGATAGGGACATGTAGCAGACGAGGACATAGTCACTAACCCATCCCTTTGGGTAGGACCTACTTCCACTGGGGAATCCCGCCTACCAGGGATTATGCCCTCGTCTGCTATACGTCCCTATCCACTGACGCCTATATAACCGCCAGTTTCCTTGCCTTTGCTCCAGATTCTCCACCACCACGATGCTGTGAACACTAACTCCAAGGCTGAGGGACTGATTACCTCATCTTTTGTATATAGTTCTACTGTCTTCTAATTATGTCCTAGAATCTGTATTGATAAAGCCACTGGATGGCGAAACGTCTACAATAAAGATATCCAAATGTTGCACATGTGTCTTAACTTACATATTGTCGGTATTTTATACCTTTCTTGCACAACTCTTGCCATTTCAGCTGTCATCTTGTTTATGCTCTTCTAGTTTAGTTTCAGTTGAACCCGCTTGATTTGGTTTCTTCTCGTATAAAATATCACTGGCTCTAGCATCTGATTATGTTCTGCTTCTATCTGCTTAGTCCTAAATGTGCCAAAGGTAACTTATTATTCCGTAGTGGTACTTATTGCAGTAACCTACCTCCAACATTACACATTACCCTCACACCTGCATCACAAACTAGCCTCCCACACCTCACACTAGCCATTTACATCTCATGCCGATCCACTATACCAGTGATTCTCAACCAGGGGTAAATTTACCTCTTGGGGGTAAAATATTACATGGCAAAGGGTAAATATTTGATGTACTTGATAATTGAATAATAATTCAATTTATTTTTTTCTGACCTTGTTTTCTGTCCCTTTATGATGGCGATAAATTTTTTGTATGGAAGTAAAGGGGTAAATGAGAAATACATCAAGCCGAGGGGGTTAATGGTGGAGGAAAAGTTGAGAATCCCCGCACTACACCTTACACTAACCATCTACATCTCATGCCAACCCCTTCACCCCATTACACCTCACGCCAGCAACTTTACACAACACTAATCCGCTTTACCAAATACTAACGCACTACACTACACCAACTAAATAAACCAAACCAACCTCTACACTAAACAGGCCACACCAATTCCCCATGCTCCCCCCCCCCACACACACATTCCCATACACACGGAGAGTGGTTCCACAACAAAACAGAGGGTAGCACTCTCCAGAAGCTGTAAAAGAGTGCCATTGAAGCAGGGGAGGCTAATACTTAAGTACCGGGGCTAAAAGGCCGTGGCACTTGAACGGGTTGCCGGGCCAGTGCCAAACTCTTGGCACCCTTCAACCAGGAGAGCAAATGATAATAGCGGCATACTTACCTTACCAGAGAAGAGACATGGAATGTGTGTTGGTGGGAGTGGTTGGGTGGTACACACACACACACACACACACACACACACACACACACACACACACACACACACACACACACACGTCAGGACCATTTACAATAAGGTGGAATGTATGTTACCATTACCATTTTGACCTAGGCATATGTCAATTAGACACTAGGCATGTTGTATATATATATGTGTGTGTGTGTGTGCTTGTGTGTGTACTCACCTATTTGTGGTTGCAGGGGCGAATTCACAGCTCTTGGCCCCGCCTCTTCGCTGGTCGCTACTAGGTCCACTCCCTGCTCCATGAGCTTTATCGTACCTCTTCTTAAAGCTATATATGGAGCCTGCCTCCGCTACATCACTTTCTAGATTGTTCTACTTCCTGACAACTCTGAAGAAATACTTCCTAACATCCCTGTGATTCATCTGAGTCTTCAACTTCCAGTGGTGTGTGTGTGTGAGTGTGGAAACGAGATGAATTGATGGGATACAAAGCTCTTCATCCAAGCCTACATACTCCCCAGACACACTAGAGATAAAGGTGACATGCTAGGCAGGAAAATATACAGGTTGGAGTAATGTACCAGATTGTGGAAGCACTTACCAGGCAGTCTAACTGGGAGACTGGAGTCTTGGATCCTGGTTGACTGATGTCCCACACTTTGACGCATCCCTTGCCGCCCGTGTAGACGTACTTGGTGGGGTTGCTGATGGTGACGGCGCACACCACCTCGCCGTGATGCAACGTGTTGATCTGACGTGCGTGTCTCGGGATCCCCGGCGCCAGCAGCGCGTCCGGAGGGAAGGGGACCGGCGCCAGTTGACCCTCTCCGTTCACGTGGAAGCTGTACGCCCTGGCCAAGACACACGCACGCTACGGTGAGTCCCACTCCCTCTCGTATCTCAACTCAGCACGCTCCCACTGTCCCAGGCTGTAGAGTCGGGAACACATGTTTGCCCTCAACTAACCACACACCACCACTACTGTACTCTGCTTCAACCATAGCAGACACTCCTTCTGACAACACAAACAACAACATTGATCATCATGAAAATTAATGGCAAGAATATGAATGTAATGGGCAAACTATGATATCCACGACTGTACAATCCTTTGAGCTCCTGGTCACTGATAATATTGCACTGTGTCACTGAGGCACTGATCACTGAGGAGGCACTGTTGGCACTATGTCACGAGTCAGGAGGCAAGTGGGAGGTACTCACGGCTTGCCGCCCTGGAGGGCGTGCAGGGAGGCTGTGCGTCCGTGTATGTCCAGAGACGAGGGCGGGGCTGCCTGCGGGTGTGCTGGCGGCCTCGGGTAAGGGTAGGGCGCACCGGATCCTGCGGCAGCAGCAGCGGCGGCGGCAGCGGCGGCAGCAGCGGCGGCGGCGGCGGCAGCGGCAGCAGCCTCAGGTAGTGGGTAGCCTGGTGGGTAGGCGCCCACACCGGGTAGGGGCGCCGCCTTGCCCACGGGTTTTACAGCGCTGGCGCCCGAGGAGGTGGGCGTAGGGGCTTTTGAGTTGGGCGTGGCTGGCTTCTCCTCCTTCCTGGCCTGGGGCGTGGAGGAGGAGCTACCGCTGCTCCTGGGGCTGCGGAACACAACACCAGGTTACTACCACATAAGATAGACCACATCAGTGCTGACACGCCAACCAGTAACCTCACACTCAGCTCAGTGACCCTCATTACTTATACTACCAACCTTAAAATATGTATATCATGTACATCACCAGGGAGGGAGGGAGGGAGGGAGAGTAGTACTCGCCTGACGAAGCCAAGGCAGCAGTAGAGTGAGGAGTGGAGGCAGAGAAAGAGTGAAAAAGGGAGAATGAGGAGAGTAAGAGGTGGAATAGTGTACTCACCTGACGGAGCCCAGGGGCGGAGTTTTCTTGGACACGCCATTCTCACGCGGGGAGGTGGTGCCGTTCACTGCTGGGCTCACAGAGTCCTGAACGTACACACGATATGGTTAGTACTGGTGGTGGTACGTTCCTGCCTGCCTGCCATCCTACTTGCCTGTCTACCTTCTTACCTGTCTGTTCGCCAGCCTACCTAAAGTAGGCTACCGACCTGCGTATCTGTATTTCTTCAGACTTCACGCCCCTTCAACATTTCTACCATCCTTCTTCCCCTCGCTTTTCCAAAATCCCCTCTCTCTCTCTCTCTCTCTCTCTCTCTCTCTCTCTCTCTCTCTCATAACATCAAAAACAAACAATTATCTACAAATGAGGCTTTAAACTACGCTTACATTAGCAATGTAATGTACCATCTCTCCTCCCTACAACCCCTGTCTCCCCACCCTCCTGCTCTCCTCAACCTCTTTACTCCCTATCACGCCCCCTGCTTCCCCCGCCCACTTTTCTCCTACCTCTCCCAAGCTCTTCCCACCTACCTAATTCTCAACCCTCTGCTCTCCCCACCCTCTATCCTTCCAACCAGTCCCCTGTTTTCTTCACCCACTATTCGCCCAGAAAACCTACTCTCCCCACCCACTATACTTCCAGTAGCCCCTTGCTCTCCCCACTCACTGTCCTTCCTACCACCCCTGCTCTCCACACCCACTATCCGTCCTACAACCCCTTGCTCTTACCTCCCATCCACTCCCTTATCTCTCCACTCACTATCCTCCCAAACACCCCCAGATCTCCCCACCGACTTTCCTCCCTACCACACCCCTGCTCTCTCCACCCCTCTCCTCTGTTCCGTTTCATTTACCCTCATTATGCACAACGATAGTGAGGAAGCAAGACCGGAAAGCAATACAAACAAGAGAAAGGGAGAAGAGTGGGGGTACGAGGAAGTGAAAATAGAGAGAAGAAGAAAGGTAAGGAAATGAATAGGATTTTGGAGGATTGGGAAGGGGTGAGGGTGACAGGTGTGGACAATGCCCAAGTTGGAGACCTCGGTAACACTTTGGAGAGAATGAAGCAGTGTTTAAATTCAATTAGGGTGACCAGGGTACGCGCTCGCGCGCGTGTGTGTGTGTTTGGTTATGTGCGTGTGTGTGTTTGGTTATGTGTGTGTGTGTGTTTTTGGTTATGTGTGTATGTGTTTGGTTATGTGTGTGTGTGTGTTTGGTTATGTGTGTGTGTTTGGTTATGTGTGTGTGTGTGTGTGTGTGTGTGTGTGTGTGTGTGTGTGTGTGTGTGTGTGTGTGTGTGTGTGTGTGTTTGGTGTGTGTTTGGTGTGTGTGTGTGTGTATTTGGTGTGCGTGAGTGTGTTCCTCTTGCATTATTGTGTTCTGCCTTGTTATTCCCCATTACTAGACGCCCCCATCACCAACACCACGCCCCATCATTAATACCACACCCCACCACCAACACCACGCCCCCACCACCAACACTACGCCCCCACCACCAACACCACGCCCTATCACCATTACCATGTCCCCATCACCATCGCCACGCCCTCATCACCAACACCACGCCCTCATCACCAACACCACGCCCTCATCATCAACACCACGTTCCCATCATCAATACTACGCTCAATCACCAACATGTTCCCATCATCAACACCATGCCCCATCTCCAACACCACGTTCTAATCACCAAAACCACGCCCATTCACCAACACCACGCCCCATCACCAACACGCACATTCGCCAACACCACGCCCCATCACTAACACCACGCCCATTCACCAACACCACGCCCCATCACCAACACCAAGCCCCATTACCACCAACACCGACCACCAGGTTTCGCCCATTGCATGGGCGAAACGTCTTCAGTAAAAAATCTCGTGTCTCTCTACAGCCTTGATCTCATCTCAAACCTTCAGTCAGTCAAGTAGCCTCGGACTATGTGAAACCTTCAGTCAAGTAGCCTCGGACTGTGTGAAACCTTCAGTCAAGTAGCCTCGGACTGTGTGAAACCTTCAGTCAAGTAGCCTCGGACTGTGTGAAACCTTCAGTCAAGTAGCCTCAGACTGTGTGAAACCTTCAGTCAAGTAGCCTCGGACTGTGTGAAACCTTCAGTCAAGTAGCCTCGGACTATGTGAAACCTTCAGTCAAGTAGCCTCGGACTGTGTGAAACCTTCAGTCAAGTAGCCTCGGACTATGTGAAACCTTCAGTCAAGTAGCCTCGGACTGTGTGAAACCTTCAGTCAAGTAGCCTCGGACTATGTGAAACCTTCAGTCAAGTAGCCTCGGACTGTGTGAAACCTTCAGTCAAGTAGCCTCGGACTGTGTGAAACCTTCAGTCAAGTAGCCTCGGACTATGTGAAACCTTCAGTCAAGTAGCCTCGGACTGTGTGAAACCTTCAGTCAAGTAGCCTCGGACTATGTGAAACCTTCAGTCAAGTAGCCTCGGACTATGTGAAACCTTCAGTCAAGTAGCCTCGGACTGTGTGAAACCTTCAGTCAAGTAGCCTCAGACTGTGTGAAACCTTCAGTCAAGTAGCCTCGGTCTGTGTGAAACCTTCAGTCAAGTAGCCTCGGACTGTGTGAAACCTTCAGTCAAGTAGCCTCGGACTATGTGAAACCTTCAGTCAAGTAGCCTCGGACTGTGTGAAACCTTCAGTCAAGTAGCCTCGGACTATGTGAAACCTTCAGTCAAGTAGCCTCGGACTGTGTGAAACCTTCAGTCAAGTAGCCTCGGACTGTGTGAAACCTTCAGTCAAGTAGCCTCGGACTATGTGAAACCTTCAGTCAAGTAGCCTCGGACTGTGTGAAACCTTCAGTCAAGTAGCCTCGGACTATGTGAAACCTTCAGTCAAGTAGCCTCGGACTATGTGAAACCTTCAGTCAAGTAGCCTCGGACTGTGTGAAACCTTCAGTCAAGTAGCCTCAGACTGTGTGAAACCTTCAGTCAAGTAGCCTCGGTCTGTGTGAAACCTTCAGTCAAGTAGCCTCGGACTGTGTGAAACCTTCAGTCAAGTAGCCTCGGACTATGTGAAACCTTCAGTCAAGTAGCCTCAGACTGTGTGAAACCTTCAGTCAAGTAGCCTCGGACTGTGTGAAACCTTCAGTCAAGTAGCCTCGGACTATGTGAAACCTTCAGTCAAGTAGCCTCAGACTGTGTGAAACCTTCAGTCAAGTAGCCTCAGACTGCTTGAAACCTTCAGTCAAGTAGCCTCAGACTGCTTGAAACCTTCAGTCAAGTAGCCTCAGACTGCTTGAAACCTTCAGTCAAGTAGCCTCAGACTGCTTGAAACCTTCAGTCAAGTAGCCTCAGACTGCTTGAAACCTTCAGTCAAGTAGCCTCAGACTGCTTGAAACCTTCAGTCAAGTAGCCTCAGACTGCTTGAAACCTTCAGTCAAGTAGCCTCAGACTGCTTGAAACCTTCAGTCAAGTAGCCTCAGACTGCTTGAAACCTTCAGTCAAGTAGCCTCAGACTGCTTGAAACCTTCAGTAATGAACCAGGTGGGAGAGAGAGAGAGAAAGATGACCAGCCTCTTCTTACCTCACTTTTCTTCCAGTCATATAACATTTTGATTTACATCCTTCCACCTCTATCCTCCTTTCCCCTCCCCCTCCTTTCATTCTATCCCTTCATCTCTCCTCTCTTCAACCTCTCATCCACACACTTTCCCTTTATCTCCCCTAAGGCTTCTTTCCCCTCACATTCACCTGCCCTCACCTTCACCTGCCCTCACCTTCACCTGCCCTCACCTTCACCCTCAACTCAACCCACCTGAGGATCGTCCACTACCAACTCCTGCTCGCTCTTATTCCCATCTCTATCCTGCAACAGATAAAAAAAGGCAACATCAAAACAAAAAACAAAAAGGAAACTAAAGTACAAAAATTATGACCCATTTAAAAACTAAAGTGGAAGGAGAAGACAAGCGTCAACTCGTAACTAAAGAAAGACGGCTTCAACACACCTCAGGAAAATGTCCTGTAAGTTACTATAATGCCCTAAGCCTAAGAATAAATATCCTCCAAGAAAATGGCTATGAAGTGAGTGATAATGGCTTCCTCTGGATAATATTCAGGGATCATATAAAGAAGACTGACAGCTGCTTTGAAAGTCCTGACAACCCCCACACCAGGTATTATCCTCTTTGGGGATCTCAACCTCCCAAATATGAAACGTAGGATGGTAAATCACAGCTTTGTATCAGATATAGTTCCTGGAAGCACGTTAACTTAAGCGGTTACATCCCAGAGATTTAATAGGACTTTGTGAAAACTTTGCTGTGAACCAAGGGATAACGAGAGCCCACTAGATGTGAATATACAGTGAACTTGATTTTTACGGACAAGAAGGAACTAATCAGATATAATCACAAATACAATATACTCCGATCACTACATCAAAGAAATACAAGCGAGTATGAACTCGGAGATGGAAAACTCCAGATATAGTGTACGAGAAGGGATGTTTAGTCAATTTAACTTCGTCAATCGGGGAACTGACTGGTGCAGAATTAATAACGAACTATCAGACATATCCTGGGAAACAGTCCTGAACACACTATATCCTCACCTGTGCTTGGAAAAGTTGAGCACAGAAACATAAAAGGTCTGTATTAAATAAACACCACTGAGAAACCCTTAGAGATCAAATACAGAATGCATAGAGGAATTTACAGAAGAAAAAGGTTTACTAAAATGCTTAAAAAACGTGAATATGTCACAACAAGGAAAGATAATCTTAGCGAGATTACCGAGACAGAACAAAAACTCACGCTGTCGTGCCACACACAAGTCATCTGTTGTATTACAAGGAGCCCAATATATTTCTATTCATATGCAAACATACAAGTCAAGAGCTACCTGTAGAATTGGACCACTAATCACGAGAGGTTCGTTTCATACAATGACGATTAAAAAAAATATGAAGGAAATTAAAAAAAAAATGGATGAGTATTTAGCAGTGCACTGAACGTAAGCAGACTGGAGAAAACAGAAAATATGTTCATCATATCTGAAGGTCACACAGTTCATATAACTGACATGAGCACTAATTCCGTAGAATTCGAAGAAAAAAAAAATTGAAAACGCATATCCACGAGCAACACCTGAATCAAATTCGTAGAATTCCTCATAAAGAAGCGGAATATAGCAGTAGCACTCAGTATCCCTTGGAGAAAGAGCTTTCATCCAGGTGACACAACAGAACACTGTATCAACATCCCTGGTCCCAGACATTTTAACATTTTTACCCGAAAATATCAGAAACACTGCCGAAACAAGTGTAGAAACCTTCAGGAGGAAACTTGATAAACACCTCTGCCAAGTGCCACATCAACAAGGCTGTGATTGTGTGGGGGCAACGGGGCACCATCATGTTGACCAGGCACCAGACAAGCCTGGCCCAGGGCCGGGCTACGGAATTAGGAAAGCCCTTGAAACAAAACAAAGGTATATGAGACGACGACCAACCCTAACTACAAGAAAACATACATACTGAAGCGGGTTTCTAGTCCTTGCGAAAACCTTCTATATTATAAAAAAGTTTTCTCAGTACTTAAAAAGCATCATCTTGCATTTAAGAAAATATTTTACTTAGAATTAAAAAGAGGGCGTCCTCGTACTAAAGAAAACGGCTTCATACTTCAAGGGAAGTATAACTTAGACTGCCACATAATCCTGCTCCGTAATTTTTATTAGGTATTCAGTTAAGCTAATTAAAGTAAGGTAAATGGTTGGACAGGACGACAAAGCCGCGTTATGAATAACCGAGGACCACACCGACTGGCACAAGAGTGACTGGTGGTGGTTTGTTTGTCAGGAAACACCAGTGTGTCTCCGTAGGTTAGGTAAGATTTGTCAGGAAACAGGACAAGTGTTTTATGACGTGGGTCTTAGTCATATGATGACCCGCAGCTGGAGCTTTTGGTCATCTGACCGAGGCCTTCCACTGGCTTACCGATCCCCCCCCCTTCTCTTTAAAAAATATGGTTGTGATTCCTGACACAGGTGTCTTATACCATGAACACTGTGGATGACTCGCTGGCTTACAAGAGCTCTCATACGGTCACTTATTGAAGGAATTGAGGCGTATCTGGGTCGGTTAAGAGGAGCGATCAGAGATTGTTTTGGTCTGTCATCTGGCTCTCTTATCTGGTTTACTGACCACCTCCACGACGGAGGATCGAGCCCGCAACGCTAATTGTGCTGCATGACCCACACGGGTTTACATATTAAGTTCACTGTGACTTTCCTAATTTTGTTTTATCTCCCTTATATAAACTCAACACTTCTAACTGCGCTTTTGTTAATAAAAACATTAACTTGGATTATAATTCTTAAACACTTTTCTCACTTATCCTACACACACACACACACACACACACACACACACACACACAAAGTACGATCATCTCTTTCCCCTCTAACTTTATATAATAAATGTAATTAATATGATATTACAGATAAAATTCTGGAACTCTGGTAGAGACAGAGTGCCTGGTAAGACAGTACCAGATAAGACAAAACCAGGTAAGACAGTACCAGGTAAGACAGTACCAGGTAAGATAATACCAGGTAAGACAGTACCAGGTAAGACAGTACCAGGTAAGACAATACCAAGTAATACAATACCAGGTAAGACAGTACCAGGTAAGATAATACCAGGTAAGACAGTACCAGGATAAATCTAAGGTGAAACTAGAATATCAGCACTAGGATACAAGGTAAGGCTTGGATAAGGAGCCTAGCCACTGTAAAAAATAAGGGAAAAGGGCTGGATATAAAAAGGAACTGGAACAAAAGAGACGATAATAAGAGTGACGTGAACAATAGAGACTGTAATAAGAGTGACGTGAACAAAAATGACGGTAATAAGAGTGACGTGAACAAAAGAAACGGTAATAAGAGTGATGTGAGCAAAAGAGACGATAATAAGAGTGACGTGAACAAGAGACGGTAATAAGAGTGACGTGAACAAAAGAGACGGTAATAAGAGTGACGTGAACAATAGAGACTGTAATAAGAGTGACGTGAACAAAAATGACGGTAATAAGAGTGACGTGAACAAAAGAAACGGTAATAAGAGTGATGTGAGCAAAAGAGACGGTAATAAGAGTGAACTGAACAAAAGAGACGGTAATAGTGAAATGGAATTAAAGGGACTGCAATAAAGAGGACAGTATAAGAGGTGTGGGTATACAAGGGACCTAGCATGCATTACCCTAGGAGACGGGTACTAGGAGGACCAGTGAGGCACTAGGACGGGGACGCAACTAAAGTTACCAGAGGATCCGTTAAGCTATTAAAGAAGCTGCCAAGTACCAGGAGCAGGTGAGGTACCAGGGGAGAAGTGAAGCAACCAAAAGATACCAGACAAGGGTACTTGATATCTGGATATCAGTGTGCTAGAAGATACCAGACAAGGGTACTAGGATATCAGTGTGCTAGAAGATACCAGACAAGGGTACTAGGATATCAGTGAGCTAGAAGATACCAGACAAGGGTACTAGGATATCAGTGTGCTAGAAGATACCAGACAAGGGTACTAGTTTATCAGTGAGCTAGAAGATACCAGACAAGGGTACTAGGATATCAGTGTGCTAAAAGATACCAAATAAGGGTACTAGTTTATCAGTGTGCTAGAAGATACCAGACAAGGGTACTAGGATATCAGTGTGCTAGAAGATACCAGACAAGGGTACCAGGATATCAGTGGGCTAGAAAATTAGACAAGGTATCAGAAGACCAGATAAGGTACTAGGAACAACGTACTAGGAAAAAGGCACTAGGTACTACTAACGAAATGTTAGGAATAAGATACTAGTAACAAGGTACTATAAACTAGGAACAGGGTGCTGGGAAAAAAGCACTAGGAACGAAGAGTCAATACAAGGAACAATGATAGTTACTAGGAGTTAGGTACTACTAACAGAGCTAAGTACCAGGAACAGTTAGCTAGGTACTTGAAGTACGGTACCAGGAGTTTACTAAGAACAAGAAACGAAGTCATAGAAACAAAGAACTGGGTACTAGGAACAAAGAGCTAGGTGCTAGGAACAAGAAACCAAGTACTAGGGACTAGGTATTAGGATCAAAGAGCAAGGAATTAGATACTGGGAATAAGTAGCTAGAGTCTAGGAGTTAGGTACTAGGAACAAAGATTTAGATTCTAAGAGCTAGATATTAGAAGCAAGGTACTAGGAACAAAGAGATGCGTACAAACAGCTAGGTACTAGGAGCGAGGTACTAGGAACTAGGTACTAGGGGCTAGGTACTCACGTGGCCATCTTCTCTCTTGATCTTCTTGGGTTCAGGTTCCGGAGAGCGACCCCGGTACTTATCTCCAGCGCTAGGAGAGATGCTGCTTCTCTGTGGGGAGAGAGAGAGATGGGGTGAGATGCTGCTTGTGTGTGTGTGTGTGTGTGTGTGTGTGTGTGTGGAGAGAGAGAGAGAGAGAGATGGGGTGAGATGCTGCATCTGTGTGCGTGGGGAGGGGGGAGGGAAAGAGATATATTGCCTGTCTAGTACACAGGAAAAATGACTCCTTTTATAAAGATATCTATCTCATTTATCAGAGAGAAAGGCAAAAGAGATGTATACATACATACGATTATATATATATATATATATATATATATATATATATATATATATATATATATATATATATATATATATATATATATAGATATAATTGTGTGTGCGAGAGACAGTGGGAGGGAATTAGAGACGAGAGTAAGAGAACGAGTTAGGTAAAGAGAGAGAAAGATACGATACTCGAATCTGTATGAAAGTAACATCCACATAAGACACGGTGCGCCTCCAAGCCCGTATAAACAGTTTTCCAGTGATAACAATATGGTGTTCAATGAGGGCAGATTTCAAAACACTCGATAAAACGTAAGTCAAACGTGAGAGACCTGGGAGTGATAATGGAAGACGATCTCACATTCAAGGAGCAAAGAATAGTGATTCCGTAGACATGTAAACAATACTGGGGGGTCACTACCCCCCGTGGCCTGGTTACAGACCAGGCCTCCTGTTCTATCTCTTAAATCTCTCTGCCTTTATTGTCGTTATACCTTTAAAGGGTTTCGAGAGTTTTTCTACTTCTTATTCTCGCAGCCCAGCACTTAGTCACATTTGCCTAGTGTTCACCTGATCAGCCAGGCTGTTACTGCTGGCTGCCCGCTGGCGGACACATCCATCACAACCTAGTTGATCTGGCACTTGGCAGAGATACATGTCCAATTTCCTCTTGAAAACTTATAGAAAACACTGCTGTTCCAGCAGTGTTTCCTATATTTTGTGGCAGTGTTAAATAGTGTGGGGGCACAGATGCTTATACAATGTTCTCTTATTGTGCCCACTGTGCCCCTGCTTTTCACTGGGTTTATTTTATTTGACACATTCACCCATATATCTCATTTTAGTATGTAGTTCACGCAGTGTACACATTAAGGAACAGGCCCTCAAGTACCTTTCCTGTATATATTATCATGTAGCTCTCCTCCGCCCCAGTGAATACATATTTAGGACTTTGAGGCGTAATTTAAATGCTTTATTAGCACTATGTGGACCGTAAATGATTTCTGTATCTGTTCCAGATACAGGGATCATTTACGGCCGTTCAGTGGCCGTCAACACTGAACAATACTCAAGGCGAGAGATCACTGGGTCGCCATTTGCCCTACATCCCTTGTTTTGAAAGTTCGTATTATCCGCCCCGCTATTTTCCTAGCTGTCCTAACATTGCCTTATTGTGCTCATTGAAAGAAAGGCCGGCTGACATCATTATTCCAAGGTCTTTCACATGTTCCTTATGGGGTTCGTATACAATGTCTTGAGTTTTTCATTCTTTCCATATCTAAGCAGTTGAAACTTATCACCATTAAACGTCATGTTCTCCACTTCCCACTGGAAAATTTTCCTTCTATCTTACTTTTTTTTCCGTGTCTTCTACGAGGTGATTTCCATGCTTAATTCAGTATCATCCGCAAAAGATGATATAACACTGGCAAGTGTTTTTATTTACACCTGCTTTGAGGATAAGAAACAGTTGACAGGAGCAAACCGAAGTGGTCAGGTTATGTTGAGACGCAGATTCCGTCACCCTGGCTATGAGAACGTATTGCCACTTACTTTCTACTGTGAAACATTAAGCGTGAACATAAAAAAGACTGCTTGCGAGTGAATAATCATGAACGAGTGTTTGTGAAATTAGTAAGTGGGTAACACTCAACGTCTACGAGCTACAAGCTCAAAGACTAGTAGCGTGTGCAGCAAACTAAGAGTATAGACAAGTACGCTAGTGTACATGATAGAATTGTTGAATTTTTAGTGGATGCAAGGACAGCTTTCAGACGTGCTTAAACAACGTACAGGAAGTACGACGTCCCGTGAACCCTCGAGAAAAGGACGGCGCATCTTTTGATAAGCTATTGATAGCAGGACCCACAGTATAGTGTACAAGTAACATGATAGTGACAAACGGCTCAACATTACAAGAACCAAGTTAAGTCTGAATTTCTAGCACCCGTCTTCCCTACGGAGACTGCAGCAATCTGCTGAGGGCTTGTCACAAAATCTCAGACGAGCCCCTATTAGACCAGTGATAAGTGGGCAATTAGTCCCAAACAGGTTAAGTCACGTGTCCACTTAGCATGAGGTTGCCTGCAAGTGACACACGATTAATATAAAGTTAGGACATTCCTAATCCCTGTATGTATCATCCAGGAACAGTGATCAACAATCGCTGTTGAAGGACAGTGTCCAGGGCGTCTACTCTGACCTTTGACCATACATATACTCTTTACTAGAACTCCCTCCTAACACACCCTTCCTCCCTCCCTTTCTCTCAGTTCTTCTGCTCTTAATTCCCTTCTTCCCTCCCTTTCCTCTTTGCCTCCCTCCCTCCCTCTCTCTCTCTCCCTCTCACGTTTCAAAAGCCTATTAATCCTGGATGAGGTGAATGCATTTGTCTGTCGCAGGTGTAAGTGGGGAGTCTGTGATTCTACTTTCCACACATTACAACGCTGTGAGGGGAAGCTCCGTGCGGAAGGTAAGAGGGGAGGGAGAAACGAGACGAAGAGAGACAGACAAGGTAAAGTGGTAGACAAGAAGGATATACTTTGCAGAAAGAAGAGAGGAAAAGTGGGAAAGGAGGGGAAGGAAGGAGGAACGAAGAGAGACAGACAGGAAGATAAGCAAGCAGTGTTTAAGCAACGTTCCTGCAGTAACTTTAAATCTTTTGAGGAACTCTCTCCTCACCGTTTTTCGACAAAAAAAAAAAATTTTAAAAATCCATTTTCGATGCGTCTCAAAAGATAACTTTGTGGTAATTAAATCCCAAGAAAAATCTGGAGTGGCTAGCTGAGCAGACTCTTTAGCGCTCCCTCTTGATTATAATAATAATAATGAGCAGACTCTTTCAAAACCCAGTGTGATATCTCCTCTGGTCTTCCAGTGTGATATCTCCTCTGGTCTTCCAGTGTGATATCTCCTCTGGTCTTCCAGTGTGATATCTCCTCTGGTCTTCCAGTGTGATATCTCCTCTGGTCTTCCAGTGTGATATCTCCTCTGTTCTTCCAGTGTGATATCTCCTCTGTTCTTCCAGTGTGATATCTCTTCTGTACTTCCAGTGTGATATCTCCTCTGTTCTTCCAGTGTGATATCTCCTCTGTTCTTCCAGTGTGATATCTCCTCTGGTCTTCCAGTGTGATATCTCCTCTGTTCTTCCAGTGTGATATCTCCTCTGTTCTTCCAGTGTGATATCTCCTCTGTTCTTCCAGTGTGATATCTCCTCTGGTCTTCCAGTGTGATATCTCCTCTGTTCTTCCAGTGTGATATCTCCTCTGGTCTTCCAGTGTGGTATCTCCTCTGGTCTTCCAGTGTGATATCTCCTCTGGTCTTCCAGTGTGGTATCTCTTCTGTTCTTCCAGTATACCTCCTCTGGTCTCGCTACTTCTTCCAGCATCCAACATTAACTTTCATTACGAGTTGCTTTCGTTTACCTGGAGTCGATTTCGTTGGAGGGGGAAGAACCGCGCTCCGCGGCCCTCTTCTAGAACAAATTTCCCTGTATCTTTTGTAATATATTTTTTTCTGTAAACATGCTGTATTTTTTATGTTCTGAATAAAAACAATCTCCGATTCTAATGTTATATCTATTTTTTTTAATTTGACTTTTACAGGGAAATTCTATGTATTAAATTAATGGTTCATTTCACTAGAAAATTAGTAGAAGTGAGAATCACGGACTTACAAGTGTCCTGACCGGCCTCCGGGAGTAGAGAAACTCTCGATACTCATCAAAGGTAAGGGTGAGCATGAAATGGAAGTCTGGTAAATGTTTTACACTCTTGAACTCTCAGTGTTTCCCATTAACTCCATCCCTATAACCACACTTTCTGTCCTTCGTGCTCTGTGTCTTCCATCCACCCTTTCTCCATTTATCTCCCTCCTCTTGCTCCCACCACCGCTTTTTCTCCCTGCTGCTCTCGATGGTCTTCCCTTACCACAATAGCAGCAGCAGCAGCAGCAGCAGCAGCAAGCTGCAGTTGACAACCAATATTCAAATGAGAGTGAAATACGGGAAAGGAGATGAGCTTCCCGTCGTCTCTTGCTCCTCGTTAGTGCCAATTTATTGTGCCCGCACTGCAGCCTCTGCAGGGAGGGGAGGGAAGTGACGAGGGATGGAGGGGGCAGCGGCATGTGAGGGAGGGTCGGTAGTAGGGAGATGGAGGGTAGTAACAAGTGGAACACTGACCAGAGAGAGATAGCAGGGGAGATTAAATATACGAGAAACAGTAATTGGTACACAATGAAAATCATCGCTCTGCTCACATCTCTCCCCGTCCTTCACGTCTCCGTTTCTCACATCTCTCCATCCCTTATATATCCCCACCCCATCCCTCACATCTCCCCGTCCCTGCTTCCCTGAATGGACCAATCTTCAGTAAATGGATCGGAAAGTAACATTATTTCCCACTCGTTTTGGCTTGACCTGATCTGAAAATGAGAGAGAGAGAGAGAGAGAGAGAGAGAGAGAGAGAGAGAGAGAGACAGACAGACAGACAGGCTCCCTCCCTCAGAGTAATTTGTGATAACTCCAGCCTCGTGCTCCTGAGTGAGGTTTCCCAAACATATCCTTCCCTTCCCCCCCCGGAGTTAATTCCATCCATACCCTCTCCCCCCTCATTCTTTCCACTACCTCCCAGTCTCATTCTCTCCACCTTCTTTCTCCCTTCCTTTCCCTCATTCCCTCCACCCTTCCCAGCTTCGTTCCCTCTTCCTTCACCCGCCCCTCATTTTCTTCCCCCCTCCCTGCACAATCTCACCTCCTCACCGTCCTCCAACCCCCCCCCCCTCCTCGGT
Source organism: Cherax quadricarinatus (assembly GCF_038502225.1). Classification (NCBI taxonomy): domain Eukaryota; kingdom Metazoa; phylum Arthropoda; class Malacostraca; order Decapoda; family Parastacidae; genus Cherax; species Cherax quadricarinatus. The sequence goes on from NC_091321.1 coordinate 4,528,172, forward strand.
GTTTACCCTGGCTGTCACACTAAGCCTGTTACTATCAGTGAGAGCGGATACCTCCTGATACTACGCATCCTCTACATTCATACACCTGTATACGTATGTCTGTAAAACACACACACACACACACACACACACACACACACACACACACACACACACACACACACACACACACACACACACACACACACACACACACACACTGCAATGGATCAGAGAATATCTGACAGGGAGGCAACAACGAGTCATGGTACTGGATGAGGTATCACAGTGGGTACCTGTGACGAGCGGGGTCCCACAGGGGTCGGTCCTAGGACCAGTGCTATTTCTGGTATATATGAATGACTTGATGGAAGGGATAGACTCAGAGGTGTTCCTGTTCGCAGATGATGTGAAGTTAATGAGGAGAATTAAATCAGATGAGGACCAGGCAGGACTTCAAAGAGACCTGGACAGGCTGGACAGGTGGTCCAGCAAGTGGCTTCTTGAATTGAACCCTGCCAAATGCAGTCATGAAGATTGGAGAAGGGCAGAGAAGACCGGAGACAGAGTATAGACTAGGTGGCCAAGGACTGCAAACCTCGCTCAAGGAGAAAGATCTTGGGGTGACCATAACACCGAGCATGTCTCTGAAGGCACACATCAACCAGATAACTGCTGCAGCATATGGGCGCCTGGCAAACTTGAGAATAGCGTTCCGATACCTTAGTAAGGAATCGTTCAAGACACTGTACACTGCGTACATCCGGCTCATACTGGAGTATGAAGCACCAGTTTGGAACCCACACCTGGTCAAACACGTCAAGAAATTAGAGAAAGTGCAAAGGTTTGCAACAAGGATAGTTCCGGAGCTCAGGGGTATGTCCTACGAAGAAGGTTGAGGGAAATCGGACTGACGACATTGGAGGACAGGCGGGTCAGGGAAGACATGATAACGACATACAAAATACTGCGTGGAATAGATAAGGTAGACAGAGACAGGTTGTTCCAGAGAGGGGACACAGAAACAAGAGGTCACAATTGGAAGCTGAAGATTCAGACGAGTCAGAGGGATGTTAGGAAGTATTTCTTCAGTCATAGAGTCGTCAGGAAGTGGAATAGCCTATCATGTGATGTAGTGGAGGCAGGAACCATACATAGCTTTTAGACGAGGTATGACAAAGCTCGGGGAGCAGAGAGAGGACCTAGTACCGACCAGTGAAGAGGCGGGGCCAGGAGCTGAGTATCGACCCCTGCAACCACAATTAGGTTAGTACACACACACACACACACACACACACACACACACACACACACACAAAGACGGGATGTTCCAGAGATAGGAAACAGTAACAAAGGGACACAGTTGGAAGTTGAAAACACAGATGAATCACAGGGATGTTAGGAAGTATTTCTTCAGCCACAGAGTAGTCAGGAAGTGCAATAGTTTGGGAAGTGATGTAGTGGAGGCAGGATCCATACATAGCTTTAAGCAGAGATATGATAAAGCTCATGGTTCAGGGAGAGTGACCCAGTAGCGACCAGTGAAGAGGCTGGGCCAGGAGCTATGAATCGACCCCTGCAACCACAACTAGGTGAGTACAACTAGGTAAGTACAGTTTATATTGTTTGCACGTGGCATAACAGGATGAGCGTGCGCCATATTGGCGGTCAAGCGTGCGGCAGTAAATGCTGTTTACATCTCGCCAATCACAAGATAGTGTTTGTTTAAAGCAAAATCCTGAGATTTCCAAAATAACCTTCAGAAACATCAAAAAGAAAAAACGTTAAAATATCATAAAACGTCAAGATTTGTCTTTCCATTTAGTACTATTCATAATAATGTGTGCAAACGTAATGTTTTTCACTCACGGTTATCAGTTGGGAAAGGGATGGTCCCTGACCCCTATTATACCAGTTAAGATGATTATGATGGTGAATGCTGGTGGTGTTGGTGATGGTGAGTGCTAGTAGTGTTGGTGATGGTGAGTACTGGTTATGGTGATGGTGTGTAGTTGGTGGTGTTGGTGATGGTGTGTAGTTTGGGGGCTGCTGACTCTCTCCCTTATCTCCCTCACGCGTTCTCTCCCTCTCTCACACTCTTTTTTTCTTAATTCACTCCTGTGGAGAATTTTTTTTTACTCTTTTATCTCTCTCTCCCTCTCTCTCTCTCTCTCTCTCTCTCTCTCTCTCTCTCTCTCTCTCTCTCTCTCTCTCTCTCTCTCTCTCTCTCTCTCTCTCTCTCTCTCTCTCTCTCTCTCCTTACCTACCTAACTCCTTCCCTTACTCTCGTCTCTAATTCCTACCTTCTTTCTCCCCATCTCTCCTTTCCTCCCTCTTTCTCTCCATCTCTCCTTTCCTCCCTCTTTCTCCCCATCTCTCATTTCCTCTTTCGCCCCATCTCCTTTCCTCCCTCATCTCTCTCATCTTTCTCCCTAACTCCACTCTCTCTCTCATTCCCACAGATAACATCAGCACAGTGAGAAAGGTAACCATTCACTCCCACTCCCTCCCTCACTCTGACTCTCTCTCTCCTTCCTCCGTTACCCCATCACCTCCCTCCCTCCCTCACAGGATATCACTGTCAGCTCAGAGAAGTTGACTGGCTGGAATTACAGCTGGAAGTGTGAGATTACCCACGACATGATGAGGGCGGATGATGGGTGGAGGCGGGTTAATGGGGTGGGTTGCGAAGTTTGAAGGGTGGGTAGGTTTTTTTGGGTGGGGGTTGGTGATGGGTGGGGGAGGGATGAGGGAACGCTGCTAGTAGCACGCTGGGTGCTTCTAGTAACAACAATGCGACTAGCCAAGGAGTCGAACCCACGCTGCTTTGGCCCGCCTCATGGTGAGCGAAAACTCATGACACTCTAGTGGACGGAACCACACAGTCCTCAAGAATGACACATCCAGCCAAACTAGGTGTTGTACCCGTTATCTTGAGGATTGTGTGGTTCCGTGGACTAGAGCGTCATGAGTTTTTGCTTACCACGAGGCGGGTCGAAGCAGCATGGGTTCGACTCCTTGGCTAGTCGCATGTTGTTACTGATCAATACCATTCGTTCGTGGGTACAATAATTATATATATATATATATATATATATATATATATATATATATATATATATATATATATATATATATATATATATATATATATGTCGTGCCGAATATGTAAAACTGGTCAATTAGCAAGAACTCATTTAAAATTAAGTCCTTTCTAAAATTTTCTCTTATACGTTTAAAGATATATTTTTTTCATTAATGTTGATGTAAAAATTTATAATTTTGCACCAAATGGAACTTAGAAAACTTACCTAACCTTATTATAACAACAACAATTTATTTTAGCCTAACCCAAATAAATATATTTTAGATTTGTTTACAATAATTTAATACTATACAAACACAGTGAAATATATTTTTTTCGTTAGGTTCAGAATGATTTTGGCGAAATTATCGCATACACAAATTTTCACTTGCCCTATGTGGCAAGATGAGTGTTGCTATTTAAGCTAAGACGGCAAGTTCTGCCTATTCGGCACGACATATATATATATATATATATATATATATATATATATATATATATATATATATATATATATATATATATATATATATATATATATATATATATATATATATATATATATATATATATATATATATATACACTGGTGGCACTCAGCATTGTTAGTGACATCCAGAGTTTTTAGTAACGCCCAACGTTGTTATTGACATCCAGAGTTTTTAGTAACACCCAACGTTGTTATTGACATCCAGAGTTTTTAGTGACACCCAACGTTGTTATTGACATCCAGAGTTTTTAGTGACACCCAACGTTGTTATTGACATCCAGAGTTTTTAGTAACACCCAACGTTGTTATTGACATCCAGAGTTTTTAGTGGCACCCAACGTTGTCAGTGACACCCAGCGTTGTTGGTGGCACCCAACGTTGTTAGTGGCACTTATTTCACTTTCACCGGCACTGATAATGTTGGCTACTCGTCCACCGAGTGGGCAGGGGATGGAAGAGATTGTGGGTAAGAAGGGGTTGGGAGCGAGGCATTGGTGTAACAACCCAGACACCACAAGACATCAAACTGCATCATTGCCAGCCTCGGGGGAGAGTATGGGGATCAAATGCCACGTACAAGATACTAAGAGGGACAGACGGACAGAGGGCATGACAGAACAGTGACACAAGGGGCATGACAGAAGACACACAGGGACACAGAGGGCGTGATGGGTGAGACAGTGACACAGATTGCGTGACAGGACAGACAGTGACACAGATTGGGTGATAAGACAGTTAAGGATACAAAGATCGTGATATAACAGACAGGCGTGATAGGACTGTTTGAAAGACGGGCGCCAGGAGGGTCCAGGGAGATGGAAGAGAAGTTAGAGATTTGAGTCACGGAGATATCAGCAAGTTCACTGACCTGGGACTGGGTCGCGGGGGCGATAACTACTTCTCCCCTCTCTCCTGAATAGACTACAAGTAGGCTTCAGGGGGAAAGGGGAGTCAGCAAGGGAAGGGGGTAGTTTTGATGAGGTGGCGGGAGCAAATACCTTCCAGTTTTAGTGACAAGTACAGTTGGAGACAGTGGATCTTGTCTCTCTGGTGTTCTCTCCCTGCACCCCTCACCATCTCTTTCTCCACTCTTCTCACTGCCTCCACCAATCCATCCCCCTCCTACCTTTTTAAGAGTCTCACCCTGTTTCCCCTCCCGTCACTAACACTAGATGCTAAATGCCCATCTGCACTTCCACTGTCACCTAATAAACGGTGTACTCTCTCTCTCTCTCTCTCTCTCTCTCTCTCTCTCTCTCTCTCTCTCTCTCTCTCTCTCTCTCTCTCTCACCTAGTTGTGGTTGCAGGGGTCTAGCCCCATCTCTTCACTGGCCGCTACTAGGTCACTCTTCCTGCTCCATGAGCTTTATCATACCTCTTCTTAAAGCTATGTATGGATCCTTTCTCCACTACATCACTTCCCTGACTATTCAACTTCCTGGCAACTCTGTGACTGAAGAAATACTTCCTAACATCCCTGTGATTCATATGAGTCTTCAACTTCCAACTGTGACCCCTTGTTGCTGTGTCCCATCTCTGGAACATCCTGTCTCTGTCGACCTTGTCGATTCCTCTCGGTATTTTATATGTCGTTATCATATCGGCCCTATCTCTCCTGACTTCCAGTGTCGTCAGGTCGATCCCCCTTAACCTCTCCTCGTAGGACATACCCCTTAGCTCAGGGACTAGTCGTGTTGCAAATCTTTGCACTTTCTCTAGTTTCCTTACGTGCTTGGCTAGGTGTGGGTTCCAAACTGGTGCCGCATACTCCAATATGGGTCTAACGTACACAGAGTACAGGGTCCTGAACGATTCCTTTTTAAGATGTAGGAATGCTGTTCTTAGGTTTGCTAGGCGCCCATATGCTGCAGCAGTTATTTGGTTGATGTGCGCCTCAGGAGATGTGCCCGGTGTTATACTCGCCCCAAGATCCTTTTCCTCGAGTGAGGTTTGTAGTCTTTAGCCCCCTAGACTGTACTCCGTCTGCGGTCTTCTTTGCCCTTCCCCAATCTTCATGAATTTGCACTTGGTGGGGTTGAACTCCAGGAGCCACTTGCTGGACCAGGCCTGCAGCCTGTTCAGATCCCTTTGTAGTTCTGCCTGGTCCTTGTCCGATTGAATTCTTTTCATCAACTTCACATAATCTGCAAACAGGGACACTTCGGAGTCTATTCCTTCCGTCATGTCGTGTGTGTGTGTGTTTATCCGTCTTTGTATCCCTGGCGACCAGTGAAGAGGCGGGTCCAGGAGCTATGAATCGAACCCTGCACCCACGATTAGGTGAACACACACACACACACTAGAACTATAAGCACTGTGTGTGTTAGTGTTGAGTGGGGGAAGTGTTGCTTGCTCTCTCAACCGTGCTGCTTGCAACATAGTCATCTCTTGAGCTTCCTGCTCATTATTCATCTTGAACTCTCAGCGGGGAAAGAAAGACATGACATCAGTGGCAGTCATGTCAACCTTAATGCCATCTGGTTACCACTATTTCCAGGAAGCGTGTTAAAGAGTCATGGTTCCCTTAGACTTACTGGTTATTTCGGAGTTACTTTGCACCATCTGCTAAGCCTTTTATTTTTTATGGAGTAGTTTTAGTGAGCAGGTTTGGGATCAGTCCCTCCAGGATTTTCCAGGTGTAGATTATGATGTATCTTTCCTCCCTGAGATGCTTGAGCTGCACTGCTTGGAACGCAGGTGAGAGAGACACCTGGAGGATGGGTAGTCGCTGGCACTATGGTGGCACAGGGAAAAGATCCAGTTCTCGCACCACAAACGATATAAGTAAAAATAACTCTTCCTAATTAAGCTTAGACACTGCGCTGCCAGACGATTCGCCTCCGTCATTATTAGTTCACTTATTTCTAGTTAAAAAGTCTTCTAGTAGTGTATGTAACCTAATTTAACGTTACCTAATCTAGCAAAACATGAAATAAAAATAATGGTGTTTGTCAAATCACAGGAAAACGTTAAAGAAGTGACGGCGGGATTTTCACAAGAAAATTGACGACGTTAAATGAGGATATTGTCGAATGCCATCGTTACGGAAGACCCATCTGTCTTATCACTCATATCTCGCGGTGGCGGTGACCTCCAGAAGTGACTACAAGTACAATAATAAGAGGTACAGTAATAAGAGGTACGGTAACAAAAAGTACAATAACAATACACAAATGACTTTGTAAATGGTCCAAGTCGGACCGAAACGTCGTCGTAAGCTTCTCTCTTTTATGTGCGGGTTATTTGTGTATCGTTCCAGTCACGGTATTGTGCCTTTTGTTGTTATTTAAGTACAGTAACAACAGGAACAGTAACAACAACAGATATTACTAATGTGAGACGGAGAGAGAGGGTGGAGACCGCCTCCCACGCACTGGCCATGAGAACAACAAGTTTTAAGATTTCCAGTAAAGTCGCGCAGGATACTAACAAAAGCCACTAGATGGATTTGTCATACTCGCGACTTGATGATGGTTGGCAGTGGACTGAAACCCCCTTCCCCTCCCCCCGTATTACTTCCCAGTGTGAATCACTTGGTAGTCAGATAAGTAAAGGAACTCTTCCGATGTCTTCTCCAACACACGTACTTTACCGATATACCTTTGACGGGTTTGTGAAAGTTTTTTCAACTCCCGCAGCCCGGCGCTGGGCCAGGCTTGTCTCCTGCCTGCCTCGGTCAACATGTTAGGGCATTAAAATGTAATTAGGAACCAAACAGCGTGCTGCCGACAATACTGGAGAAAGGCGACACACGTAGCAGAAAAAAAAATAATTTATTGAAACAACTTTTCGGTCTACACAGAGCGAAACATTGACCCAATGAGTGCTTGTTGTGGAACACGAGTCGACACGTTCTTAAATGATTAAGAAGAGGATTATAAAGGGGAAAGAAAAACCAGGGACAGCACGCGACAAATGCAAACTTGTTTACTGTGAAGGTAGATGAGGTTACACGGGAGAGATCCAGATACAACCTACACACCCTGTCTAGTCTTCCCCTCCACATAAAATCCAACCAAGGAAAGAGTGTAACGAACTGAACACCGAGTAAATAACACTGCCAGAGAGAAGAAGAAAAAGCAGACGATGATGAGGAGGAGGACACGTCAAGATACTGAAGGATGTATCACAACACGCGCTAGAAGCCGCCCACGACCAGTAATACATTCAACACTACCCAACACAGCGTGGGGAAAAAATGGAGTCAAGAACGAAACTCCAAAGACATAAATCTTGCTGGAGTGTCAGCCTTCCGCAAAGAGCTTTAACATCCTCTCCCTCTCTCCCTTTTGCAACCCCTCCCTCCTACTACAACCCCTCCACTCCCTCCTACAACCCACCTCTCCTTCCTACAATCCCATTCTCTCCTACAAACCCTCCCTTCTCCTACAACCCCTCCCTACACCTGCAACCCCTGCCCTCCTTCCTACAACCCCTTCGTCAGGAACGAGGAAACATACGGGTAAAGATCTTTATACCCCAGGTGCTCCTGGGGTATAAAGATGTTGCAGGTGGTATCCAGAGGGAAAATGTGAAAAAACTCCAGTACCTGCTGGAAGTTACATCCCGAATAAGATAACTCCAGTACCTGCTGGAAGCCACATCCCGTGTAAGATAACTCTAGTACCTGCTGGAATTTACATCCCTTGTAACATAACTCCAGTACCTGCTGGAAGTTACATCCCATATAAGATAACTCAGTACCTACTGGAAGTTACATCCCGTGTAAGATAACTCCAGTAACTGCTGGAAGTTACACTCCACATAAGATAATTCCAGTACCTACTGGAAGTTACATCCCGTGTAAGATAACTCCAATACATGCTGGAAGTTACATCCCATATAAGATAACTCCAGTACCTGCTGGAAGTTACATCCTGTGTAATATAACTCCAGTACCTGCTGGAAGTTACATCCCGTGTAAGATAACTCCAGTACCTGCTGGAAGTTACATCCTGTGTAATATAACTCCAGTACCTGCTGGAAGTTACATCCCGTGTAAGATAACTCCAGTACCTGCTGGAAGTTACATCCCGTGTAAGATAACTCCAGTACCTGCTGGAAGTTACATCCTGTGTAATATAACTCCAGTACCTGTTGAAAGTTACATCCCGTGTAAGATAACTCCAGTACCTGCTGGAAGTTACATCCCGTGTAAGACAACTCCAGTACCTGCTGGAAGTTACATCCCGTGTAAGATAACTCCAGTACCTGCTGGAAGTTACATCCCGTGTAAGATAACTCCAGTACCTGCTGGAAGTTACATCCTGTGTAATATAACTCCAGTACCTGTTGAAAGTTACATCCCGTGTAAGATAACTCCAGTACCTGCTGGAAGTTACATCCCGTGTAAGACAACTCCAGTACCTGCTGGAAGTTACATCCCGTGTAAGATAACTCCAGTACCTGCTGGAAGTTACATCCCGTGTAAGATAACTCCAGTACCTGCTGGAAGTTACATCCTGTGTAATATAACTCCAGTACCTGTTGAAAGTTACATCCCGTGTAAGATAACTCCAGTACCTGCTGGAAGTTACATCCCGTGTAAGATAACTCCAGTACCTGCTGGAAGTTACATCCCGTGTAAGATAACTCCAGTACCTGCTGGAAGTTACATCCTGTGTAATATAACTCCAGTACCTGTTGAAAGTTACATCCCGTGTAAGATAACTCCAGTACCTGCTGGAAGTTACATCCTGTGTAATATAACTCCAGTACCTGTTGAAAGTTACATCCCGTGTAAGATAACTCCAGTACCTGCTGGAAGTTACATCCCGTGTAAGACAACTCCAGTACGTGCTGGAAGTATTCAGGTGTAGGGTAGAACGCCTTGCGATGCAGTGCGGCCAGTGATGTTATTCACAAAGAGAGTCTTGCATCTGCATCAAGGCTCTTGATGCGCACCGCTGTGGTAAGTCTGTCTATTTCTCTAACAATACTAATGTTCTGCATGCTACTGCCCGAAATGCTCTGCATACTAAAGTGCTTTCTGCATGTACACCTAAATGTCACCTATCTTTGTACAAACTTTTTATCATGCTGAAATAAGGAATCTTTAATCTTCATTGTTCAGCATTATTTTTACTATAAATTTGTAGAGAAAGCTTTTAACGATATTAGAGGGAGTGGGAGGACCTAAACTTCGTCTATAGTTCTCTATAAATTTTGGGTAAGTGTGAGTTGTTCCACCCACGACACTGACTTTATTCCTGGCAGTATTATACTTCTTGTGAGGTTTAAACGGGGCAGTAATAAAGCAACTGCAAGTGACACGAGGTAAACTTACTTGCCAGCTAGGGATGGAGGCAGCTATGGGCAACACATAGATAACCCACACATAGGAGAGAGGAGTTTACGACGACGTTTCGTTCCGACTTGGACCATTTTTAAATGGTCCAAGTCGGATCGAAACGTTGTCATAAGCTCCTCTCTTCTATGTACGGGTTATTTGTGTATCGTTCCAGTCACGATATTGTGCCTTTTTTTGTTAGCTATGGGCAAGCTGGTATACACAGGAGACCGCTCTATGCAGGACACAGCTAGACACACACACACACACACACACGCACACACACACACACACACACACACACACACACACACACACACACACACACACACACACACACACACACACACACAATGTTTATTTTATGTAAGAATTATACGCAGGTAACCTCTGGTATCTGAGGTGAAGAAAATGAGTTACAAGAAAAGAAATGAAGGTCTTCCCCTGGAGAAGCGAAGTAAAAGAGGGGATATAATCACGACATACAATATACCCTTAGAAAATATAAACAACAGAGCCAGTTCTCTTGCACGGTTAAAATATGTAACATACTTAACAGTTAAGATATGCACCATTATTAACAGCTATAGCAGCGCTATATGACCCTAGTGGGTTTAGTGCTTCGTTTTGATTATAATAATTAAGAGTTATAATGCGCACTACTTCCTCATTCTCTCTAATCGTCCTTCTTTTTTTTTTTTATTTCTCATACCCCAATCTCCCTACCTTCTTCCTGTCGTCTTTCTTCCCCATTGCTCCTCTTCAAATGCCCACACCACCACCTCCTCCTCCTCTCACTCCCACCTTAAAAAACAACCACTCTGGCTTGGGTGAAAATATAACCCACTCCATGGGAACGCCCCCGGCCCGACTATCTCCCGACATGATCCACTCCAACAGTTTTCAACTGTTTATCCTTCCCCAGCGATGTTTGACGCTCGTCTTAACACTCCCAGCAGAAACAAACACTGAAAACCGTAAAAAAACAACGCAATTTAAACAAACTATAAAAATCCTGCCACTTAGCTTGACAGTCGAGAGATCAAGTTGGCAGTCGGAGACTGCTCGAGCAGCGTCGCCTCATCCACTCTACAGTTTAATGCTCCTTTACAGTCTTTTGTACGATTTTTTCGTGGATTTACAGTAAAACATAGGAAAAGATAGGCAATTCTACCAGCACAATAGAAAGACAGGAACAGTAGCAGAATGAGGAGGGGTTCAAAAACAAGGAAGGTGGAGAGAGAGAGATTTGTACAAGAGATGGGGAACTTATTTCATAAAATATTCGTGTGTTCACATAAATCTTGAGGTAAATGACAAGTTCATCTCGTGTGAGCTAGACACAACGTCCATCTTATAACTACTTACAACTAATGCAAATAACACAACATAACTACATTACCGTTGATGAACAAGATGCTTATTATTAAAAAATTTAAAATGTAGACGGGAAAAACTACAGTAGTTATCCTTGAGCTGACAGTGGAACTCCTTAAACTTCAAGAGTTCGTCTTAAGACTTTCTTGAGCTGATAGTGGAAGTCCTCAGGTCTTCCAACTTGTTCCAGACAAATACACACACACACACACACACACACACTCACAAAAGGGCTACTCACATGTCTTTCTGCTGCGTGAAGGAGCACCGTCCCCAGGGAGAGAGAGAGTGTTAGTTTGGTCATGTCAAGCAAATCGCAAACTTACAAAGTAAATATCTGACTTTTTGAAAACATTTAGAAGCACAAAATATTACAAAAAAAAATAATTTTTTAGGCTAAAGTGAACTTTTCTTTATAATTTTTAAGACGTATAAATATATTTATATACAAAGCAAACAAATAATACTAGTGATTATATATATATATATATATATATATATATATATATATATATATATATATATATATATATATATATATATATATATATATATATATATATATATGTATGTATGTATGTATGTATGTATGTATGTATACTGCCAAATAGGTAAAACTTGCTATTTTGGCTTAAATAACAACTCTTTTCTTGCCGAATAAGGCAAGCGAAAATTTGTGTATGCAATAATTTCGCAAAAATCATTCTGAACCTAACTAAAAAATATATTTCATTGTCTTTGTTTATTATTAAATTATTATAAACTTATCTAAAATATATTTAATTGGATTAGGCTAAATTAAATTGCGCTTGTTATAATAAGGTTTGGTAAGTTTTCTAAGGTACTACTGGTACAAAATTATTATTTTTTTCATTAACATATATGAAAAAATATATATCTTTAAATGTATAGGGGAAAATTTTAGAAAGGACTTGCTCCTAATATCCGCAGTCAGTGCCAGATCAGCTGGGTTGTGATGGCTGCCGCTAGCACCAACAGCCTCGTTGACCAGGCGGCGGTCAACAAGAAGCCTAACGAGGAGTCAAAGAGTCCACCAACAGTCCCAACAGAAATATGAACTCCTGCACCAGATGCTAAAATTAACAGCAACGTTACTAACAGACTGATTGATCCAGCCAGCAACCAAGAAGCCTGGTCTGGGGGGCCAGGAAAAGTTAATAATGTCCACTGTCTGGGAGGCCTACCTGGAGGGCAGGTCAACGCCCCCGCGGCCCGGTCCTTGACCAGGCCTAGCGGTAGATCACGACCTGATCAACCAGGCTGTTACTGCTGGCCGCACATAGTCCAACGTACGAACCACAGCCCGGCTGATTGATTACTGACTTTAGATATCTGTCCAGTTCCCTCTTGAAGGCAGCCAGGGGTCTATTGGTAATTCCCTTTATGCATGGTGGGAGGCTGTTGAACAGCCTTGGGTCCCACACACTGTTTTCTCTTAATGTACTAATGGTGCCCCAGACAGGACCCCAAGAGCAGCATAACTCTGGAAACAGGTCACAGGTGGACCAAGAGACACCGGAGTTGTAAGTTTGACATCGATCCCACGATACATTAAGGAAAAATCGCAGGCGAGGAAAGAAAGTCACACGGAAGGAAAATCGCAATGAAGAAAATCACATAGAAGAAACAAAAGCACAAAAAAAATCGCTAAGAAGTAAAACAGGAAAGAAAAAAATCATAAGAAATACAGCAAGAAAAAAAAGTCAGGAAGAAATTTAAGCAGAGATAAAATAGCGAGACAGAAATACTGCAAGAACAAAATTGTTGGCAGGAAGAACAGCAAACAAACAAGGTGAAGTAAACCAAACAGGTGTAAACCACAAGATGAAGTAAACCAAACAGGTGTAAACCACAAGATGAAGTAAACCAAGCAGGTGTAAACCACAAGATGAAGTAAACCAAACAGGTGTAAACCACAAGATGAGGTAAACCAAACAGGTGTAAACCACAAGATGAAGTAAACCAAACAGGTGTAAACCACAAGATGAAGTAAACCAAACAGGTGTAAACCACAAGATGAGGTAAACCAAACAGGTGTAAACCACAAGATGAAGTAAACCAAGCAGGTGTAAACCACAAGATGAAGTAAACCAAACAGATGTAAACCACAAGATGAGGTAAACCAAGCAGGTGTAAACCACAAGATGAAGTAAACCAAACAGGTGTAAACCACAAGATGAGGTAAACCAAACAGGTGTAAACCACAAGATGAAGTAAACCAAGCAGGTGTAAACCACAAGATGAGGTAAACCAAACAGGTGTAAACCACAAGATGAAGTAAACCAAACAGGTGTAAACCACAAGATGAAGTAAACCAAACAGGTGTAAACCACAAGATGAAGTAAACCAAACAGGTGTAAACCACAAGATGAAGTAAACCAAGCGGGTGTAAACCACAAGATGAAGTAAACCAAGCAGGTGTAAACCACAAGATGAAGTAAACCAAACAGGTGTAAACCACAAGATGAAGTAAACCAAGCAGGTGTAAACCACAAGATGAAGTAAACCAAGCAGGTGTAAACCACAAGATGAAGTAAACCAAACAGGTGTAAACCACAAGATGAAGTAAACCAAGCAGGTGTAAACCACAAGATGAAGTAAACCAAGCAGGTGTAAACCACAAGATGAAGTAAACCAAGCAGGTGTAAACCACAAGATGAAGTAAACCAAGCAGGTGTAAACCACAAGATGAGATAAACCAGAGACAAACCATAAGATGAGGTAAATCAAGCAGGTGTAAACCACAAAGTGAGGTAGACCGATCATAAGTAAACTAGTATAGGTGTTACCCTCAGGGAATACCTTATTAAATATAACAAGAGTGTGTGTGTGTGTGTGAGAGAGAGAGAGAGAGAAGGAGGGAGGGAGGAGGGGTACTAGCTTCCACGTGCTTTACACACAAATGGCCGACGAACACTAACGACCGGAAGTGGCTAATGCCCACTCTGCCATTGGACGGTTGACGTCACTTCCGACGGACACGCTGCCGAAAGCCGCGGCAGCCATGTTGGGTCTGCTATGTTGGATGTGACCCCATGTCGGGTTCTCCACATGCCTTCATGTGCCAGGGCACAATAGTAACATTTCTTCAACAAATAGTCGAGGGCAGAACTCTCTTCAATGTGTAATTATCATAGTATGTATGTATGTATTATTATTATTATTATTATTATTATTATTCCTTGAGATGAATAATGGTCTAACTGGTAGTTGTTCTGGCGGTCAACGCCCCCGCGGCCTGGTCCATGACTAGGCCTCCCGGTGGATCAGGGCCTCATCAACCAGGCTGTTACAGCTGGCTGAAAGGATGCCATGCCAAAGATGATCATCATTAAGTCACTTGTTCTCTTTTGGTTGGAATACTGCTGTACACTAACAGCACCTTTCAAGGCAGGTGAAATTACAAATTTACAGAATATACGTATTAGTTTAGGCAACCACCTAATTTTGGGAACGTTTGAAAGTCCTTTGACCTGTACTCCTTGGAACGCAGGGGAGAAAGATACTAGTATTTACACCTGGAAAGTCCTAGAGGAACTGGTCCGAAGTCTACACGCAAAAATCACTCCCTTCAAAAGCAAGACTCGGCAGACAGTGCAATATTGCCCCAATTAAAAGCTGGGGTGCCATGAATACACTAAGAGGGAACAGAAAAAAGTGTCATGGGCCCAAGACTTTTCAACGGCTTCCCATCATGCATATGGGGGATTACCAATAGACTCCTGGTTGTATTCAAGGGGGAACTAGACAGATACCTGAAATCAGTTCCTGACCAAGGGGTCTTTGGTTCATACATTGGACTGAATGCGGCCAGCAGTAACAGCCTGGTTGATTAATCCCTGATCCACTGGGAGGGTTGGTTATGGACCAGGACACGGGGGTGGTGACCCCTGGAAGAAACTCCATTTAGACTCCCGGTACTCATCCACGCTAGTCAAATTCGACTCACCCACTCATATACTTGTCCAGTCTAGTTTAAAATCCTACCCGAGGTTCCCGCTTCAGTGACGCTACCTGCGAGTTTGTTCCACTTATCTACAACTCTACTGCCAAACCAGTGATTTCTTATATCCTTCAAAAACTAAATTTATCCAACTTGAACCCACCGCTGAGAGTCCAGTGAAGTCAACTGAACCCTCCCCCCTCCCACCTCTCTTCCCTCGTCCCACCTTCCATCTCTCTTCACTCGTCCCCCTTCCCATCTCTCTTCACTCGTCTCCCCTCCCACCTCTCTTCCCTCTTCTCCTTGAAGTCTGCAGGTGCTTCTCTTCCAACGGGTCTCTTCAGGAGAGTCCTGAGGACCTCTTGTTACCACTCCTCCCCCTTCCCGTCCGGGGATCAATCTGGCACCAAGACCCTCCCCCAAAAACCTCCGTTCCAGCACCTCACTCCCTCAACTTACAGGGGGGAAGGGAGGAGGACCCTGGAAATGAATTCCTTGGATAGCGTTCCACTCCTATCCTGCACTCGTGTGCCCCTGGTCCTAGCCCTTCAGGAGCCACAGGGCCCAGAGAGGGCCCCAGGGTCCTCCCTCCCTACTGGTACTCCTGAAGAGCGGCGCCGTTGAGAAAGTCTCAAGTCTTAGCACCATCAGCGAGGTGCTTGAGCCGGGTCCTATAATAAGTATTGAGTCGAGGCAAAATACTGGAGGAGGATGTGAGGAGTGGAGGAGGAGCGTGAGAGCTGGTGAAGGAGCGAGTGAAGCGCCCTGGAGTCTCTGCGAGAGCTGGAGGGCGCTCCAGCTCTCCAAAAGGACCAGTCACTGCAAGAGCTCCAGCACGCTTCACTGCCGTGCCGGCGGGGACACGCCAAGAGCTCGTTCAGAAAAAGAGGCCTTTGTCTGGAGTGGTCGTTAATTCAAGAGGTTGTTATGTGGAGAGGCCATGACGCTGTCACCATCCCCATCCCCCATCCCCCAGCCATCCAAGTAACCCACCTGCCTCCAGCTACTCTCGTGTACTCAATCCCACTATCCCCTTCACCCTCCCACCCCCCATCATCCCTTCAACTCCCCCTCCCCTCTTTCCTCTCACAGCTCCCCTCCTCCTTTATTCACACTCCCCTTTACTCTCCATCTCTTACACAACTTTCCCCCATCCCGTTCATACCCTCAGCCGATTTTCCACTCCATTCTCCCTCACAATGCTTCCCCCTTCTCTCCCACAACTTCCCCTCCTCGATCCCAGAACTTTCCCTCCCACAATCCCCTCATTAACCCCCACCTCCCCTCCCTGCTCCAGTTATAGCAACAAGCAGCAGCGCTCATTAGGGCTTCACTTATTTGCATGGACGACGGAGGAAGAGGAAAAAAAATGATTATCCAGCACCACCAACACACTTGTCTCAGCACCCCACCCTGCATCCTGGGCAGGGCAGGGGCAAGGAAGGGCAGGAAAGGGAAGGGCATGGAAGGGAGGGGGCAGATGAATAGTAGGGAAGAGCATGGCAAGAGAGGGAAAGGCATAGCAGAAGAGCAGACCAGTTTGTGTGTACTCACCTACTTGTGATTGCAGGTGTGTGTGTGTGTGTGTACTCACCTAACTGCACTCACCAAATTGTGGTTGCAGGTTTCGATTCATAGCTCCTGGCCCCGCCTCTTCATTAGTCGCTACTAGATCCACTCTTTGCTCCATGAGCATATATATGTGTGTCTAAGGATCCCCTGATGACCATCTGATGAATTAAAATGTTGGTGCTAGCTAGTGAAAAATTCTGTCTTGATATACACATTACGTGAAGGCGGGTGTGAGGAGGTAAACACTCGGACCTTATCAGCGTCAAATGATAACAAACCTCGAGGCGCTCTCTTATCTCAGTGATGTTTTAACAAAACATTCATCCATGTTCCAAAGTTCTTTTTTCACTTAGGGTGGTGGGTTTAATGGTTTTATCAGGTTGAGAGGATGGGGATTCAGGCAGTGGGTAGAGGTAGGTGGTGGAGAACCGACTACCCACCCACCAAGTAGGTGAATACCTACTCACCCACCCATCCACCAAGTAGGTGAATACCTACTCACCCACCCACCTTTCCCTGTGACTTACTCGACCTACTAGGGCCGGCCAGCGGTGGCAAGTGAATCGGGCACTGTACTGGGTACATCAGCACTTGCACAGGTGTTTAATGGACCGTGCTTGAAGAGGCGCTAATGGTCTCTACTCTCCCTGCATAAGATGAACTCCAGACCCACGTCTGGCTACGTTTTAATCCAAGCTGGCCTGCGTTCTGGCCTCTGAATAAGTTTTAATCCAAGGCGGCCTGCGTTCTGGTCTCTGGATAAGTTATAATCCAAGCTGGCCTGCGTTCTGGCCTCTGGATAAGTTATAATCCAAGCTGGCTTGCGTTCTGGCCTCTGGATAAGTTATAATCCAAGCTGGCTTGCGTTCTGGCCTCTGGATAAACTTCAGTGCCTGCCTGCCTGCTGGGGTGGGTGCAGTCCAGCCTCCATACTCTCGCCTCTTCTCTGAAACAAGCCTCGCCACCACTCCACCACTCCTCGTTAGTGCGGAGAAGTGTGTCAAGCCGCTGGTAATGACGAACACCTGGCTTTTGTTGACGCTCCGATGAACCTTACAAAGCCACCAACACTCGTGTATCATAGGTTCAGCTGAAGAGGACCTTAGTTGGAGGTCGAAATATAAAGTTCAAATTTTATAATTGTGATGCTGTCTCCATCTTACAAACTTCAACTAACATTAACTATTCGCATTCCTTGACTTCTTCACGTGATTCTTAATAGTTCTTAATCCTGTGAATTTCTAGCCTAATGTGAGAGACCTAGGAGTGATAATGTCAGATGATCTCGTTTAAGAAGCACAATAATGTTATTATCGTAACTGCTGGCAAAATAATATGATGGATAACTAAAACGTTCAAGAGGTACCAAGCCGTTGAAGATACTCTTAAGGTCACTTGTTCTCTTTATGTTGAAATATTACTATGTAGTAACGGTCTCCTTCAAGGCAGGAGAAACTGCTGAGCTACAAAATGTACAGAGACCTTCGCAGCTCATATAAATTTAGTCAAGACCCTAAATTACTTGGAGGACGTTAAAGTTCGTAAAATTATTCTTCTTAGAACATAAACAAGAAAGATACATCATAAACTACACCTGGAAGATCCTGGAGGAATTTGTCGCAAACTTGCACACTGAAAAAGTTATTAATGAATACGAAAGGCATGGCAGACGGTGCAGGATACCTCCAAGGAAAAGCAGCGGAGCGATGAGTACACAGAGGCATGTGCAGGATACCTCCAAGGAAAAGCAGCGGAGCGATGAGTACACAGAGAGTGAATTCAATAAGTGTGAAGGGACCACGACTCTTCAATACCCTTCATGCATAAGGGGCCCACCAACAGACACCTGGCTGTCTTCAAAGAGGAAACTAGACAGATTCCTCAAATCAGTGCCTGATCAACCAACCGGTTTGTGGCGCATACACTGGGCTGTCGTCATTGGGTACTAAAAGCTTGATGGATCAGACGAGCAACCGGGAGGCCTGATCTGGAACCATTCCCCCCGGGGGGGGGATGACCTCCGGAGAGGATGACCTTGTGGGGAGGATAATCCCCAGAGCCGTTTCACAATTATTAACCGAGTGTTTACTATAATTACACTTACAACAATAAGCATAATAATGATTGAGTTTAATGATGACAAGACTGATTCAGTCTCTGCATACGTTTTTGCAGACTTTTATAGTTATACACAAGTGACTGATGTATACACCGTGGGTGATGTATACACCGTGGGTGATGTATACACCGTGGGTGATGTACACACCGTGGGTAAACTTCACAGATCTAACCTTGGATAACCCCGAAAATTTCAGTGTGAGATTTTTGTCATCTCCATCCACCCAACCTCCCATCCATTTGCCCGACCATCCACCCACCGATCCATCCACCCAACCTCCCATCCATTTGCCCGACCATCCACCCACCGATCCATCCATCCAACCTCCCATCAATCCAGGCAAGATACCCGAGCTAGAAAAGTACACAGAGAGCTTTTAGCGCTGGCATCAAATCAGTGAGGCATCTTAAGTACTTTAGCGATCTCAAAGCACTCTGATGTCTCGGGAAAGGAGACGAGAGATAGAGAGAGATATCTCTTAATCTATACATGGAAACTACTTTAAAGCCAGGTCCCTAATCTGCACACTTAAATAGCTAGTCACTGGAGTGAGAGAGACACGGGAGGAAGAGGAGACATACACTCCACGGAAAGTAGGAACATCTGTGGTCTAGAACTGTTCAACTTGCTACCAGCAGATGTGAAGGGTTACTTGGCCTGCAGGCCAAAAGCAGTAATAGCTTGACTGATCAGGCAGTCACCTGCAAAGCCTTGTTAGGTTAGATCATCGAAAACTAATACAATTTAACCGATTATATTCAAATGCCAATTAATTTAATAATGCATGAAGTTGATACAAGATTTTTTGGATAGTGATGTAATCGCAGTCACATAATCACTGTGACATTCCTGTATCAAAGTCACCTATTTGAAACTCTAAAGCAGCAGTAATATATTGACTTTAATAAGAAGGATGAGCAGCAGAATTATGTCGCCAGGTTACAGGCGTCCCACCCACCAACACTTTATCTTAATTATAACCTGAAAGCAATACAAGCAATTTCACCAAACACACACACACACACACACACACACACACACACACACACACACACACACACACACACACACACACACGCACACGCACGCACACACACACGCATGTATAACAGGCCTAGTGTCTAATCGACATGTGCCTAGGACAAAAAGGTAACTAACACACACACGAAAGATACTAACAGTCGCAAATGAAGAGCTTCGAGGATGTATCAGTAACCTTTGGTAGCTGCCTCCTTGCACCTACACCTGCACCTGCTACAACCCCTCCTCATTTTAATGTGTTCATCTCTTTAAAAGTTCGGCAAATAATGCACACTATTTGAAGGTTCTGGATAGTGTAGGTAGTTGCTTCGTAAGATTTTAAAATAGACTACACGAGGGTCACTGAGAAACTCTACCTTTGTTCCTCTGATGTTTATTATACCTGCTGGTAACAGACTGACGATCATAGGATCACCAAAGCTGAAGTCCTGTCTCTGTGTGCAGTTGACACCTGTGCTCTTCACTGGGTCTATTCTTTAATTCCCATCGTATCTCTCAACAATAGTAAATAATTTTGATTATGTGATTAAGGCTGCACATTACCTGTACACCACCACGCAAGAATATTTTAATTCTTAATGTGATAATTAAAGCAAACAACCAATGTATATACACCGCGAGGAATGTATCTCCCGGTGTATATACCAAACATGTCTCGACCTGCCCAGGATGAAGGGAGAGTTTTTTTTTTTTAAGCAAATTTGAATGCAAGAGCAATTTTCTACTACCTGAAATCTACCCTATTCTGTATGATAATTGCATGATTAGAAGAAATGGCAGTATTTTGCTATCATATTCCAGCACACAGGATGATGATCATTTATAGTGTTATAATCCATTAGCCTAAGGTAAGAGACTTCAGTAGGGCAATGAGGGCATCATTAAGTATTCCACTGGGAATGTGCCTGGTGAAAGATGGGTACTAGGGGGGGTGTCTGATGAAGGATGGGTGCTAGGGGAGTGTCTGGTGAAGGATGGGAACCATGGGGGTGTCTGGTGAAGGATGGGTGCTAGGAGTGTCTAGTGGGGTGTGTATGGTGAGGGATGGGTGCTAGGAGTGTCTAGTGGGGTGTGTCTGGTGAGGGATGGGTGCTAGGAGTGTCTAGTGGGGTGTGTCTGGTGAGGGATGGGTGCTAGGAGTGTCTAGTGGGGTGTGTCTGGTGAGGGATGGGTGCTAGGAGTGTCTAGTGGGGTGTGTCTGGTGAGGGATGGGTGCTAGGAGTGTCTAGTGGGGTGTGTCTGGTGAGGGATGGGTGCTAGGAGTGTCTAGTGGGGTGTGTCTGGTGAGGGATGGGTACCATGGTGGTGTCTGGTGAAGGATAGGTGCTAGGGGTGTTTCTGGTGAGGGATGGGTGTTAGAAGTGTCTGGTGAGGGATGGGTAACTGAAAAACAGACACACTCCCCCCATTTCCCTTCCAGGAAAATGGATGTCTGTTCTTGTAGCTGTTTCTTCATACATTTAACCACAGATACGAAAAAGAAACCGGCCACAATACGTCTGTCAACGAGGGGGCCCAGGAACAAATAAGGAATGTTGGATTCTGAACATGCACCCCCCTCCGGGTGCGAGAAAGAAGCAACTGTGCCACTTGGAAAGCGGATACCCAAATCAAGCTCTAACTCTTGACCTACAAGCACCAGGTAATCACAAGAAGGCCTGGCTCCAGGTCGGGCCGCAGGCATAGGAAAATACCGGAAACGGGTCACAGTCCGTTCGCTTGTGTCGTATTTAACTGTGAATCTAAGTATGAATACAGCCTGGATTGTCTCATCATCTGATAAACTCTACATAATTGCTGCTCCCGGCCCATGGCCGGGCTCCGGGAGGAGAAAGACTCTTGGAACTCTTCAGAGGTATATCAAAGGAGTCTGTGAATTATGACAAGAGTATACACAAGTATACAAAACTTGTGTATACTTTTTGTGTATACACAAGTATACAGAAAGAGTATACACAAGTTCCCGACAATATTACCGGGCAACCGTTCAACCTAGTTAAATGTGGTCACAGGAGTCTGGGGATCACTTCTCCAGTGAATATCCCAGTAACACGGGCCTCTGGGGATCACTTCTCCAGTGAATATCCCAGTAACACGGGCCTCTGGGGATCACTTCTCCAGTGACTATCCCAGTAACACGGGCCTCTGGGGATCACTTCTCCAGTGAATATCCCGGTAACACGGGCCTCTGGGGATCACTTCTCCAGTGAATATCCCAGTAACACGGGCCTCTGGGGATCACTTCTCCAGTGACTATCCCAGTAACACGGGCCTCTGGGGATCACTTCTCCAGTGAATATCCCGGTAACACGGGCCTCTGGGGATCACTTCTCCAGTGAATATCCCAGTAACACGGGCCTCTGGGGATCACTTCTCCAGTGAATATCCCAGTAACACAGGCGTCTGGGGATCACTTCTCCAGTGAATATCCCAGTAACACAGGCGTCTGGGGATCACTTATCCAGTGAATATCCCAGTAACACAGGCGTCTGGGGATCACTTCTCCAGTGAATATTCCAGTAACACAAGCGTCTGGGGATCACTTCTCCAGTGATTATCCCAGTGACACAAGCGTCTGGGGATCACTTCTCCAGTGATTATCCCAGTGACACAAGCGTCTGGGGATCACTTCTCCAGTGATTATCCCAGTAACACAAGCGTCTGGGGATCACTTCTCCAGTGATTATCCCAGTGACACAAGCGTCTGGGGATCACTTCTCCAGTGATTATCCCAGTAACACAAGCGTCTGGGGATCACTTCTCCAGTGATTATCCCAGTAACACAAGCGTCTGGGGATCACTTCTCCAGTGATTATCCCAGTGACACAAGCGTCTGGGGATCACTTCTCCAGTGATTATCCCAGTAACACAAGCGTCTGGGGATCACTTCTCCAGTGATTATCCCAGTAACACAAGCGTCTGGGGATCACTTCTCCAGTGATTATCCCAGTGACACAAGCGTCTGGGGATCACTTCTCCAGTGATTATCCCAGTAACACAAGCGTCTGGGGATCACTTCTCCAGTGATTATCCCAGTAACACAAGCGTCTGGGGATCACTTCTCCAGTGATTATCCCAGTGACACAAGCGTCTGGGGATCACTTCTCCAGTGATTATCCCAGTAACACAAGCGTCTGGGGATCACTTCTCCAGTGATTATCCCAGTAACACAAGCGTCTGGGGATCACTTCTCCAGTGATTATCCCAGTAACACAAGCGTCTGGGGATCACTTCTCCAGTGATTATCCCAGTAACACAAGCGTCTGGGGATCACTTCTCCAGTGATTATCCCAGTAACACGGAACAAAGTCCTCAGGCGATTACAATTATTTTTTTTTTTAGCAGCGTATTTCAGTGTACATCATTGCCACTGTGGCAAGCGTACAATGACTGGTGTCTTCATGGCTCGTTTAGGTAGACAACTTGTGTATAGCTATACCTTTGGTGAGTTTCGAGAGTTTTCCTACTCCCGGAGCCTGGTCTTGGACAGGCTCTTCTGGTGCTTGTCTGGTCAACTAGACTGTTGCTGCTGGCGGGCAGCCCGCTGGCCCACGTATTCATCACAGCCTGTGTCTGTCTCGTCTTGAAGTCATTAGTGTATCCTTGTGTGTTAAGTCCCTTCATGATCTCCATTAAAAGAGAGAGAGAGAGAGAGAGAGAGAGAGAGAGAGAGAGAGAGAGAGAGAGAGAGAGAGAGAGAGAGAGAAACAAGCACCAAAACAGGTGGTCATCTTCACAATATTACGACCACCCAGGACGACCTTCACTGCCAGGGGCTGAACCACTACCACAATTCCCTGCTCTCCGTGAGAAGGGGGAAAAAGAGGGCAAGTGAAAAAGGGGAGAGACGAGAAAGAGGGAAGATTGGAAGAGGTTTGGGCAGATAAACGGGAAATGGGTGATTAAGGAAAAGAATAACGGGGAACTGAGAATAATTGGAGGCTGGGGGTGAGGGTCGGCTGAAGATGAAGGGAAGAGGCAAAGGGTAGGGATGGATAGGGGGTAAGGGTGGTAGAGTTAGAGAAGGGGTTGCCAGGGGTGGTGGGAAGGGGTTAAAGGGGAGGGGTGGTAGGGATTTGTTTAGAGATAGAGAGGAGTAAGGGGGGCGAAAGTGGGTAGGGGGTTAAAGTAGGTAGGGGTTAAAGTATATAGGGGTAAAAGTGGGTAGGGGTAAAAGTGGGTAGGGGGTGAAAGATGAGCCCACTAAGAGCACACGGGTACCACTAGTGGACGGTACATGTAATAAGCATCATTAATGGGAAACTCCGCTCCTTAAACCTCCTAATAATGTCGCTTCATTGGCCCTAAAATATCCTCCCTTCACCCCTACCATTCAGCGCCCATTACGAGGTAATTATAGAGACAGATTATAGCGAGCAAGACGCACAGCCTTTATGGCAGTCTCTAACTTTTTTTTTTTTTTTTGATGAGCTGATTCCCCTCAGGAGGAGGGGAATCAGGCGGGAAATCAGAAGGGAAGGAATCAAACGGGAGATCGGAAGGGAATTAGGAGGGACATGAGGAAAGGAATCAGGAGGGATATCAGGAGGAGGGTAATCAGGAAGAAGGGAAATCGGGAGGAAGGGACTCAGGAGGAAGGGAATCAGAAGAAGGGGAATCAGGAGGAGGGAGATCGGGAGGAGGGAAATCAAAGGGAGAATGATCAGATGAAGGAAGGGAAGGGAGGGGGGAAAAGAAAAAGGAGAGGAGTAGGGGACAGATAATAGGCATGGAGGGGAAAAGAGGATAGAGGAATATTAGACCTTTTAAAGCACCGAAGACGCTGGAAGATGGAAGAGGAAAATACTACGTGCGGCCAGCACTAACATCCTGGTTGATCAGGCCCTGATCCACCGGGAGGCCTTGTCGAGGACCGGGCCTCAGGAGCGTTGACCCCAGGAATACCCTTCAGGTAGACCCCAGGTAGGTAGGTAGACCACAACATGTGAAATATCCCGAGGAAGAGGATGAAGGAAAGGTAGGGTCATGGGGTTAGTTGCTAGGAAGAAATGGGGGGTTTTGGGAAGGAGGGAGGAGAGGAAGAAGCGAGAATAGGAGTGTGAGGAGGGAGGGGTGTGATGAAGAGGAAGAAGTTCAGTAGGGGTGTGAGGAAGAGAGGGGTGTGTGAAATCCTCCCTGGTGAAGAGAGGGGTAGGAACCCATCACTAGGGAGGAGGGGGGTATGACCCTTCCCCACCTCCCTCGACACACTCCACAACACCACACTGAATGATCAATTAAAACTAAGTGGCAGTTGAAACACCCTTGGTGTGGCCCCTCTCTAACGAGTAGTATATGGGAGGTGCGGCAGGGGAAGTGGATGAAGAGGTAGGGGGACACGGAGGATGTAGGGGGGAAGGAGGGATGAGAAGGGGAAAAAAAACCAGTGACAGTAAAGGAAGGAGGGAATGAAATGGTGGCTGGGGAGAAGGGTCGACGTAGGGATGAGGGGAGGACCTGGGTGGGGGGTAGATGTGCAGCTGAAAAAGGTGAGGGAGGAGGAATGGTGGAGGAAGTTCAGTGTGTAAGGTAGTGGGGCAGGGAGAGGTGGAAGAGGAAAGGAAGGAAGGGATCATCAGGGAAGCTAAGAGGTTCTGGGGAGCTCCGTCCCTACCACTCCTGTGTGTGTGTGTGTGTGTGTGTGTGTGTGTGTGTGTGTGTGTTGGCACTATGTCCCTTGAGTGTGCTGAGACAGGCATCAACGGGATCTCCTCCCCCCCACACACCCAGCCTCCAACAACGGGTGGGGAAGAGCAAGAAAGGGGAAGGGTGGAAAATAGATGGGAGATGGTGGAGGCTCTGGAGAAGGGTACAGTAAGAGTGTAGTTGTTGCTTGCTGCCCGTCTTGTGGTGTAGAAGTTCACTTCTCGCTGTCCTTGGAATGAAGCCAATATTGTCAAAGTACCACACTTGGCTCCACTCCGAGGACAGCGAAAAGTGAGCTTCTACACAACAAGACGGGCAGCCAGCAGCAACTATACTCTGTAACCATCTCCAGAACATCACTTCATCTGAGATCATTTATTCCCAGGATGACTCGTGTCTGGAACATGTTCGTACAGCATAATAATATCAACGAAATAAAGTCAGTTGATCAAATGAAATTATTGGCCCACAGATGGCTCCAACTTCATCCTGTTTCCTACTTGTATGTTTCATAACAAAAAATAGACTTAAATGAGCTGATGTAGGCAACATCGCTTAGCTTGTAAATAAAGTTAGGAATCTTTGCCCTAACCTTGTTAAACCCTGTGAAAAAAATGAAAGATTGGTAGAATTGGCAGTTATATGGGAGATAGTAGGGAAGGAGAGAGGTGAGGTGCATGACTGAATATAGAAAGGTTGTTAGGGAACTTGATAATTTCCTGAAGTTAGTTTCCTGATCAGCCGGGCTGTGGTGCATGCGGGCGGCCAGCACTAACAGCCTAATGGATCAGGTCAGCTTAGTCTGGGACCGGGCCGCCGGGGCGGCGACCCCCGGAACACAGCAACGTCATGGAATCCTGGTACAGAGGACATCACCCACAACGTACTTGCTAACTCTTGACCCAACTCTTGGGCATGACTTACTTTCACTGGGGAATTCCGACCACCATTGACAATGCCTTCGTCTGCTACATCTTATCTGACTCCAGTATATAAGCACCAACCTTCCTGCCTGTGCTTCACATTCTTCAAGTCTATGGTGCCCATCACCTGCTCCTAGGGTGAGCCATGTATTGTACTGATAAAGTCACTGGATGGCGAAACGTCTACAAAGTAAAGATACCCAGATGTGTGATGATAGTGCTTTTGGCCTGTAATTTTTGGCCAGAACGTGACTGTTTTCTTCGTGCAGAGGACCTATGTCTCCACTTTTTAAGGTGTCTTGGGTTTTCACTTGCAACTAAGTGCCACTAAAGATGTGAGTGCCAGGTGGCATAGATACCTGACTTCAGTTTGGGTGAGTTAAGAATGATTTTCTGGGGGCCACAAAGCTGGGTACATCACAACTTACAACCCATTCTGACCTAGCTCGAGGACTAGGTGCTAGAGAAGGAAGGATAAGGATGAGTGGGAGGTAAATGGGTGAGAGAGGGATGAAGAATGTATAAGGAAGGGGCGAAGGATAGGTAAGGGAAAAGTTAAACAGGTGAAGGATGGGTCACAGAGAGATGAAGGATCTGCGAGATAGAAGTGAAGGATGGTTGAGGGAAAGGGTAAGGCATGGATGAGTGAAAGAATGAGGGAGGAGTAAAGAACGGGTGAGTGAGGAGACCTGACATCCGGTGGAGGTGCGGCCAGAGTGTCAGGTGTCAGCACAAAGATGATTATGGCCGTCAGCACCACAATTGAAGTCTTAAGTGTTTGTACCAGGCATGCTACTCTTTATACGAGTATTTATGTTGGTATTTGTGCCAGGAACGCCACTGTTGTTACCGTTTGCAGCAGGCAGGCTACTGTTGTGGCAAGGAGTATGGCATTATCTGCACCAAACAAGCTTTTATTTGTATATAAGTGTGTTTTTAACAAACTATTTTGATAAAGTTCATTTCAGAATAATTAATACTCTCAAATTTATTTTCACAAACGCTTCAAGTGACATAAATAGTTTAAAATAAAGTATATGAACACACACACACACACACACACACACACACACACAAACACACACACACACATACACACACAGAGACTACAAACCTCACTCAAGGAAAAAGATCTTGGGGTGACAGCGCGCGCGCGGGATGTTAGGAAGTATTTCGCGCAGAGTAGTTTACACACACACACACATAAAGCACACACACACACACTATCAACTAGGTGAGTACAACTAGGTATACACACACACACACACACACACACACACACACACACACACACACACACACACACACACACACACACACACACACACACACACACACACACACACACATATATATATATATATATATATATATATATATAGGTAAAATTGATCAATTAGCAAGAGCTCGTTGAAAATTTTGTCCTTTCTAAAATTTTCTCCTATACATTTAAATATATATATATTTTAATTTATGTTACTGTAAAAAATAATAATTTTGTACCAAAAGAACCTTAGAAAACTTACCTAACCATATTATAACAAGCGCAATTTCATTTAGCGTAATCCAACTAAATATATTTTAGATAAGTTTACAATAATTTAATAATAAACAAACACAATGAAATATTTTTTTTTCGTTACGTTCAGAATGACTTTTGCGAAATTATTGCATACACAAATTTTCGCTTGCCATATTCGACAAGAAGAGCGTTGCTATTTAAACCAAAATCGCAAAGTTTATATATTCGGCACATTATTTATGTATATGTAATCGGTCATCAGTTCATCACACGAAATGTTCCTGAAAAAAGTTCCACCATCAATACTGTGTTTAGCGCTACACTTCACCAGAGTGAGGAAGAGAGGGGAGGAGTGAGGAAGAGAGGGGAGGAGTGAGGAAGAGAGGGGAGGAGCGAGGAAGAGAAGGGAGGAGTGAGGAAGAGAATGGAGGAGTGAGGAAGAGAATGGAGGAGTGAGGAAGAGAGGGGAGGAGTGAGGAAGAGAGGGGAGGAGCGAGGAAGAGAAGGGAGGAGTGAGGAAGAGAATGGAGGAGTGAGGAAGAGAATGGAGGAGTGAGGAAGAGAATGGAGGAGTGAGGAAGAGAGGGGAGGAGTGAGGAAGAGAAGGGAGGAGTGAGGAAGAGAGGGGAGGAGTGAGGAAGAGAAGGGAGGAGCGAGTAAGAGAAGGGAGGAGTGAGGAAGAGAAGGGAGGAGTGAGGAAGAGAAGGGAGGAGTGAGGAAGAGAAGGGAGGAGTGAGGAAGAGAAGGGAGAAGTGAGGAAGAGAGGGGAGGAGTGAGGAAGAGAGGGGAGGAGTAAGGAAGAGAGGGGAGGAGTAAGGAAGAGAAGGGAGGAGTGAGGAAGAGAGGGGAGGAGTGAGGAAGAGAGGGGAGGAGTGAGGAAGAGACGGGAGGAGTGAGGAAGAGAGGGGAGGAGTGAGGAACAGAGGGGAGGAGTGAGTTAGAGAGGGGAGGAGTGAGGAAGAGAAGGGAGGAGTGAGGAAGAGAAGGGAGGAGTGAGGAAGAGAGGGGAGGAGTGAGGAAGAGAGGGGAGGAGTGAGGAAGAGAGGGGAGGAGTGAGGAAGAGAAGGGAGGAGTGAGGAAGAGAAGGGAGGAGTGAGGAACAGAGGGGAGGAGTGAGGAACAGAGGGGAGGAGTGAGGAACAGAGGGGAGGAGTGAGGAAGAGAGGGGAGGAGTGAGGAAGAGAGGGGAGGAGTGAGGAAGAGAAGGGAGGAGTGAGGAAGAGAGGGGAGGAGTGAGGAAGAGAGGGGAGGAGTGAGGAAGAGAGGGGAGGAGTGAGGAAGAGAAGGGAGGAGTGAGGAAGAGAAGGGAGGAGTGAGGAAGAGAAGGGAGGAGTGAGGAAGAGAAGGGATGAGTGAGGAAGAGAAGGGAGGAGTGAGGAAGAGAGGGGATGAGCGAGGAAGAGAAGGGAGGAGTGACGAAGAGAAGGGAGGAGTGACGAAGAGAAGGGAGGAGTGAGGAAGAGAAGGGAGGAGTGAGGAAGAGAGGGGAGGAGTGAGGAAGAGAAGGGAGGAGTGAGGAAGAGAGGGGAGGAGTGAGGCAGAGAAGGGAGGAGTGAGGAAGAGAGGAGAGCAGTGAGGAAGAGAAGGGAGGAGTGAGGAAGAGAGGGGAGGAGTGAGGAAGAGAGGGGAGGAGTGAGGAAGAGAGGGGAGGAGTGAGGAAGAGAAGGGAGGAGTGAGGAAGAGAGGGGAGGAGTGAGGAAGAGAGGGGAGGAGTGAGGAAGAGAGGGGAGGAGTGAGGAAGAGAGGGGAGGAGTGAGGAAGAGAGGGGAGGAGTGAGGAAGGGAGGGGAGGAGTGAGGAAGGGAGGGGAGGAGTGAGGAAGAGAAGGGAGGAGTGAGGAAGAGAGGGGAGGAGTGAGGAAGAGAAGGGAGGAGAGAGGAAGAGAAGGGAGGAGTGAGGAAGAGAGGGGAGGAGTAAGGCAGAGAGGTGAGGAGTAAGGAAGAGAAGGGAGGAGTAAGGAAGAGAAGGGAGGAGTAAGGAAGAGAGTGGAGGAGTGAGGGAGAGAGGGAAGGAGTGAGGAAGAAAAGGGAGGAGTGTGGAAGAGAAGGGAGGAGCGAGGAAGAGAGGGGAGGAGTGAGGAAGAGAGGGGAGGAGTGAGGAAGGGAAGGGAGGAGTGAGGCAGAGAGGAGAGGAGTGAAGAAGAGAGAGGAGGAGTAATGGATAGAGGGGAGGAGTAATGAAGAGAGGGGAGGAGTGAGGAAAAGAAGGGAGGAGTGAGGGAGGGGAGGAGTGAGGAAGAGAGGGGAGGAGTGAGGAAGAGAGGGGAGGAGTGAGGAAGGGAGGGGAGGAGTGAGGAAGAGAGGGGAGGAGTGAGGAAGGGAGGGGAGGAGTGAGGAAGAGAGGGGAGGAGTGAGGAAGGGAAGGGAGGAGTGAGGAAGAGAGGGGAGGAGTGAGGAAGGGAAGGGAGGAGTGAGGAAGAGAGGGGAGGAGCGAGGCAGAGGGGGAGGTTTCAGGAAGAGAGGGGAGGAGTCAGGAAGGGAAGGGAGGGGAGGAGTCAGGAAGGGAAGGGAGGGGAGGAGTCAGGAAGGGAAGGGAGGGGAGGATGTGTTCAGTCTGTCAGTCTACAGAGTGATGGACTGCACACATCGATTCCAGGCTAAGGGACTGATTACCTCAAACTCCTCATCTCCATACCCCTTTCTGCTTTATATTGGACTGATGAAGCCACTGTGTGGCGAAACGTTTCCTTAATGAAGATTCCCGTATGTTGCATAAGTGTCTCAATCTTCAACTTGTCGATTTTCAAAACTATTTATCAAAACCATTTATCACACGAGTCGGTAAGTTTATTCAGGTACAGATACACATAATTAATTACATAAATTATCATATATAGCAGCATACTATGTGTAGATTACCTAAGGGTATCAAAAAATAATAATATATTACTGGGGGTCCTTGTAATATATTATTACTTAAACATTAAAATATAAACAGTTAGGTGACTAAACTGTGTGAAAGGTGAATGTACTTGGACGAGGGTAGGGAGGAAAGCAGAAATAATGGAAGGAAGGGGAAGGAAAGAGAGAGAGTGCGGTAAAGGAAGGGAGACGAAGATGAGAAGGAAGAGAGAAAGAGAACGAAATAGTGGATTCATCAGTCCTGTCTTCATGCTGTACACTGATAGGCAGCTCTTGTCCCTCACTGTGTTTCCCTGTCCATCACGCAGGATGGTGCTGACACAAGGTGCTGAAATATGTCAGCATGAGCTGGGAGACTTCAGTAGTGTCAGCCTGAGCTGGGAGACTTCAGTAGCGTCAGCCTGAGCTGGGAGACTTCAGTAGTATCAGCCTGAGCTGGAACACTTCACTACTGTCAACATGAGCTGGGAGATTTCAGTAGTGTCAGCCTGAGCTGGGAGATTTCAGTAGTGTCAGCCTGAGCTGGGAGATTTCAGTAGTGTCAGCCTGAGCTGGGAGACTTCAGTAGTGTCAGCCTGAGCTGGGAGACTTCAGTAGTGTCAGCCTGAGCTGGGAGACTTCAGTAGTGTCAGCCTGAGCTGGGAGACTTCAGTAGTGTCAGTCTGACCTGGGAGACTTCACCAGTGTCAGCATGAGCTGGGAGACTTCAGTAGTGCCAGCCCGAGCTGCGAGACTTCACTAGTGTCGGCTTGAGTTGGGAGACTTCACTAGTGTCAGCCTGAGTTGGGAGACTTCACTAGTGTCAGTCTGAGCTGGGAGACTTCACTAGTCAGCCTGAGCTGGGAGACTTCAGTAGTGACAGCCTGAGCTGGGAGACTTCAGTAGTATCAGCCTGAGCTGGGAGACTTTACCAGCGTCAGCCTGAGCTGGGAGACTTCAGTAGTGTCAGCCTGAGCTGGAACACTTCACTACTGTCAACATGAGCTGGGAGATTTCAGTAGTGTCAGCCTGAGCTGGGAGACTTTACCAGCGTCAGCCTGAGCTGGGAGATTTCAGTAGTGTCAGCCTGAGCTGGGAGACTTCAGTAGTGTCAGCATGAGCTGGGAGACTTCAGTAGTGTCAGCTTGAGCTGGGAGACTTCAGTAGTGTCAGCCTGAGCTGGGAGATTTCAGTAGTGTCAGCCTGAGCTGGGAGATTTCAGTAGTGTCAGCCTGAGCTGGGAGACTTCAGTAGTGTCAGCATGAGCTGGGAGACTTCAGTAGTGTCAGCCTGAGCTGGGAGACTTCAGTAGTGTCAGGCTGAGCTGGGAGACTTCAGTAGTGTCAGCCTGAGCTGGGAGACGTCAGTAAGCCAATAAGGACGAATATGAAGATTAGGAGGTTAGTGGGAGAGGTTAAAAGGGAGGGGGAGCACGAGAAAGAGAGAAAGAAAAATAAAGAGAGAGGAGAATACAAGTGAGTATGATGTTGATAAAAATAAAAGAGAAATACTGTAATAAATGTGTGGAAAGGAGACACAAGAAAATAAATAAATACGAGTAATAAGGCAAATCTGATAGACACGCAGAGTAGAAGGAAGAACACTCGTGGAGGGTGAAGCGACCTTGTAAACTGGCAAGCACGCACACACACACACACACACACACACACACTGTACATTAAAAGCAAACTACAGAAGGTGGAAACTGATAAAGTTTTACAAAAACAAAGAAGGGGCTGAATATATAAAGACTACATCCCTTTGACTGTGCACCCGGTGAGTGAACACACCCCATGAGTGAACACACCCCATGAGTGAACACCCAATGAGTGAACACACCGCGGGGGAAAAATACACACACACACAGTTCCAGGTTGTAGAGCCGAGAGACAGGAATACGGGAACATGAACGGGAATTATGAGTTGTCCTCACCAGGAGTGAAGGGTGACCTGAGAGTGGGTCGCACCCCCCCAGTGTTGGATGAGGAGGATGAGGCTCGACCAGCTTCCTCATCGTGGGTGTCTAGGGCCGGGTTGGGGCAGCGGGGAGACGGTGAGCAGGGGTATCTGCCCCCCAACATGGAGGTACCTAGAGTGAGGAAGGGAGGAAGGAGGACCCGCGAACGGTGAAAAGCTATCAGTAAAGGCGGTGGTGGTGGTGATAGTGGTGGCGATGATGGTGGTGGTGACAGTGATAGTGGTGGTGATGGGAGTGGTAGTGGTGGTGGTGATGACAGTGAGTGGTAGTGCTAGTGGTGGTGGTGGCTGTGATAGTGGGGGAGGCCACTGTGTCTTCACACACACACACACACACACACACACACACACACACACACACACACACACACACACACACACGATACATCTCACCTCAGTATACATTCAAGACACATACATGTATATTCAGTGCACGTACATTCATGATGAATAGTCATATTCTTCACTCATGATACAGCATCTAATACACATCCATTACACACACTCATCCACTACATACCCACTATACACTCACTACACACACACTCATCCACTACAGTACACACTCGTCAACCACACATCCACCACACATTCATCTACCACATACTCATCCATCACACATCCACTAAACACACTCATCCACTACAGTACACACTCGTCAACCACACATCCACTACACACTCATCCACCACACCCTCATCCATCACTCACATCCACCACTCATCCACTATACATCCACTACACACTCATCCACTACACATCCACTAGACACACTCATCCACCATACACACATCCACCACACCACTACACACTCATCCACAATACAATATTATTAAACATGTTATAAACGTGTAATAATTC
Source organism: Cherax quadricarinatus (assembly GCF_038502225.1). Classification (NCBI taxonomy): domain Eukaryota; kingdom Metazoa; phylum Arthropoda; class Malacostraca; order Decapoda; family Parastacidae; genus Cherax; species Cherax quadricarinatus. Next base: position 4,561,856 of record NC_091321.1, read on the forward strand.
ACCACAACAAACATAAATCAAGTGAAAAATTAATGACCACGTAATTAACTTAAAAGCTAATTATCTAATAATTAGCTAATCATCTAATAATTAGCCAATTAATTAATAATTAGATCATTATCTAATAATTAGTTAATTCTAGCACCGTGAACCTCAGCTAACCTCTCTAACTCGCAACTCATTGAATTAGACGTAATACCGGAAAGCGACGCGATCCGTCCTGGACCACAGTCATTAAAGACACGTAAGACAGACCTAGTCTTTATTTTAAGATGTTTCAGTCAGAATTGAGGTTTATCAAGTCTTCATCAAGCTCAAATTAGGGAGAAACATCGTTTTATATAAAGGCTTACTATTCGCGAAGTGTGGTTTTATACACGCTTGTTGGCTTCTTACCCCAGTTATATATATATATATATATATATATATATATATATATATATATATATATATATATATATATATATATATATATATATATATATATATATATATATATACATATATATATACATATATATATACATATATATATATATATATATATATATATATATATATATATATATATATATATATATATATATATATATATATATATATACATATACATATACTTGCATGCAGAAGAACCAATGTGAAAAAAAATAAAACATCAACAGGAAGGCATACAAGGGAAAGACTACACTTCACAGTCACGTTACAACACCCGAGTGAAAAACTTGCATCAAGCAAGTTCATGGTCTACAGGAATATAATAGAATCATGTTTCATAAAAAGCAGTTTTGAAAATAATATGAATATTTTTTTTGGTTTATATCCACTACACATCCACTAGACACACTCATCCACCATACACACATCCACCACACCACTACACACTCATCCACAATACAATATTATTAAACATGTTATAAACGTGTAATAATTCACCACAACAAACATAAGAATTTAATGATACATTAGTCCAGTAAAAAATCGCAATACTTGGGTAGAGTATCAGTTGTGTTTCACAGAGCCAGGTGTTGTGACGCGACTCTGAGGTGTAGTCTTGTCCCTTATATGCCTTCCTATTGATGTTTTATTTTTATACTTCCTTATTAATAAAGTGAGAAGTCACGAAATCGCTTGGAATTTCACTATATTTTTTCACAGTATTTGTTTTGCAAATTGTGATATCACCTGTTTACTGTGATCTTACTGCATATATATATATATTTTACTGGCAGTCCAGGAGGGACAGAAACGTCGTTTACTTTCTCTTCAAATATGTGTGTTGTGAATTTTTGCAGCCACAGTATTATTATTGTTGTTGGTCATTAGGAGAGGTACTGAAGGCACTCGGTATCTGCCTTGGTCATTAATAAGACATAACTTTCTCACATTATTCTCTACTAGGTAAGGTTTTTTAAATGGTATTTCTTACTGTTTCATCAAATCAAAAAGGCGAGTGTGATGAGGGGGAGGAGGGTGAAGGGGAGGGGGAGGGATTTAGGGGACAGATGGGAGGTGGGATTAAGGAGACAGGTGAGCTTATGGGGAAGGGATGAGTGGAGGGTGCTGGAAGAGAAGGGGTATAAGGTGAGAGGGGGGAGGAAAGGGATGAAGTTAACGGGAATGGCAGTGCAGAGGAAAACGTGAGAGGTAAGGGTAAAGATGTGTGAGGGGAAGAGTCAAAGGGGGTGAGATGAGTGGTAAGGAGCTAATGGGATGGAATGAGAAGTGAGAGGGTAGGAAGAGGTGGAAGGGAAACGGAGTAAGAGGTGAGATGGACGGAGGAAGCTTTAAGAGGCACGTAAGTTCCTCCATCGTCTTATAACATGTTCACTTTTCCACTATGATCTACTTTCTCCATAATTACCATCGCATTTCCTTTGTCTGTTTCGTAAGGTGAGGTCTAGGATCTTTCCTTAATTCATGGTATAACTTAACAAATCTTTGAGGACAGTTGTGTTGCAGAGGTCTGAGCACAGCTCAGACTTAGACTTCACCTTACGAAATAGACAAAGCAAGTGAGATAGTAATTATGGACAAGGTAGATTATAGTGGAAAAATGAACATGTTATTAGAAGACAGGGGAACTTACGTGCCCTTTAAGAAACTCACTGGCGGATACAGAAAAGCTCCTGACAGTGACCACCGCCAAGAGGAGTGATTTACTACACAGAGGCAGACCCTGGTTGACACGCCAGAGGTGAAACGTATTCCAGAAGCAAAGACTTAGACTTTCGAACACAGCACGAGGGGAACACCAGAGAACATAGCACGAGGGGAACACCAGAGACTACAGCACGAGGGGAACACGAGAGAACACAGCACGAGGGAAGGTGGGTAACTAGAGAAGCAGAACAAAGAATGAATATGCATGGTGTACGAGAGATGCAGAAAAATAATACAAAAACGACACTGTAGCGAAGACCAAAATGGAATAAACTAATTCACAAGCATATAACAGGAAAGAGGGCAGCAAGGACACCAAGCAGTGTGATTCAAGAAGCAACGTGGAGAACTGAGACACGCTAGAGGAGAGGCGTGAGTACAGAACTGAACGCAAGGTTCAAGGACGTCTTCACTGAGAACTCCCACAACATAACAGGAAAAATGTTAACGTCAATCAACAGAGACTGGAGGAAATTAAAATGCTAACGATTGATGTGATCAAATCAACAGATCACCCTGGGACTTCAGGGAGTAGCATTAGAACTGTCTGAAGCTAAGGAAAAAAATCAACTGAAATGTGTTCAAGTACAAAACAGCTGGAACGATGCAAATATGATATGTATATATATATATATATATATATATATATATATATATATATATATATATATATATATATATATATATATATATATATATATATATATATATATATAAACACTAGGGAACACTCGACAAACATAATGGATAAGGTACAAGAAAACAAAAGAATGAGTGTGGAGAAACATAACAACACTCAGAGAGGAAGGAGACCATCAACAATGAAAAGTAGACTGAATTTTATAGACTTCAGGCTCGTTATATACAGTGCCACACTAAAGGGTCATTATATAGTGCTACACTGGAGAATTATATACAATGTCACACTGGAGGGTCATTATATACAGTGCCACAGTGGACAATCATTATATACAGTGCCATACTGGATCATTATATACAGTGCCACACTGGAGAGTCGCATACAGTGCCACACTGGAGGATCATATATACAGTGCCACACTAGAGGCTCATTATACACAGTGCCCCACTGGAAGATCATTATATACAGTGCCACACTAGAGAATCATCTACAACCAACAGGATCGAGCACTAATAACAGTGTTGAACGCGATACAGGAGCACCAGTAGAACAAAAGACAGAGGCAGATGATGCGAGTAAAGTCCCAGGGGTGGTAATGAGAGGTATCAGAGTGGGGTCCCAGGGGTGGTAATGAGAGGTATCAGAGTGGAGTCCCAGGGGTGGTAATGAGAGGTATCAGAGTGGAGTCCCAGGGGTGGTAATGAGAGGTATCAGAGTGGGGTCCCAGGGGTGGTAATGAGAGGTATCAGAGTGGAGTCCCAGGGGTGGTAATGAGAGGTATCAGAGTGGAGTCCCAGGGGTGGTAATGAGAGGTATCAGAGTGGGGTCCCAGGGGTGGTAATGAGAGGTATCAGAGTGGAGTCCCAGGGGTGGTAATGAGAGGTATCAGAGTGGGGTCCCAGGGGTGGTAATGAGAGGTATCAGAGTGGAGTCCCAGGGGTGGTAATGAGAGGTATCAGAGTGGGGTCCCAGGGGTGGTAATGAGAGGTATCAGAGTGGGGTCCCAGGGGTGGTAATGAGAGGTATCAGAGTGGAGTCCCAGGGGTGGTAATGAGAGGTATCAGAGTGGGGTCCCAGGGGTGGTAATGAGAGGTATCAGAGTGGAGTCCCAGGGGTGGTAATGAGAGGTATCAGAGTGGAGTCCCAGGGGTGGTAATGAGAGGTATCAGAGTGGGGTCCCAGGGGTGGTAATGAGAGGTATCAGAGTGGAGTCCCAGGGGTGGTAATGAGAGGTATCAGAGTGGGGTCCCAGGGGTGGTAATGAGAGGTATCAGAGTGGAGTCCCAGGGGTGGTAATGAGAGGTATCAGAGTGGGGTCCCAGGGGTGGTAATGAGAGGTATCAGAGTGGAGTCCCAGGGGTGGTAATGAGAGGTATCAGAGTGGAGTCCCAGGGGTGGTAATGAGAGGTATCAGAGTGGGGTCCCAGGGGTGGTAATGAGAGGTATCAGAGTGGAGTCCCAGGGGTGGTAATGAGAGGTATCAGAGTGGGGTCCCAGGGGTGGTAATGAGAGGTATCAGAGTGGAGTCCCAGGGGTGGTAATGAGAGGTATCAGAGTGGGGTCCCAGGGGTGGTAATGAGAGGTATCAGAGTGGAGTCCCAGGGGTGGTAATGAGAGGTATCAGAGTGGGGTCCCAGGGGTGGTAATGAGAGGTATCAGAGTGGAGTCCCAGGGGTGGTAATGAGAGGTATCAGAGTGGAGTCCCAGGGGTGGTAATGAGAGGTATCAGAGTGGAGTCCCAGGGGTGGTAATGAGAGGTATCAGAGTGGAGTCCCAGGGGTGGTAATGAGAGGTATCAGAGTGGAGTCCCAGGGGTGGTAATGAGAGGTATCAGAGTGGAGTCCCAGGGGTGGTAATGAGAGGTATCAGAGTGGAGTCCCAGGGGTGGTAATGAGAGGTATCAGAGTGGAGTCCCAGGGGTGGTAATGAGAGGTATCAGAGTGGGGTCCCAGGGGTGGTAATGAGAGGTATCAGAGTGGGGTCCCAGGGGTGGTAATGAGAGGTATCAGAGTGGGGTCCCAGGGGTGGTAATGAGAGATACCAGAGTGGAGTCCCAGAGGTGGTAATGAGAGGTATCAGAGTGGGGTCCCAGGGGTGGTAATGAGAGGTATCAGAGTGGGGTCCCAGGGGTGGTAATGAGAGATACCAGAGTGGAGTCCCAGAGGTGGTAATGAGAGGTATCAGAGTGGGGTCCCAGGGGTGGTAATGAGAGGTATCAGAGTGGGGTCCCAGGGGTGGTAATGAGAGATATCAGAGTGGAGTCCCAGAGGTGGTAATGAGAGGTATCAGAGTGGAGTCCCAGGGGTGGTAATGAGAGATACCAGAGTGGAGTCCCAGAGGCGGTAATGAGAGATATCAGAGTGGTGTCCCATTGTGGTAATTAGAGGTATCAGAGTGGAGTCCCAGAGGTGGTAATGAGAGGTATCAGAGTGGAGTCCCAGAGGTGGTAACGAGAGGTATCAGAGTGGAGTCCCAGAGGTGGTAATGAGATGTATTAGAGTGGAGTCCCAGAGGTGGTAACGAGAGGTATCAGAGTGGAGTCCCAGAGGTGGTAATGAGAGATATCAGTGTGGTGTCCCATAGTGGTAATGAGAGGTATCAGAGTGGAGTCCCACAGGAGTTATCTTTGTTAGTGGTCTGTTTTGTGGACGCGTCACAAAACGGTACAAATTACATAAGGATAGATAAAGATGATTCAGAATTTAGCCAAGAGACCTGAATGAAAAAGGTGTGTACATTTCGTTTGGTCTACATCTGGTGGTGGTGATTTAACCTGCCAAAGATACTTGTAACCCAGCCGGAGCCGGGCAGTAGTGACATCCAAGAGTCTGCTTATTTTGTTGGATGCACCATAGACATGTGGCTCCTGCTGCATGATAGAATGATGAAGAGAGGTATCAGAGTGGAGTCCCAGAGGTGGTAACGAGAGGTATAAGAGTGGAGTCCCACAGGTGATAATGAGAGGTATCAAAGTGGAGTCCCAGAGGTGGTAACGAGAGGTATCAGAGTGGAGTCCCAGAGGTGGTAATGAGAGGTATCAGAGTGGAGTCCCAGAGGTGGTAACGAGAGGTATCAGAGTGGGCAAGGGCAGAGAGGAGTCCTCAAAGATCAGTACTTATACATTCTGTTTTTTTATATACATAAATGACTTGCTGCATAAAAATTATTTACTGACGGCAGGGAAAATAATACTTAAAATAATAAATGTAGATGGCAGGGAAAGTCTCCAAGATGAATTGGACTGGCTGCAAACGTGAACAGGCAAGTAGCTACTAAATTCAATGTCTGAGTGTAAATACAGTATAGGAGAGAAAATTCGGAAATGGAAGAGTCTGGGAGAAGATTAGGAAGCAGGCATCATAACAGATGCACAGATTAACCCTACAAATGCTGAGAACGATGTGAAACAAAGTAAGGTAAGAACTGCCTTCAAGAACGTAAACGATCAGTAATTTAAGGCCTTACGAGAACAAAGGATCACTGCAGTAGGGCTAATAGGCCCATGTTAGGCAGGTCCATCAGTACATGACATACATCATGTGTGTGTGTACGCACACATCCTGCAGTATGCAGCAGCAGCATGTAATACACACCTGGTCAATCAAGAGCATTAAACCAATTCAGAAGATTCAAAGGTTAGTAAGGAGACTAGTACCAGAATAATGGAGAACAGTATGAAGAGAGACTTAAGCAAAACTTACCAATAATAGTAGAATAGAGGAATAGGGAAGATATGATCAATACATGCACAATGCTCAGGGAGGTAAACAATGTGGAGAAGGACAGGTTGTATAAGATAAGACAAGGAGTCAGGGGGGGGGGGGCAAAGATGGTAAACTAAAGACGCAGATAATGTACTAGGACGTTAAGATTTTTTTTTTTTTTTGTAGGGAGCAAGGGAAACGGGTTACATTAAGAGCTTTGTTGGCTCAAACAGTGCACAGTCCGAAGAGTAGGTACGACAGGGTAATAAAGGACAGGAACGAAGTCAGTATTTAACACGAAGACCCAAGAGCTACGACCAGACCCCTGACCACTCAAATATGCGAGCGTAGACACGCGCACGCAAGCGTACACACACACACACACACACACACGCACACACAGGACCTAGTAGCGATCAGTGAAGAGGCAGGGCCAGGAGCTGAGTCTCAACCCCTGCAACCACAATTAGGTGAGTACACACACACACGGAAGGGATCCAATCATGGCAAACCCCAATGCAACCGAACAATCTAAACCAAAACCCCCACACTCTGCACTCTGCCCCCACCTCCCTCATCACAAACCCCACCCCCACAGCAACCCCCCATAGGCCTTCTGCCCCCACCCCCTCAGAAACCCCCCATAGGCCCCCCGCTCCCCCAGCCCCACCATTCTCCCCGTATCACAATTGTAGAAAAGAAGTTGAAGGTTTGGCTTACGAATGCGGATGGAATAACGAATAAATGTGAGGAATGGCATGAAAGAATCAAGGAGACGTGTCCCTAGACATCATAGCAGTGACAGAAACGAAACTCACTGGGATGATAACAGACACAATCTTCCCACCCGGATATCAAATCCTGAAGAAAGATAGAAGGAGCAGAGGGAAAGGAGAGGTTGCACTGCTCATTAAAAACTGATGGAATGGACGAGATTGGAGAAAGGGATTACATAGTAGGTACAATTCAGTCTGGGGGACATAGGGTAGTGAGGAGCTCAACACGAGATTTAAGGAAGTATTTACAGTGGAGACAGAAAGGACTCTGGGAGGACAGAAAGGGGTACACCAACAAGGGATATACCAAGAAGTATTGGATGAAATACACACAACCGAGGAGGAGGTGAAGAAGCTGCTAAGTGACCTTGATACCTCAAAGGCGGTGGGACCGGACATCTCTCCGTGGGTCCTTAGCTAGGGAGCAGAGACACTGTGTGTGCCACTAACCACAATTTTCAACACATCCCTTTAAACTGGGCAACTACCTGAGGTATGAAAGACAGCAAATGTAGTCCCCATTTTTAAGAAAGGAGACAGAAACGAGGGACTAAACTACAGACCAGTGTCAATGGCATGTATAGTGTGCAAAGTCATGAAGATTATCAGGAGAGTGATGGAGCACCTGGAACGGAACAAGATTATAAACGACAACCAGCACGGATTCATGGAAGGGAAATCCTGTGTCGCAAACCTATTAGAATTTTATGACAAGGTAACATAAATAAGACTCGAGAGAGAGGGGTGGGTTGATTGCATTTTCTTGGACTACAAGAAGGCCTTCGACACAGTTCCTCACAAGAGATTAGTGCAGAAGCTAGAGGAGCAGGCACGTATAACAGGAAGGGTAATGCAATGGATCAGAGAGTACTTAACAGGAAGGCAACAGCGAGTACGTCATGAGGTATAACAGTGGGCACCTGTGACAAGCGGGGTCCCACAGGGGTCAGTCTTAGGACCAGTGCTATTTTTGGTATATGTGAATGACATGATGGAAGGGATAGTCTCAGAAGTGTCCCTGTTCACAGATGATGTGAAGTTAATGAGAATTAAATTAGATGAGGATCAGGCAGGACTACAAAGAGACCTGGACAGGCTGGACGTGTGGTCCAGCAACTGGCTTCTTTGCTCGGGGAGAGGAAAGAAGACTGCAGACAGAGTATAGGCTAGGCGGCTAAAGACTGCAAACTTCACTCAAGGAGAAAGATCTTGGAGTGAGTATAATACCGAGCACGTCTCCGGAAGCACACATCAACCAGATAATTGCTGTAGCATATGGGCGCCTGGCAAACCTTAGCAAGGAATCCTTCAAGACTCTGTACACCGTCTACGTCAGGCCCATACTGGAATATGCAGCTCCAGTTTGGAACCCACACCTGGTCAAGCACGTAAAGAAATTAAAAAAAGTACAAAGGTTTGCAACAAGGCTGGTTCCAGAGCTAAGGGAAGGGAAATCGGCCTGACAACACTGGAGGACAGGAGGGTTAGGGGAGACATAACGATATACAAAATACTGCGAGGACAGAGACAAGATGTTCCAGAGAGGGGACACAGAAACAAGGAGTCACAACTGGAAGTTGAAGATTCAGATGAGTCAAAGGGATGTTAAGAAGTATTTCTTCAGTCATAAGAGTTGTCAGGAAGTGGAATAGTCTGGCAAGTGATGTAGTGGTGGCAGGAGCCATACATAGTTTTAAGACGAGGTATGATAAAGCTCATGGAGTAGGGAGAGAGAGGACTTAGTAGCGGCCAGTGAAGAGGCGGAGCCAGAAGCTTAGTCTCGACCCCTGCAACAACAATTAGGTGAGTACATAAACACACGGGGCCAGGAGCTGTTAATCGACTCTTACAACCACAAATAGATGAATACACATACAAGAAAGACCTTGAGGTGAGTACTGTATCAAGCATATCCCCTGAGGCGCACATCAACCAAATAACTGCTGCAGCAGATGTGCGTTTGGCAAATTAATCTAAGACTACCTTTTAGACATCTAAGTAAGGAGTTATTCGCGACACTGTATACGGTGTACACCAAGTCTGTATTGTAGTAAGCAGCACTAGTATGGTACCCACACCTAGTCAATAATGCCAAGAAACTGGAGAAAGATTGCAACGAAACTAGTGCCGGAGCTAAGAGGTATAAGCTACAAGGAGAGGTTAATTAAGGGCACTCAACCTGAGGACACTAGAGGAAAGGAGTAGGGGTGATATGATAACAATGTACAAAATACTGAGAGGAACAAATAGGGTGGACATTCTGGAAGTTTCTTCAGTTTTAGAGTAGTCAGAAAGTGGAACAACCTGGAGAATGAAGTGGTAGAGGCAAGATCCATACATAGCTTTAAGATGAGGTACGATAAGGCTCTCGAAGCCAGGAGAGAGTGAACTTGGTAGCGACTAACGAAGAGGCGGGACCAAGAGCTGGGATTCATCCCCTGCAATCACACATAGGTGAGTACATATAGATGAGCAAATACACAATAGCTGTGACTCGATCCTTGCAATCACATATATGTAAACACACACACACACACACACACACACACACACACACACACACACACACACACACACACACACACACACACACACAAACAAACCCCAAGAGAGTGATTCACAAACATAACAACAGGAAGGGGGAACAACAGAAAAGACTGAATAATGTGCCGCAGAATACTTAAAGGTGAAGAGAGAGAGAGTGATGGAGGGAAAGGACATGTCAGGATGGGCGGGTACTGTTTTTATATATGTAAACGACGTGCCAAATAGAGCTAAATCATATGTATTGATGCTTACGGATGATGCCAGATAAGTGAGAATATTAAAGCAAGGAAGACACAGCAGATTTACACGGATGGTCAAGCAATGGTTACTCGAATTCAACCCCAGCAAGTGTAGACAAAAAAATTGGGGGAGAAAGTTTGGGTCTACTTTGTATTTTTTAAATAAAATCGGGTACTTCAACAACAGTGTGTGTGTGTGTGTGTGTGTGTGTGTGTGTGTGTGTGTGTGTGTACTCACCTAGTTGAGGTTGCAGGGGTCGAGTCTTAGCTCCTGGCCCCGCCTCTTCACTGGTCGCTACTAGGTCACTCTCCCTGAACCGTGAGCTTTATCATACCTCTGCTTAAAGCTATGTATGGATCCTGCGTCCACTATATCGCTTCCCAAACTATTCCACTTCATGACTACTCTGTGGCTCCTGACTATTGTGTGTGTGTGTGTATATGTGTGTGTGTGTGTACTACCCTACTCTCAGAACTGAGTATATTAAGAGTGTGTGTATGCTACCCTACTCTGTGTGACAAGTACACAGTGACTTTAGATGGAGTCTGGACTGGGGAATGACAGTAGGACAGAAGCTTCTAGTATTCATAAGTACAGAGACAGGTAGCAGGTTAACTGCGTAGTGTTAGATTACACGCAAGCCTGAAACAATGTACCCAACGCAGACTGATACACAGACTAGGAAAAAAAAAAAACATGCAAGGGGTGAGTCAGCACTTTCAGAGGATCACAATGTGAATAATAGAAAATAGATGGACAATGTGGAAGGGAATACGAGGTTGAGTAAGGATGAGGAGTAAAGATACCAAACTGTTGCACATCAAGGATAAGGATAAGGAATAAGGTCCCCTAAGAGTGTGCGGAGTGGGGTCCCTTGAGGTTCAGAACGTACTCGGACCATTAATATTTATGATGTACCTGAATGGTGCGTCAACAGTGGACTGACTTATAAATCATCACTTCTCGTAAATGCTGAAGTTAAGAGTGCAACCAGGGGAAGAGAGGAACAAGCTACACGAAAGACAAAGTCTGCATGATTAGTTGAACAAGTTGGCTGCTGGAATTCAACCGCAAATTCAGTTCAGTATCATATAAATAAGTGTGAGGGAGTCAAAACCTGAGTTAGAGTAGTAATGAAGCTCATACAACCTAGAACACTGGACTTCTTCAAGAGGAAACTGGAAAAGTACCTCCGTCACGGTACGGGTGGGGTTAGAACCCATGGCAAGTGAGTCGTAAAACTCCTGGCCAGTGCGTAAACCACTGGCTTACGCACCGGTCAGTGGTTTACAAACAACTGGCTTTGGTTTATTTGCAATCACGTTATACGTGAGTCAAGGTGTGCTGGGTATGTGGGTTAGCGGGCCGCTAGCAACAACAATCTGATGATTAAAACACCTGCAGCAATTGGGTATCTTTGTTAGGTAAGACACATATGCAACAGTTAGGTATCTTTATTATGAAACGTTTCGCCTACACAGTAGGCTTCTTCAGTCGAGTACAGAAAAGTTGATAGAAGCAGAAGATACTTGAAGACGATGTAATCAGTCCATCACCCTTAAAGTTTTGAGGTGGTCAGTCCCTCAGTCTGGAGAAGAGCATTGTTCCATAGTATGAAACAATATGGAGATGAAGTGACAGGATGGAGCTTTATATAGCGCCAAGAGGTGAGACGTAGGTCACTAGAAGAGGTAAAAACTTAGATGTTGAGAGGTCAGGTCCCTCTCAAATCCAGCCGCTCTCACTAGTGGAAGTTGTCGAAGTTGATTACAGGTCTGTACCAAGATACCCTTGTGTTGCAGTGTCTGACAGATTGAACATTAAAATGGTATGCTGGGTATGTGGGTTAGCGGGCCGCTAGCAACAACAATCTGATGATTAAAACACCTGCAGCAATTGGGTATCTTTATTGTTGAAACGTTTTGCCTACACAGTAGGCTTCCTCAGTCAAATACAGAGGCAGCAGGTGTAGTAATGAAATGATGTAATCAGTCCATCAACCTTGGAGAAACAGTATTTGAGGTGGTCAGTCTTCAGCTTGGAGAGGAGTTCACCTCCATGGTCTGGAACAATATGAAGCTGAAGCAAGAGAATGGAGCCTTAAATACTGTCGAAGGCTAAGTGGAAGACCTCCAAGGATGATGGACTGATTACATCTTCAGTTCACTACCATACCTGCTGCCTCTGTATTTGACTGAAGAATGTGATGAATGATTTTGAAAACCGACAAGTTGAAGATTGAGACACATATACAACATATGAGAATCTTTATTTAGGAAACGTTTCGCCGCACAGTGAAGCCACTGTGTGGCGAAACGTTTTATAAATATAGATTCTCATATGCTGCATAAGTGTCTCAATCTTCAACTTGTCGGTTTTCAAAACCATTCATCACAACTGTCAGACACTGCATCATCATGGGATATTGACAGAAAGGATTCTTCAAAACTTGTTCAGCCTTTGGACGAAGACTTACTTCGACAAGTGGATGGTACCACTATGACCCCGCCTCTTCCTGCTTCGCCTCACCTGACTACAGTATATAAGCCACGTCTACGGCCCTATGCTGTACATTCTACCAGACTAATGGACTGAACACATAGACTCCAGGCTGAGGGACTGAGTACCTCAAACTCTTCCTCTCCTTTCACCTTTCTGCTTTGTACAGGACTGATGAAGCCACTGAGTAGGCGAAACGTTTCAACAATAAATATACCCAACTTTTGCACATGTGTCTTAATCATCAAATTGTTGATATTCTCAAAACAGCAATCTGGGTGACCAGACAAGCCTGGCTCAGGGCCAGGTATATCAAATCAAAGGGGGTTAATACTAAATTAAATGGTGTTGGTGTTTTCTCTGTTAGGAGACAGGAGAGTGTTAGTTTTTCCTGACACGGGTCGTAATTAGACTATGAGCCTGCAAGCGGTTAGCCAGCGAGATCACCGGAGCTGTTTTTCCCTTATTTAAAATAACACAACCAAGGATCACTACAAAGTAGTGTACGTACACTGATAACCCGCATGTAGGAGAAAGAAACTTATTACGACGTTTCGGTGCGACTTGGACTAGTTAATGATTCAAGTCGGACCGAAACGTCGTCATAAGTATCTTTCTCTTATATGCGGGTTATTTGTGTATTGTTCCAGTCAAGGTATTGTGCCTTGTTATTCTACAAAGTAGTGTACCTTGAGATAATGATACCCTTACGCAATGACCTCGTCGGAGGTGTGTGAGCAGGATATGCTACATCAAGATCACGTCGGCCAAGTCAAAAAGCGTAAGAATTTACACCACAAGCCTACGCCAAGCTGACACACCTAATAACTGCTTATTGAAACGTAACTTGTCTTTGAAGACACTGAATACATGTCAACAGTGTAATACTTGTGTGGTATATATCGTTATAGCTCCATTTTATAGGCAGTCTCCTTGGCCAAGCCTAATCAGGTGACTCCCTTGGACTACGCACGTAGGCCATCGGCCCGAGGCCTCCTTCTCACTCTCGACCAGGCCTAGCAGACGGACATGCTGCTCTCCGCCGCGATTATCAATACAACTCCTCCATAATAGTCAACATTTGTTTCCTTTGCTACCATTGCTTCTCCTATCGAATCCTTTTTCACATAGAAATATCGTGCCACCATTTAATCCACACCTGATCACTCATACGTAGAAGCCTGGAAAAGCCGAAAGGTTCACAACAAGACTAGCCCCAGACGTAATAGTCATGCACTACACGGAGATGTCAGAAGCGCGTAAATGAGAGGAAATACAATTACAACTTACAAGATTCTCTGAGAGATTGACGGAAAGGAGAGGGACAGACTGACACTTGAGAAGCGAGGGCAGTGCTGCTTATGTTGAAGCTAAAGACACAGACGTCAGGAAATATCTCTTCAGCCAGGGCGAAGCTAAAGACACAGACATCAGGAAATACTTCTTCAGCCAGGACGAAGATGAAAACACAAAACCCACACAAGTGCAAGATCACGAAAAATGGGGGGAGGGGAGAGTGAGAAGATGGAGGTGAATTCTCATGCATCTTGGGAGGGAGAGAGGAGGAACCTGCAATTAACAGAGAACGGATCAGTGATGAGAGTCAAGCCGTTACGGCTTGACAAAGCTCCTGGAGAGCGAAACTTTGCCACAATAAAAATATCACATTAGTTGCACTTGTGTCCTTTTACTTTACAAGAATGTAGGAGTAGAAAGAGACACTCCTCTAGAGGTTGACCAACAGGCGTAGTCCATTGGTGAGAGGCGCGACTCTCACCACTGACATTCAGGGATCGAATCCTAGAATATAAAAAAAAAAGGCTGACCAGAAATAAGGAAGAGCAGATGGAAAGAAAAGCCTCAGGTGAGCCAAAGGAACGTGAAGAAGTATTGTGGCCTCTAGAATCGTACAGAAGAGGAATGCTACATGAAGAACTGTATACTCATACACAGCTTCAATAACAGGTGCGACAGGACTCCCTTAGACCAGAACCTAGTAAATATTATCAAGGTAGATACAGGGGCGGAACAAGGAGCAATGACTTGGCCCTCAAAAACACAAAAAGCTGAATGCACACACACACACACACACACACACACACACACACACACACAATGTTTGGTCTAAAAAAGGGCGACTGTTTGTATAATTTACCCACTGTAAAAACACAGGAGGGAGAAGGAAAGTAGAAAGAGGGGAGGGAATGGTGAGGAAGAATAAGGTTGAAGGGATAGTGAAGAGAGTAGAAAGGGAATGTAAGGGAAGAGTAACTATAGAAATAGGAGAGGGTGAAAGTGAATAACAGAGTAGGTGAAGAGGAGGGGGAAAGGAGAGAAAAAAGGGAGAAGAGTGAAGGAATGAGAAGAGTGAGGAAAAGGAAATAATGAGAGGGGCGGAGTAGGGGTAGCGGAGAGCAGTGAAGGAGGGGAGAAGAGTGAGGATAAGAAGCGGGGAAAGAAAAAATGGAGATTTTTATCTAACAAAGTTGGGTACGAAAATAGGTATGAGGAGTGAGGATAGGGGAGAGATTAGAGAGGAAGGATAAAAGGGGAAAGGGGAGGAAAGATGAAGAGGAGAGGGTAAGGATGAATGCAATGAGACAAGAAGGAATGAAGAGGGATGTGGTTAAGGGAGAAAAGAGTAAGAGAGGTGAGGGAGGAACTGAGGATGTAGGTGAGGGAGAGCATGAAGGAGGGGGGGGATAAAGGGGAAGGGGGCAGCTTATATTTTAACAATGAGGGTGGTACCGTGACAACTTCTAGGTGGTCGTCTCACCTCCAGGTGATCGTCTCACTTCTGGGGTGGTCGTCTCAGTACATTAAGCAAATCCAGAGTATGAAATGTCTAATTACTGTGGACAACCGTCTCTCCAGGCTCACTCCCCCCCAACCACGTACCTCTACACTCGTCTCTCCCCCTCCCCACATCTCAGTACTCAACCTTCCTTCAGAGTACCCCAACGCCCCTTCTCCTCTCAGTACTAAATCAGCCTATGAATATTATCTTTCTTTTTGCCAATATTCAAAACTTAAAAATACAGTCTTGAAAAATAAGGTTCCTTTCATAAATGACATCTTCACAGAGGCACATGAAATGTTTCCACCTTTTACATAAACAAAACACGAGAAGTTTCTTGTCGAGTGGAGTCCGAATCCAACAATAATTGATGGAGACGTGATATGAGTAAATAAGTTGCTGGGAGGAGGACGCCCCTGTGTGAGACTCATCTGTTCGCAGAGAATTTGTTGAAATAATCAAATGACATCTACCTGGAGGGTGTTCCGGGGGTCAACGCCCCCTCAGGGAAAATACCATAAGTGTCCGGGGCCCAAGACTGTTCAACAGCCTCCCATCAAGCATTAGGGGAATTGTCAATAAACCCCTGGCTGCCTTCAAGAGAGAGCTGGACAGATACCTAAAGCCAGTGCCGGATAAGCCGGGCTGTGGCTCGTACGTTGGACTGCGTGCGGCCAGCAGTAACAGCCTAGTTGATCAGGCCCTGATCCATCGGGAGGCCTGGTCATGGACCGGGCCGCGGGGGCGTTGATCCCCGGAATAACCTCCAGGTAACCAGGCCTCCCGGTGGATCAGAGTCTGATCAACCAGGCTGTTACTGCTCGCCGCACGTAGTCCATTTTATATTTGGTAATTATCCTCGTATACAAATCACTGTTAGCAACGACAGAGGAATTATCTTAACAGGTCGAGGAGACAGATAGCTGCCTTGAAAATCCAAAGAATCCTACACTTAAATATTAATCTCCGTGGAGATTTCAATCCCCCTAAATGTAAAATGGAAAATGACAGACAACAGCATTACGTTGGAAATAGTGCCAGTAAATATTCTAGCCCAACAAGCACATACCAAGGAATTACTAAGAATTAAAAAAAAATGGTTTGCGACGAACCAGCAGACAACAGAAGCTTCCAGAAATGAAGAATCAGATAGCTTTGATCTTCACAAACAACGAGGAACTAATCAGAGACATAACAATCTCGACTACAATAAACCCTAATTAAAACGTTCTTTAAGTGCAAACTTCAATATCCTCCTTTCTGTTCTTCAAGGCTTCCCCCGTCTCCTCTTCTTCCCACATTCACTCCCACATTTCAGTGACTCCTTCCCATCTTTCAAGGCACCTTCAGGCCCCTCAACTCCATAGCACACTCCAGTACCCTCTTTTCCATCCTTCAAGGTCTTCCCCTGTCCCTCCACCCATACACCAAGCTTCATCCAACACTCGCATTGCCCCAGTCACATCTAAAACCTTCTCTGGTACTGCATACCCTCCCCTCACATCCATCCCACACATTAATACCCCTCTCTCATTCTTCAAGACCTCGCCCGCTTCTCCAGTGACTTGCATATCCTACTCAAGCATCTCTCCATCCCATCCCTGTTCCAGCGTCCGTCCAATCCCGTTCATCTTTCTCCTGCAATGATGTTTTTCGTCTGTTTCCCTCTTATCCCATCACCCTCTCTCTCTCTCTCTCTCTCTCTCTCTCTCTCTCTCTCTCTCTCTCTCTCTCTCTCTCTCTCTCTCTCTCTCTCTCTCTCTCTCTCTCTCTCTTTCCATTACCCTTCCTCTTCCCCCATTCGCCGGCGGCCGCCAGCCTCTCACTTAGCTTTCGTCCGCTAGGTGGCAGGAGCATCGGTGAGCCGGGGGTAAACTTGGAGGGTAAACAAGCAGGGTAAGCAAGGAAGATAAACACAGCCGACAGAAGCTGAGTTAGCTCAGGCCCGACTGGGAGCGCACTTGGCCGCTGTTTGCTCACCGTATTCGTTTTCGTGGATGCCAAGTTGAGCCGGTTTGTGGGTCGGAGGATTTTCTCTGGCGAGTGTTTGGGCTTTGTTCTCGAGTACTTACAGAAGGCTGTGCTAGCCTTGGCCTCCCCCCACCCCCCCCATTCCCCAGCCTGCACTCGAGCGCCCAGCCACTCACTCCATTTATTCTCAACTATCACTCGGGGCCCCGTTCTCAACGAGTGAAATATTCAATAAACACTGATGAAGGAGACGCACAAAGCGAGTGTGTGTGGGAGGCGAGGCTTAGCAGCGAGCACCCATAGGGACACAGTGTAAACGAAGGGTTGCCGCTGCCACCACCTAGCTAAGGTAAACACAACCACCGCTTGTGGGGCTCGATATCTTCTTAACACCTTTTCTCTACCTTTTTTCTCACTATGATTTGCCAATATTGACTCTTTCTTACAAGGGCTGATGGGGTGCCGGAGAAATTTATGTGGTGAGCAGGCTGGAAAATTCGTCACCACACACGTACGTTTGCTCACTAGTTCTCTCTCTCTCTCTCTCTCTCTCTCTCTCTCTCTCTCTCTCTCTCTCTCTCCCTCCCTTTCTCTCTCCCTTTCTCTCTCCCTCTCTCTCTCCCTCTCTCTCTCTCTCTCTCTCTCTCCCTCTTTTTTTTTACACAGGTACAGGGTACAGCCAGAGTGAAGTTGCTGCTTTCTGCCCGTCTTGTGGCATAAAAGCTTGTTTCACGCTGTCCTCGAAGTGGATCCAAGTGTGGTACTTTGACAATATTGGCCTTGTACATAACAGTAAGGCCACCCACATCCCTCCTATGTTGAAGGCTCTGCTGAAATGACAGATCTATCCAGGATGGGTCCAGGCGAGAGATGAGACGTCTTGCTCTGTTCTCTACTCTGTCAAGCAGTCGCAGATGAGAGGGCAGGCAAACCAAGAAAGTGGAGCATACTCAAGGTGTGAGCGCTTTACAGGATCTTGCAGCCCCTACTGTCAAGCAGATGCGAGATACGGCGAAGTGCTGTAAGCTTCCTGGCTGCCTTGTTTGCAAGATTTACAACATGGTTCTTCATGGTTAGTTTGAGTCAAATTTCACCCAGGATATCAACTTCTTCTCCAGGTGCCAACATCCTCCCATTCATCCTTACTACTGCACCAGCATTACCATCATGGTGCCTAGAGACGATCATCATTTGCGTTTTCTCAGATGCAAATGTTACTTGCCATCTATTTCCCCAAGCTGATATAGCTCTCAGCTGGTGATTGATGTAGAGAGCAGCTGGCATTTCTTCTCTTGGATAAGTGAATGTCAGTGTACAGTCGTCTGCATATGCATGTGATTCTGGGATGAGATGAAGAAGGTCGTTGAAGTAGTCATTCCATAACAGTGGACCCAGCACGCTTCCTTGTGGAACGCTTGCCCCAATAGGATGCCTTGCTGATTCCGTTCCATTGAGGACTACACTTAGAGATCTACCATAAAGGTAATCACTGAGGGGACATAGCGTAGAGCCTGCAATTCCCAGTGCTTGAAGTTTTGCTAAGAGGCCCTGGTGCCCCACCGGTCGAAACGCCAGCAATGTCCAGTGCTACCACACAGCTGACTTTGGATTCATCCAGTGACTGGTGCCACTTAGTGGAGAGGTTTAACAACAGATCAGCAGCAGAGTAACCTTTCCTGAAGCCATATTGACGATCACAAGTAGTGAGTGGTAGTCAAAAAATCTGTCATTTGTCTTGAGATTATTGTCTCAAGGATCTTACCAGTGATTGACAGGAGTGACACTGGTCTGTAGTTGCTGATTTCTGCTCTGCTCTTCTTTTTGTGAACAGGGACTACATTTGCCTCTTTCCATAGAGAGGGCCATTTACACTGTACTAGGCAGTGCTGAAAGATGAGTTAGAGGTGCTGCTAGCTGGTCTGCACATCTTCTCAACAATCTTGGGCTTAACTTGTCTGGGCCCACAGCCTTTTCTTGGTCAAGTGATTTAAGGGAAAGAATGCACCTCCTCCTGCCTTATTGTCACCACTGACAGTTTTGACACAGTTCTGCAGCTAGCCAAGGAGGGTCCCTTGCTGGATCAGGAACTTGCATTTTGGTAGCAAAGTGTTCAGCAAAGAGGTCCGCCTTCTCTTGACTACTAGTGAGGTGGCCCCATCCTGTCGATTTAAGGTGGAATAAGTTCATCAGGCAGATAACCTTGTCCCCCTTGACCGGGGACCACCAGGTTTTGGAGCCTACCCCCTGATCAAACTTTCTTTTAGTGCCCACCTCCCATTTACAAGGGCCCCACTTTTAAACATCACCCATATCCCTACAGGGTTTGGGGTCAAGTTCCTTTATAGGTGGTAGGATGTCTCTTATACCTTCCCATGCTTTGTATTAATGAGCCTCTCTACAACAAAAAGAAACCAAGGCTGATCTGAGGTTTTGTCACATGTGCCGTGGGGGAATGTGTTCTTTTTGCAGATTAAGGATGTGCCCAGTAAAGGCTTTCACTTGGTTTCAACACCCCCTGGAGAAGGGGCTTTCCCAGTCGGGGGTTGGCGACTCAGACAAGGGCGGGCCCAAATCCTTTTTCCCATGGGGTTTGCGTGTGGATCCTCACCTCTTCTTTGGGATCTTAAGTGTGAAAAAAAACACCTTGTGGTCAGACGACCCCACTGGAGGGTTGACAAGTATATGCCTTCCCAGCCCTCCTCTGGGTAAAGGGAGGGCCAAGGATGGGGAAATCAAAAAAGTTTCTCATTAAACACTGCAAGAAGGTCATAAAAGTCCCTCTGTATGGGTTGGTTGAGTCCCAAAATTATAATATTTGACAGTTGTTTTAGCAAAAGGGAGTCAATATTTTCCATTAGGAAGTTGATAGGGTCTGCGTGTTGCCACTGAGGTCTGCATTGCCCTGCTATCAAACGTTTTTAAAAGGGTTGAAGAACATCATTTCAAGATTTAGGGGTGGGAACATCTTGTGCGGGGATGAACACTTTTGAAAAACACAACAACACCACCTCCTTGCCCTTCCCGTCTCTTC